>NC_067398.1:238964362-239327695 GCF_016432865.1 Antechinus flavipes
CTGTATTTCAAAGTCATATTTGCTATTGAGCTCTTATGTTTTCATCATGAATTCTAGAAAGTCCTTTATTTCATTGAATTTTGATATTTTGATAATAGCTTTCAAGTAAACCAGTATTTTTTTTATTAAAGATTTTTGTTTTCAAAATATATGAATAGATAATTTTTGACATTAATTCTTGGAAAACCTTGTTTTCCAATTTTCCCTCCTCTGCCTCCAGCCCATCCCTTTTAAGGGCAAGTAATCCAATAGACGTTAAACTTGTTAGAAATATATGTTAAATCCAATGTATGCATACATATTTATAGAATTATCTTGCTGCACAAGAAAAATCAAATCAAACAAAAAAAAATGAGAAAAAATAAAATGCAAGCAAATAACAAAAAGTGTGAAAATGTTATGTTGTGTACTACACTTTGTTCCTACACTCCTCTCTTTGCGTGTATCTGGCTCTCTTCATCACAAGAAAATTGGGATTGTAAACCAATATTTTTAAAGCTATCTCCCCTGGATCTATTTTCCAGGTCAGTTGTTTTTCCAAAGAGCTATACTTCACTTTTTTTTTCCTTCATTCTTTTAGTGGTGTTTTATTATTTCTTGATTTCTCAAAAAATAATTAACTTCTATTTCCTCAATTCTATTTTTAAAAATAATGGCTTTTTATTTTCAAAATATATGCAAAGGAGGGCAGAGCCAAGATGGCATACAGCAGGCATGGAGGAAGGTGGCTGAGTGCAGGCAGCATAGACCCAGGGCAGTCAAGGCTCTACTGGATGGAGAATCTAGGGAGAGAAATCTACAGGGAGGAATCTACAGCAGTGTTGGCTACTCTGTCTTGGCTGCAATCCAGTAGATCAGCAGAGAAGTTATCAACATTAAACCCTAATACAAAAAGTAAATAGAGAACCCCAAAATGCCAAAATTCCATGAGACCTGGACATGCCCACCCAGCCACTAAAGTCAGTCAGCACAGAAGCTGCTGTTTGTAGAGGAAGCTTGGACAAAATCTCCCTTACTCTAAAAGCAGATCTCAACTTAAAAAAAAAAGTAAAAAAAAAAAAAACAAAAAAAACAAAAAGAACTCTGACCAGAGATAGTTTTTATGGTGAAAGATAAGAATAGATTTCAAACCCTGAGGAGACTAAAAGAAGATAGTCTCTAGATGAAGCCCAAAAGGATGATATAAATTCGTCCCCATCATAAAAAGTTCTCTTAGAAGAAATTATAAAAGATCTTAAAAGAGCTGTAAGAAAAAATGGGGAAAGGAAATGAGAACTTTATAAGAGGGTTTGGAAAAGAAAACACAGAAATTATCTGAAGAAAATTCATTATGAAATAGTGAAATGGCAAAAGCATATAACTCCTTAAAAATGGATTTGGCAAAATGAAAAAAAAAAAACAACTCCCAGAAAAAAAAATTTGTGACATGGAAAAAGAAAATAGTTCCTTAAAAACATGACAACAACAAAACTATATGATGACCAATTCTGATGAACTAGAATCTCTTCAGACTTCCGGCCAAGATGGCAGAGAGGAGGCACATAGCTGTGTAGCTCCACGTTTTCTCTCACTATCCATTTCATTACAAGCCTCTGAATTAATGCCTGACTGAAAAAAACCCCAAAAATTGTTACCAAGAGAAGCCATCCTTGAGATTCGCCAAGAAAAGTCTGTTTTTACTGGAGGGCTGGGAAGGTTTTAGATTGGGCGCAGGCGGCAGGCAGTGGCAGTGAGAGCACGGAAGCAGACTGGAGAGGGGGTGGGGAGTGATCGCAGCCGTCTCTGCTGCTGAAAGCTTCACTACAGGACTGGATACTTTGGCCTGGCAGCAAGTCAGAAACCCAGCAGAGAAGTTAAAAACACCGGGGTGAAGAATACAACCCCAAACAGCTGGAGTCTCTCGGGACCAGGCCACTCCCCCCCCCCCCCCCCCCCCCCCTCCAGTGACTCAGCACGCTCTGGGATCTCAGAGTGCAGGCGGAGCACAATCGGGCTAGTGCCTCACTGCTGCCCCACGCAGTCTGTAGAGGAAGCTCAGTAACACCACCCAGCCCCTCCCCCAAAGAAAGACTCCAGTTTTTTCTTTTTTTCTTTGCTAGTTTGTCTTTGATTATTAGACAGAATGAGCAAGAAACTGAAGAAACTGAAGGTTTAACCCTTGACAGCTTCTATACAGAGAGCAGACTCTAAATCCTGAGGAGACTAAAAACAGACAGTCTCCAGGTGAATCCCCAAAGGAGGAGATCATCTGTTCCTCAGCACAGATGAATCTCATGGAGGAAATTAAAAAGGCTCTCACAAGAGAGCTAGAAGAAAAATGGGAAAAGGAGAGGGAGGCTTGGCAAAAGAGCCTGGAGAAGTCATCCCACTCAGTTAAAGAGAGACTGCATAAAGAAATAAAATCCTTGAAAAATAGGATTGGTGAACTGGAAACAGAAAATAGCTCTCTAAAAAACAAAATTGGCGAAATGGAAAAAAATTCCATAGGACAAAACAACTCAATTGGACAATTAGAAAAAGATTTTAAAAAAGTGAGTGAAGAAAATACTTCACTGAAAATCAGAATTGAACAATTGGAATTGAATGACTCGAGGAGACAAGAAGAATCAGTCAAGCAAATCCAAAAAAATCAAACAATGGAAAAGAATGTGAAATACCTTCTGGGGAAGACAACAGACCTGGAAAACAGATCCAGGAGAGACAATCTGAGAATCATTGGACTCCCAGAAAAACATGATGAAAAAAAGAGCCTGGACACTATTTTCCAGGAAATTATCAAAGAGAACTGCCCAGAAGTCATAGGAACAGAGGATAAAATAGACATTGAAAAAATTCATCAATCACCCACTGAAAGGGATCCTAAAATCAAAACACCAAGGAATATAGTGGCCAAATGCCAGAACCCTCAGACGAAGGAAAAAATATTGCAAGTGGCCAGAAAAACCCAATTCAAGTATCAAGGAGCCACAATAAGGATCACCCAGGATCTGGCAGCATCCACATTAAAAGATCGAAGGGCCGGGAATTTAATATTCCAAAAGGCTAAGGAACTTGGAATGCAACCAAAAATAACTTACCCAGCTAGAATGAGCATCTTTTTCCAGGGAAGAAGATGGACATTCAATGAAGTAAGCGAATTTCATCTATTTTTGATGAAAAAGCCATAACTTAACAAAAAGTTTGATCTACAAATATAGAACTCAAGAGAAATCTAAAAAGGTAAAGATTAATCTTGGGAATTATATTTCGGCTATAAAGATGTATAAAGAATACATGTACACCTTGTTCTAGAAATTGATGTGGAAAGGACATTGTACCAGAAAAAGGGTAAAGTGGGGGTAGTACATCTCATGAAGAGGCATAGGAAACCTATTATATCTGAGAGAAAGAATGGAGGGGGATGAATATAGTGGGTATCTTACTGCCTTCAGAATTGGCTTTAGGTGAAAAATCTTAAGACATATTCAATCTATGGTGAAACTTCTCCCACCTCATTGAAAAGTGAGAAGGGAAAAGTGAAAAGGGAAGGAATAAGCTAAGCGGAAGGGAATACGGAAACTGGGAGGGATAGGGGGAGGAACTCTAAGGCGGGGGGAGGGATACTAAAAAGGGAGGGCTGTGAGAAGCAAGTGGTGCTCACAAGCTTAATACTGGGAAGGGGGGGAAGGGGGGAAAGAAGGGAGAAAAGCATAAACCGGGGTTAACAAGATGGCAAGTAATACAGAATTGGTCATTCTAACCATAAATGTGAATGGGGTAAACTCCCCCATAAAGAGGAAGCAGTTAGCAGAATGGATTAAAAGCCAGAATCCTACAATATGTTGTTTATAGGAAACATACCTGAAGCGGGGAGACACATGCAGGTTAAAGGTGAAAGGTTGGAGCAAAATCTACTATGCTTCAGGTGAAGTCAAAAAAGCAGGGGTAGCCATCCTGATCTCAGATCAAGCTAAAGCAAAAATTGGTCTAATTAAAAGAGATAAGGAAGGGAGTGCCCTTCCTATATATATCTTGCTAAAGAGTAGCATGGATAATGAAGCACTATCTATATTAAACATATATGCACCAAGTGGTGTAGCATCTAAATTCTTAAAAGAGAAATTAAGAGAGCTGCAAGAAGAAATAGACAGTAAAACTATAATAGTGGGAGATCTTAACCTTGCACTCTCAGAATTAGATAAATCAAACCACAAAATAAATAAGAAAGAAGTCAAAGAGGTAAATAGAATACTAGAAAAGTTAGATATGATAGATCTCTGGAGAAAATGTAATGGAGACAGAAAGGAATACACTTTCTTTTCAGCAGTTCATGGAACCTATACAAAAATTGACCATATATTAGGACATAAAAACCTCAAACTCAAATGCAGTAAGGCAGAAATAGTAAATGCATCCTTTTCAGACCACGATGCAATGAAAATTACATTCAACCAAAAGCCAGGGGGAAGTAGACCAAAAAATAATTGGAAACTAAATAATCTCATACTAAAGAATGATTAGGTGAAACAGCAAATCATAGACATAATTAATAACTTCACCCAAGAAAACGATAATAATGAGACATCATCCCAAAATGTATGGGATACAGCCAAAGGGGTAATAAGGGGAAATTTCATATCTCTAGAGGCCTATTTGTATAAAATAGAGAAAGAGAAGGTCAATGAATTGGGCTTGCAACTAAAAATGCTAGAAAAGGAACAAATTAAAAACCCCCAGTCAAACACTAAACTTTAAATTCTAAAATTAAAAGGAGAGATCAATAAAATTGAAAGTAAAAAAAAAACTATTGAATTAATTAATAAAACTAAGAGTTGGTTCTATGAAAAAACCAACAAAATAGACAAACCCTTGTAAATCTGATTAAAAAAAGGAAAGAGGAAAATCAAATTGTTAGTCTTAAAAATGAAAAGGGAGAACTCGCCACTAACAAAGACGAAATTAGAGCAATAATTAGGAGTTACTTTGCCCAACTTCATGCCAATAAATTCGACAACTTAAATGAAATAGAAAAATACCTCCAAAAATATAGCTTGCCCAAACTAACAGAGGAAGAAGTAAATATCCTAAACAGTCCCATCTCAGAAAAAGAAATAGAACAAACTATCAATCAACTCCCTAAGAAAAAAATCCCCAGGACCAGATGGATTTACATGTGAATTCTACCAAACATTTAAAGAATAATTAACTCCAATGCTAAATAAACTATTTGAAAAAATAGGGATTAAAGGAGTCCTACCAAACTCCTTTTATGACACAGACATGGTACTGATACCTAAACCAGGTAGGCTGAAAACAGAGAAAGAAAATTATAGACCAATCTCCCTAATGAATATTGATGCTAAAATCTTAAATAAAATATTAGCAAAAAGATTACAGAAAATCATCCCCAGGATAACACACTATGACCAAGTAGGATTTATACCAGGAATGCAGGGCTGGTTCAATATTAGGAAAACTATTAGCATAATTGACTATATCAATAACCAAACAAACAAAAACCATATGATCATCTCAATAGATGCAGAAAAAGCATTTGATAAAATCCAACATCCATTCCTAATAAAAACACTTGAGAGCATAGGAATAAATGGACTTTTCCTTAAAATAGTCAGGAGCATATATTTAAAACCATCAGTAAGCATCATATGCAATGGGGAAAAACTGGAACCTTTCCCAGTAAGATCTGGAGTGAAGCAAGGTTGCCCACTATCACCATTATTATTTAATATCGTATTAGAAACACTAGCCTCAGCAATAAGAGTTGAGAAAGATATTAAAGGAATTAGAGTAGGCAATGAGGAAACCAAACTATCACTCTTTGCAGATGATATGATGGTATACCTAGAGAACCCCAGAGATTCTACTAAAAAGCTATTGGAAATAATTCATAATTTTAGCAAAGTAGCTGGCTACAAAATAAATCCCCATAAATCCTCAGCATTTTTATACATCACCAACAAAACCCAACAGCAAGAGATACAAAGAGAAATCCCATTCAGAATAACTGTTGATACCATAAAATATTTGGGAATCTATCTACCAAAGGAAAGTCAGGAATTATATGGGCAAAATTATAAAAAAGTCTCCACACAAATAAAGTCAGACTTAAATAATTGGAAAAATATTAAGTGCTCTTGGATCGGCTGAGCGAACATAATAAAGATGACAGTACTCCCTAAACTAATCTATTTATTTAGTGCTATACCAATCAGACTTCCAAGAAAATATTTTAATGATCTAGAAAAAATAACAACAAAATTCATATGGAACAATAAAAAGTCGAGAATCTCAAGGGAATTAATGAAAAAAAAATCAAATGAAGGTGGCCTAGCTGTACCTGATCTAAAATTATATTATAAAGAAGCAGTCACCAAAACCATTTGGTATTGGCTAAGAAATAGATTAGTGGATCAGTGGAAAAGGCTAGGTTCACAAGACAGAATAGTCAACTATAGCAATCTAGTGTTTGACAAACCCAAAGCCCCTAACTTCTGGGAAAAGAATTCATTATTTGATAAAAACTGCTGGGATAATTGGAAATTAGTATGGCAGAAATTAGGCATGGACCCACACTTAACACCATATACCAAGATAAGATCAAAATGGGTCCATGACCTAGGCATAAAGAACGAGATTATAAATAAATTAGAGGAACATAGAATAGTTTATCTCTCAGACTTGTGGAGGAGAAAGAAATTTGTGACCAAAGATGACCATTACTGATCACAAAATAGAAAATTTTGATTACATCAAATTAAAAAGCCTTTCTACAAATAAAACTAATGCAAACAAGATTAGAAGGGAAGCAACAAACTGGGAAAACATCTTCACAGTTAAAGGTTCTGATAAAGGCCTCATTTCCAAAATATATAGAGAACTGACTCAAATTTATAAGAAATCAAGCCATTCTCCAATTGATAAATGGTCAAAGGATATGAACAGACAATTTTCAGAGGATGAAATTGAAACTATTACCACTCATATGAAAGAGTGTTCCAAATCATTATTGATCAGAGAAATGCAAATTAAGACAACTCTGAGATACCACTACACACCTGTCAGATTGGCTAAGATGACAGGCAAAAATAATGATGAATGTTGGAGGGGATGCGGGAAAACTGGGACACTAATGCATTGTTGGTAGAGCTGTGAATGAATCCAACCATTCTGGAGAGCAATCTGGAATTATGCCCAAAAAATTATCAAATTGTGCATACCCTTTGATCCAGCAGTGTTTCTATTGGGCTTATATCCCAAAGAAATACTAAAGAAGGGAAAGGGACCTGTATGTGCCAAAATGTTTGTAGCAGCCCTGTTTGTAGTGGCTAGAAACTGGAAAATGAATGGATGCCCATCAATTGGAGAATGGCTGGGTAAATTGTGGTATATGAATGTTATGGAATATTATTGTTCTGTAAGAAATGACCAGCAGGATGAATACAGAGAGGACTGGCGAGACTTACATGAACTGATGCTAAGTGAGATGAGCAGAACCAGGAGATCATTATACACTTTGACAACGATATTGTATGAGGACATATTTTGATGGAAGTGGATTTCTTTGACAAAGAGACCTGAGTTTCAATTGATAAACGATGGACAAAAGCAGCTACACCCAAAGAAAGAACACTGGGAAACGAATGTGAACTATCTGCATTTTTGTTTTTCTTCCCGGGTTATTTATACCTTCTGAATCCAATTCTCCCTATGCAACAAGAGAACTGTTCGGTTCTGCAAACATATATTGTATCTAGGATATACTGCAACATATCCAACATATAAAGGACTGCTTGCCATCTAGGGGAGAGGGTGGAGGGAGGGAGGGAAAAAAAATCGGAACAGAAATGAGTGTCAATATAAAGTAATTATTAAATAAAAATTAAAAAAAAAAAACAAAAAACAAAACAGATTAATGCAGACAAGATTAGAAGGGAAGTCACAAACTGGGGAAACATTTTTCCATTCAAAGCTTCTGATAAAGGCCTAATTTATAAAATGTGTAGAGAACTGAATCAAATTTTTATTAATTCAAGCCATTCTCTAATTGATAAATGGCCAAAGGACATGAACAGATAATTTTCAGATGAAGTAATTGAAACTATTTCTAGCCATATGAAAAGGTACTCTAAATTACTATTGATCAGAGAAATGCAAATTAAGACAACTCTGAGATACCACTACACACCTGTAAGATTGGCTAAGATGATAGGAAGAGATGTGGGAAAACTGGGATACTAATATATTGTTGGTAGAATTGTGAACAGATCCAATCATTCTGGAGAGTAATTTGGAACTATGCTCAAAAAGTTATCAAACTGTGTATATCCTTTGATCCAGCAGTGTTTCTATTTGCCTTATATCCCAAAGAGATCTTTAAGTAGAGAAAGGGACCTACATGTGCAAAAGTGTTTGTGGTATCCCTTTTTTGTAGTGGCAAGAAGCTGGAAACTGAGTGGATGCTCCTCAGTTGGAGAATGTCTTAATAAATTATGGTATATGAATATTGTGAATATTATTCTGTAAGAAATGAGGAACAGGATGATTTCAGAGAGGCCTGGAGAGATGTATATGAACTGATGGTAAGTGAAATGAGCAGAACCAGGAGATCATTATAAGTGACAACAAGATTGAATGATGATCAATTCTGATGAACATGGCTCTCTCTTCAACAATGAGATGATTCCAACCAGTTTCAATTGTTTAGTGATGAAGAGAGCTCTCCACACTCAGAGAAAGGACTGTGCGAACTGAGTGTGTTTCACAACATAGCATTTTCACTCCTTTTGTTGTTGTTTGCTTGCATTTTATTTTGCTTCACTTTTTCTTTTCTCTGGCATGATAATTGTATAAATATGTATGCATATATTGGATTTAACATATATTCCTACCATGTTTAACATATATTAGATACTTGCCATCCAAGGTAGGGCATGGGAGAAGGTGGGGTGGAAATTGGAAGACAGTGTTTTGTAAGGGCTAATGTTGAAGACTTGTCCATGCATATGTTTTGAAAAATAAAAAGCTTTCATTAAAAAAGAAAATAAAAGAAAATTTGAATTGGGCAAAGGAAAGTAAGTGAAGCTATAACAGACCAAGAAATAAAAGACAAAATATAAGGGATGAAAAAATAGAGCAGAATTTGAAATATCTCCTAAGAAAAACAACAGATCTGGAGAAGAGATCAAAAAGAGACAATATAAGAATAACTATATTCCCTGGAAGCTGTCATTAAAAAGGAGAACCTTGACACTTTTAAGGAAAGAAATAATCAAAGAATATCAGTCTGGAGTGATAGAACATGAGGGGAAAGTAGAAATAGGAAAAAAAATCAGTCACCATCTTAACGAAATAATTTGTAAAAATCACATAGGAATATTATTGCCAAATTTCAAAACTCCCATATCAAAGAGAAAATTTTGCAGGAAACAACAACAACAACAACAACAAAATAATTCAAATATGCTGAAGCTATAATTGAAATTGTACAGGGCTTATCTGCATCCATAATGAAAGATCGCAGGTACTGAAATCATATGCACTAGCAATCAAAAGAACTAGGCTTGTGGCCAAAAATATCATATCCTGCAAAAATTATCCATAATATTAGATGGAAAAAATGGACATTCATAGAACTTGAAGATTTTCAGGGCTTTATCTCAAGAAAAACTGAATTTAATTAAAAATTTAACATATAAGAGTCAATGTTAAAGAGCAATCTAACATGGGCAAATAATTTATGTTTTCTATACCATAAATATATACCATATGTTTAAGACATCAGTAATTTGATTGTTCAAAAGAAAGATTGGGGTAGAGTTGAATATGATCTGACTCTAAAAAACAAAATTATCTAGTAAAGGTAAAATAATAATTATGTTATAAAAATGAGGTTCAGGGGAACAATAGGCACAGAGACATTAGAGGAAGGAACAGGGTTAGTAGTTCTGAATACTAACTTACATTGGGAATGGCTTAAATAGGCAATACTACATATATATTGTTAAGGATATAGCACCCACCAAAATTCATTAAAAATGAGGAGGGAGGGAGGAAGGTAGTAGGGCATAGAAGGATGTATAGATTTATGGCAATGGAACAAATTGTATAGATTAATGGGTGGGGAAAATTAAATAATAGCAAGCTAAGCTGAGGAGTAGAATTAAAATAGAAGAATCAACAGGAATAGGAAATAAGAGATATATACAAAAACTACAACCAGGATCAGAAGTGGAATTTATTAGGGAAAAAAAAGTAGGAAAAGTAGGACTAATAATCATTGATTTTAGACAAAGCCAAACTTCAAAATTCAAGCAACAGAGAAATCTACATTATATGCCAGCCATATTGATATTTTAGATGCATGTTTACATATAAGTAAATTTGTATGTATATATAGATGTGTCTGAGGTTATGCATGTGTGTATGTGTGTGTGTGTATATATATGTGTGTGTGTGTGTGTGTGGATGAGTTTGAAAATGTATATCTATCTGTGTGTGTGTGTGTGTGTGTATGTGTGTGTGTGTGTGTGTGTGTGTATCCCTAACTGTAGCCTACTTTCAGGGAGATGGGGCAAAAAGAATAAAGTAAAAAGTACACAGTAGAAAATAAAAGAATAACTCACAAGGAAGCAAAGATGGCCAATGATGAATATAATCTCTTCCGTTACATACATACTTTCTTGAAATGAACATTCATTGTTATATATGTTGAATCCTTCCTGATGTTCTGCTGTACATATGACAGTTTTTTATATTTTATTTTTTCTTATTTTTTTTTGCCAACAATAAAAAGGAGAGACCTCAGTGCCATAAAGTACTGATGAGGCATGAATTTCAGAGCTAGAATGAGCTTCCAGGATGAAAAGGTTTCTAAGTCATATTAGATAAAGTCTAGAGCACAACACTTTGTGATCTCTGGAAGTGTTTTGCTGCCTTTATAGAGTCTTCATCAAATTTTCCTCAAGTGTAGACTTGCCTCTGACATTAATGATTTATTATCTCCTACTAATCTAGAATCTCTCTTCCAACTATATGAACTGCCTGGTACTAGTCCAATATCTTTACTAACATAGTATGTGTAAAGGGAAATATTCTCTTTACCACCTATCCACCTGAATGATAAAAGCAAAGCGTTAAGTATGAGTGTCACAAAGTGAATCTGAGTGATTAGAAGAATGGTAGTATCTTTCATAGAAAAAAAAGGAAGTTAAAAGAGGAGCTGGATTTGAGAGGAGGAAGGTAAATATTAATTTTTCAGTGTAGTGATTTTGAAATGTCTATGGGATCAGGTGGAGACATCACTAGAAATGAAACACTAGAGAGAGATAAACACAGGACATATGTCTATACACACATAAATATACCATATCCTAGAATCTATGTTTTTAAAGGAGATTTTTCAGGTATTACCAGGGTGTGAAGAAAATATACCAGCTTTTAATAATATTGTTATTATTAATGTTATTAAGTTATTTGTTAAATGGGAATTTATGGATTAACCTGGGAGTCTATCCACCAATACTCTACCATTGGGAAAAAGAATATTGTTCCAATTTACTTCAAACATTCATTGAATTCATTGGGACACAATCAATTTGTTATCTAGAAATTGTGTATGCAAAGTTATAAATGACAAAGCACAAATACACATACATTTGTAAACACATGTATTTGCATATATTTATATTCATATATGTATATATGTGTGTATAGCCACATATCCTAAGTGTATATATAGATATAGGTATACACACACACACACACACACACACACACACACACAAATAAATATGAAAATCATCACATATACATAAAATAGTGAATGAGTAAAGAAAAACAAGTATAGGAAGAAACATAGATTATTGTTCATGAACTGGCCTCCATCTGGGTACATATGAAACCCCCTGTAGATTTTGTCATAACTGACTGGAAGGCAAGCTTGCCTAAGAAGGGCTCAAGTCTGAAAATAGCTCTGATTTTTTCAGATGAAGCTCAAGGGATACTGGCAGACCAAGAAATGTCTGAACTATTCCTGGTTTTAGCAATTTCTTACTTACTTCTTACTCTTGTGATAGCATTCACACTTCAATTAAAGTTTGGTATATGATATATACCAATATCTGCATGTGAACATACATACATACATACATATATATGTGTATATATATATATATATATACTTACAAAGAACTATATGTACACACTCATATAGTTTACATGTTGCATGCATTCATGAAAAGATATTTTCAAATACATTGTATAATTTTGGAGCTCTATTTTACAGTGCCCTCTTTCATTAGCCCAAACTCAAGCAAATTTTTTTTTCTCACAAAGGAAAAGAAAAGAAAAATGTGAGAAAATGATACTGTAGAAATGATTGACTGCCATATGTGGAGCTAATAGAATCATTCTGATAGGATAAACTTACATTTTAGTGGAAAATGTGAATTCTATAGTTAGTTTCTCTTGAATGAGATTCAAAATATCTTCTCTGTCATTAGTACTGTTGCCATATTTTTCACTATCATATAGCTACTAATGATTTTAAAGTAAGACATTAGATTGTTTTTAGTTTATTGGAATAAAGACTTTTCAGGATTATACTTTGACCCTCTAATAAGATTTTTTTCAGCTCTGTGAGAAGTTACTGGAAGTCCACAATGAAAATCTTCTGAAAACTGAGTACATATTTTGATATGAAAACACAAGCCTCATGCAAAAATGCAGAAAGTCACAGTTTCAATGGAAAGAAATTATGGTATTAATTCTTTATATGCTAATAAGGACATAAAAAAAACACAAACCCATAATATCAGGAAGGGTCATAGAGAAATAGAAATGATAGAGATCCTGAGAATGTTTTTGTTTTTTAATGGTCTCAGGAGAAGATAAAATGGGAAATTTGAATACTATACAGTCAAGAAAGCAAGGAAGAATCAGAGGGAACTTAGTCTCATACCCAAATAGAATTGCAAAAGTATACAAACATGGAAGAAGAGCAAAAGAGTTATCCCATGGACTTCTTTTTTAATTTGGTTGGACAAATTAAGATTTAACACTTTAATATCTCTCTACTTCACCTCTAATATTCAATTTGATATAGAAAAAAAATAAACAGTAAGGATAGAATGGAAGGGTAAGGAATAAAATAGTGTAAAAAATCTGGGATCAAAGAAAGAGGAGAAATAGATTTTGATTTATACATTGCAAGTGCTAGGCAAATGTCCTCTTTTACTATTTCTAAAGAGGAGTATGGCAGAAATAAAGACTAAATTAGTTCCAATTAGTTCCAGATTGTGACTATAGAAGTTGACATTTGAGAAGAAAGAGAAAACTTAAAGCCAGGAAGACTTGGTAATGTCCCATCTTTAAAGCATATTATCCATATGACCCTAGGCAAGTAATTTAACCTTTCAGTGCTTTGCACAACTTTTTCTGCGACTATACTTTACAGAGAAAGTGCTAAATTGCATAAGTAGAACTTTCTTCATTCTGGAATTTTAGTTTACCAATGAAATCACAAGCTTAGTCCCAGTCCTTATTCATATCCAGATAACCTAATATAGCCCCATTTCTTACTTATGAAGTAGTCAAGCCCACTTAAGTATCATAGTTAAATAATAAGTCAGACTATGGCAATTAAAAAAAATAAATTTGCCCTGAAATTTCAAACAATTAGTACTTAGTTATTGGCAACTAGCTAAGAAGGATATTAATTTGATGAGAAATAGAGCTAAAGCCTTCTTTGTGTATTTTTATTATGAGCTAGCAGGTTTTTTTTTTTTTTTAACTACATGCATCAGAATTAGAGAATTGTGATCTGACTTCCTTAAACGATACAATACAATCAACTCCATGAAAAGCCGAATTAGCCAATTGGAAAAGGAGGTACATAAATTCTTTGAAGAAACTGATTCTTCACAAATTGAAGTTGTGCAGCTGGAAACTAATGACTTCATAAGACATTAACAATTTTTTTTTGAAAAAAAGAAATATTTTTTAAACATTAAAATAATACATCGATAATTTGGTTTTTTTCCTTCATTTTTCTAATCAAATTAAACAAAGGTTTATCTATTTCATTGTTTGTATCATTGTGTCATTTACCACTGTGTATTATGTACCTAATCTATTCCATTGATCCACAACTCTTTTGTCAGCTGACTTGATTTTTTGATGATTTCCCCTTTGTAACACAATTTGAGAACTGATACAGAAGAGAAATCTTCTTCCTTCATATTTTTCTCTATTCCCTTGATATTTTTGACTTTTTGTTCTTTCTGATGAATTTTATTATTTTTTTCATCTCTATAAAACAATTTTGGTTGTTTGTATGAAATTGAATAATTAATTGTTAGAAATTTCATTTTTATTATATTGGCTTGGCCTACCCATAAGCAAATTATATTTCTTGAATTATTTAGATTTATTTTTGTGTGAAAGTATTTTGTTACTGTGTTCATATAGTTCCTGAATTTACCTTGGCAAGTTGATTACCAAATATTTTATATTGTCTTCAATTATTTTAAATACAAAAAGCCATAGTTTTGTTTCCCATTCTATTTCCCTTAATTTCTTTTTTTTTCTCCTATTACAATAGCTATCATTTCCAATACATTATTTAATAATAGTTGTGATAATAGCCAACTTTGCTTCAACCCTGATCTTGTTGAGAAGGCTTCTAGTTTATCCACATTAATGGTTCTTTAACTATTTGGTAGAATTCAGTTGTACATTGATTGATCCTGGAGATTTTTTTTTCTTGGGGAGTTCATTGATGGCTTGTTCAATTTCTTCTTCTAAGATAGGATTATTTAATTATTCTATTTGTTCTTCTTGTATTCTGGGCAATTTTTATTTTTGTACATATTTATCATTTCACTTAAACTATCAGATTTTTGGCATATAATTGGGCAAAATAGATCCTAAAGATTGCTTTAATTTCATCTTCTTTGGTGTTACATTCACTTTTTAAATTTTTGATGCTAATAGTTTGATTTGTTTTCTCTTTTCTTTAAATAAAATTAACCAATAATTTATCTATTGTATTTTCCCCCTAAAACCAGCTACTAATATCATTTTTAACTAAATCTTTTTGTTTTCAAAATATATGCATGGTTAATTTTTATCATTCAACCTTGCAAAACTGATGTTCCAAATTTTTTCCCTTCCTCCCTTCTCTCCATCTAGTCTCCTAGATGGAAGTAAACCAAGATATGTTAAACACGTGCAATTCTTCTGCACATACTTCGACAAATATAATGTTGCATAAGAAAAATCAGATCAAGAAGGGAAAAAAATGAGAAAGAAAACCAAATGAAAGCAAACAACAACAAAAAGAGTGAAAATACTATATTTTGTTCCACATTCAGTCCTCTTAGTTATCTTTCTGGATTCAGATGTCTCTCTTTATCACAAGATCATTGGAAATGGTGTGAATCATCTCATTGTTGAAGAGACATGTCCATCAGAATTGATCATCATATACTTTTCTTTTTGCTATGTACAATGATTTCTTGGTTTTGCTCATTCCACTTAGCATCAGTTCATGTAGGTATCTCCAGGCCTTTCTGAAACCAACCTGCTTATCATTTATTATAGTTTTATAGTATTATAATATTCCATAACATTCACATAGATAACTTATTCAGATATTTTCCAACTAATGGGCATCCACTCAGTTTCCAGTTTTTTGCCATTACAAAAAGTGCTTCCACACACATTTTTTTGCACATGGAAGTTCCTTTACCTACTTTAAGATCTCTTTGGGATATTATCCCAGTAGAAATACTGGATCAAAAGGTATGCACAGGTTGATAACTTTTTGAGCATAGTTCCAAATTGCTCACCAGAATGGTTGGATCGATTCACAACTGCAGCGACAATATATTAGTGTCCCAGTTTTCCCACATCCCCTCCAACATTCATTATTAACTTTTCCTGTCATCTTAGCCAATCTGAAAGGTATATAGTTGTACCTCAGAGTTGTCTTAATTTGCATTTCTCTGATCAGTAGTGATTTATAGTATCTTTTCATATGACATTAGAGATACCAGGAATTAAAAATAAAATACATATTTTCCAATTTGGCCTTATTTTTCACATTCTTCTTTGGTTTTACCTTCTAGATCTTTATTTATTTTCCCAGAACCCATCATGTTATTTAGCTGAACCATTTTAGTGGAACATTTAAGGATCTTGATTAATGAATTTGAATCTAATTTCTTGGATGCATCTTTATCTGTAGCATCAGCAGCAATAATTTTGTCATTTCGCTTACATGTCTTTTCAAAACACTCAACCCTTGCTCATCTTTTCCAAGACTGTGGCCTTCTTGGAAGCTATACTTCTGCATAATTTTATGAGTAATGGTATCACCTATGTTAGCAAGGAAGGAATTGCCTTTTGGAGCTCATGGTCTCTTTTGTTCATCATACACAAGGGAAGGAATATCAGCTTTGGAAAACTGTGAATGAGGTCTTGATTTCTCTTCAAATTGAAACTCTTTGATTAATTTTTTGTCTTTTTCCATAAAAGAAGTTGGTGGTACAATGGCAGGCTCTTCCATACTTCTTTTCCTCCTTTCTCATTCATAATCTTCTTCAGAATCTGGATCTTGTCCTGCTAGCTTCATGCATGTCTTTATGCCTCTTTTTTCTTTATTCAATCGCTTTTTGCATTTCCAGGTCCTGGTGTCTTTGGCATTCCTCCCTTTGGTGTTTTACTGCTTTCTCTTAATCATTAAGAAACATGGGATTATATTTATCAGCTAATGGAATCAAATCTTCTGCAGAAAATCCACTAGGCACAGGATCCTTTAAGCCTACTGCTACATGATGTGGCTACAATGTGCCAGTCATCTGAAAAAGTCCCTCATTTCAGATCAATCTCTGAAGCAAGAACTGTACTTTGTTTTGTCCTCTGATTCTTTGCTTAGGTTAAATCTGCCTTCTTGACCTGCAGTTGAGACTGCAGCAATTTGGAATTTTTGGATCAGCTTTCAGCTTTTGAATCACAGCTTTCCATGCATAGGTCATCATACAAGGACATCTTTTCTTCTTTTTAAAGCCAGGGGCACAAGCTGACTTTCTCCATGGATGGCTGTAGCAGCAATGGCAGGGCTGGAGGAAGCTGGAGCTATTGAGCCACCCCCCTCCCTCCTTTTAATTTTGAAATATTTTTGAGCTCTTCCAGGAATTCTTGGATTTTTGTCCAATTCATGTTTTAAAGACTTTGTTTTATTTATTCTAACATCATTTTGTTCTCGTTTTTTGTCCTGATCTTCTCTGACCTCCAAAATAAGTTTTAATGATGTTTCTTTCTTTTTCTTTCTTTCTTTCTTTTCTTTCTTTTCTTCTTTTTTTTTTTTTTTTGGCTAATTTGATCATTTCCCCAGTCTATTTCTTGACTTTTACTTTTATGTTTTTCCATGCTGCTGTTTTCAGAGCTAGTCCCTGGGGTCTGCAAACATTTAATGCTTCTAAGGTGATATAATCCATGAAAAAGTTTGGTCACTATTCTCTTGACCTGTACTCTGGTCTTTACCCATGAAGAGACCTAGTTTTTCTGAGACTGCAAGTGCTAATGCTCCTTTTGTTCCTGGAAGTATGAGTCAGCCCTCTACTCTACAGAAGCACTGATGTTCTTTTCTATTCAGGGCTGAGACCAGGGCCCCTGAACTCTTGTGAACAACCACAAGCTTTTGTTCTTTGCAATGAAACTTTACACATTCCCTGCTCTGCTGTGACCACAAGGTTTAGTGCTTCTGTTCATCCTAGAATTGCGTCTCAGACCTGCTTATGGATGTGCAGCAGTCCTGTACTCACTGCAATATCTTTCTGATTAGGAACTTTATACTTTCTTCTATTTTTAAATTTTTTTGGTTTTGTTTGACTGATTTATGATGTCTCATTGAGTCATTGAATTTCATTTGTCCAATTCTAATTTTTAGTGAATAACTTTCTTCAGTTACCTGTTTTTATCTCCTTTTGCATTTAGCTCATTGTACTTTTAAAGGAGTTGCTTTTATCACTGGTCCCTCCTTGCTCATTTTTTTCTCTTTTTTCATTTTCACCAAATCTCGTTTTCAAGGAGCTGTTTTCTTTATTCCATTTGGCAAATCTATTTTTTATGTTTTCTAACATATATATATATATATATATATGTATTATCTTATTTTATTTCTTAGACATTTGATTTATTCATTTAATATTTTATCCAGTTATATTTAAAAGTTTTTTACATTTGTTTTTAAAATTTTTAAATTTTAGGTACTCTCTCTTATTCCATGCTCAATAAGAAACAACATACAAAGTTATGCAAAACATTTCCATAAAAGTTGTGTTGTGACAGAAAACATAGATCTACTCGAATGAAAATAAAAAAACCCTTGAGAAAAATAAATTGGGGAGAGAGAGAGAGAGAGAGAGAGAGAGAGAGAGAGAGAAAGTGAGTTTCAATCAGTATGCAGGCACAATCAGTTCCTTCTCTGGGTATGCATAGGATTTTTCATAATAAGGTCAGAGTAGTTGTGGATTATTGTACTGCTGAGAATAGCAAAGTCACTTATAGCTTGTCATTTATTTTGATATCTTTTGATCATTTATCAATGGGGCATTCACCAAAACTATTTTTAAGAAGTTGTTTTCTTCAGTCAATTTCTATGTTTCTTTTTCCAAACTCTTCTACAAAGTTTTTATTTCTTTTCTTCATCTTTTCTTTCTCTTTTAAGATCCTTTCTGAGCTCTTCTAAGAGATCCTTTTGACCTTGAGAACAGTTCAGATCCCCATCTAAGGATTCATTTGGAGGCATGTTGTTTTTGGTGTTTTCTTCTGGGTTTGTGTTCTGTTCTTCCCTGCCACCATAGTAGCTCTTTTTGTTTTTTGGCTCATTTATAAAGATTGAGATCTGCTTCCAGGGCACAGGAGGGCTTGTCCTGAGCTTCCTCTACAGGGTGAGTGGGGCTTCTAATTACCTATGCAGGCTTCCCCACTATGCTAGGTGGGCTTGGCCGAATCCTGCCTGTTATGTTATAGTTTGTGGGCTCACTATTTGCTTTCTGTAGTTGTGTTAAAAGTCTCACAGGTGGTTTGCTAATTCATTGGTCTTATGAAGTAGGACAGAGTAGCCAATGCTGTTGTCCCATGCCACCAGATTCCCCATGCCAGGCATCTCCACCCTAAGCCTGTTTACATTGGGCCTGCACTGAGCCATATCCCCTCTGTCCAACTGAGACAGACCTTTCTTGAGGTCCTTCAAAGACATCTTATGCTGGAAAATTATTACATTCCCAATATTTGTGGGTTCTGTCACTCCAAAAATTCTGAGGGAAGCCAGGAAAAAAAAACTTAGGCAAAGTTCTGCCTACTCTTCACCATCTTTGCTTTGCCTCCTGAAATAACTTTCTGAACAATTGATCAATTCCCTTTCCCATCTATGAATTTAGAGCTCTGGAAACTTCTCTGATCATCACTTCCAAGATTTGCTGCTGTTATAATAGTACATGCATGGCTTATTCTACACACTAAATCATTCACCACCACAGTTAATTCCTAAATTCCTTTATCCAAAAAAAACTCACCCTTTTTTTTTGTTGGTTTTGTGACTCTGAAATTCTATGTAAGGAATTATTTTAAAGTTGTTTAGAGGTTTTATTAGATAGTTTTATTAAGGTCATAGAAGAGTTGAGTAGAGTTGTTGCTTATGCTCCATTTTTTAGACTCTAATCCATACATTAATAACTTTAATTATTTTTTTACATGTAAATTGTTTACCGATCTGCTATACTGATCACTGTTAAATGCATTGAACACTCTCCAATTAATATGCAAGTACATATGTGGTGGTATATGTGTATTTAATTTCTTTCAATATATTTTGCCTTCATGTGGAGCTCAAAACAAAAGACTTGCCTCTCTCTGTTTTATCATTCATGGCAAACTGATTATACTTGTTCTGAATACACTCAATCCATAGTTTTATATCACTTTTCCTATTTCTTGGAATTTTAGGAACACTTTGATTATGTTGACAGGAGTGCCATCCTAATCTGTCTTATTTCTATTTTTTTGAGGTACCTTACACAATACCTGAGATAAATCACCTTAATTGTCAATCCAAATCTGTGCTATTCTCTCTTCCTCCTCCCCAACTGAAGTAGATAGTGGGTTGAAATTTGAGAAGATTGTTAGAGTTGATGATTTTATTTTGAGTTTTTTTATCATGAGTATTGTTAATTTTTACACAGCACTTTAATTTTTACTACATATGTGTGTATATATGTGTATATATACATTTATAATATTGTATATATGTATGAATACACATATATGAATATATGTGTGTATATGTATAAATATATGTATATATACAAGCATATTTTTATATATTTTTCTTTTATTTGTACAATGTGGTCAGTCAGGTGAGGCTACCATCTCCATTTTATAGGTGAAGAGAATGAGATTTAATTACATTCAATAAATTGACTAGTGGCCTTTAGTAGTTCACAAGTGAGTTGTAACTATAATCTAAGTTACAATATAAACTATGTGTCATTTGATTCTTTCTGCTTTTAGGTGGGTGAGATCCTTTATGCTTATTGTCTGAAATTTAATCAAAGTAAACTTATATACTACACACATTATACATATATAACCAGAAAAGTAATTTAAACAAAAATCCAGCATTATAAAGGAAAAAACAAAACAAAACAAAACAAAAAAACTGTGAAAAGACTTAAGAACTCCAATCAATGCAATAACTGTGATTCCAAAATAATATTTATGAATATGCTGTCTACATTCTGTCAGCTGTAATAAACTCAAGCTGTAGAATTATACATGCAGTTTTGGATATGATGAATGAATGGACCCATTTTCCTTAAAAAAGATTCCCAAATATTTTATAGTATCATCAATTATTTTAAATGGAAAGCAAATATCTACAGATATAACATTTCTTCTTATTGTGGCTTTGGCTGCATCCACAAATTTTAGTATATTGTCTCATTATTGTCATTCTCATGTATGGATTTATTAATTGTGTCAATCATTTGCTGCTTCACCCATTCATTCTTTAGGTTGAGATTATTTATATATATTATATATATTTTTGGTCTATTTTTCCTTGGCCTTTTATTGAATGTAAATTTTTTTGCATTGTGATCTGAAAAAAAATCATTTACTATTTCTGCCTTTCTGAATTTGATTTTGAGGTCTTTATTTCCTAATATATGGTCAATTTTTGTATAGAAAAAACAGGGAAGGAAGTACTTCTACTAAATTCTTTTTATGGCACAGACATGGTATTGATACCTAAACCAGGTAGAATGAAAACAGAGAAAGAAAATTAAAAACCAATTTCCCTAATGAATATTGATGCAAAAATCTTAAATAAGATATTAGCAAAAAGATCACAGAATATCATCACCAGGATAATACACAATGACCAAGTTGGATTTATACCAGGAATGAATGGCTGGTTCAATATTAGTATAGATTTCATGAACTGCTGAGAAGAAAATATACTCCTTTCTGTCTCCATTGATTTTTTTCCCCAAAGATCTATCATATCTAACATTCTGTTTACTTCCTTAACTTCTTTCTTATTATTTTGTAGTTTGATTTATCTACTTCTAAGAGAGCAAGGTTGCCATCCTCCTCTGTTATAGTTTTGCTTTCTATTTCTTCTTGGAGCTTTACTGACTTCTCTTTAGGAATTTAGATGCTATACCACTAGGTACATGTAAGTTTAATATTCATATTGCTTCATTATCTGTGGATGCAGCCCTTTAACAAGATATAGTTTACTTCCTTATTTCTTAATTAAATCAAATTTGCTTGTTCTGAAATCAGTATGACTACTCCTGTTTTTTTTTAAATTTCATCTGCAGCATAATAGTTTCTACTCTAGTCTTTTAACTTTATTCTGCATATATTTGTAGAGAGCCAGAACTTTGGAGAAGTATACTTGAAAGAAGCATACTTGAAACAAGGTGTTAACTCAGTGGAATTGATGAGACAATGGTTATCTAGTTTACATATACTTAGTACTTAGCATGGTGATGCAATATTTCCACAACTGATGTAATTGTAATAGGGTATTTAAACTGAGGACAAAGTCAGCCATGGACATTCTATCTTTGACTATCCTCATGGTAGCTCTATGGGGGAGACTCACAGTCTGACTGATTGACCTCTGTTTCTTCCAGCAGTCTGCCAGTCTGTAGCTCTACTGTCTCTAGATTATTGCCAGGTGATGTGGAGAGATCCAGAAAGTGGTGAAGGGAAGGGACCAGATAAGTTAACTGCCTGGGGGAGAGGGTTTGTTTGTATTAGGGCTTTCTACAGGTATCACTCAGCTTTAACTGTTTTTCTTGTAAACAACATATTGTAGGGTCCTGGCTTTTAATCCAGTCTGCTATCTGTTTCTACTTTATGGGAGACTTCAGTCCATTCACATTTCTAGTTAGCACTAGAATTCTGGGAGAGCTGGAACCAAGATAGCAAAGAGTACACGCATTTCTTTCTGACCTCCCATGCTCCTCACACTAATTAACAAAATCCAGCTTCTGAATTAGTTCTGGACTGGCAGAACCCACAAATATTGGGACTGTGACAAATTACCAGCAGAAGATACTTTTGAAGATCTCCAGAAAAAGTTTGTTTCAATAGGGCATGGAGGGGATAGGCCAAGCACAAGCAGGATGAGCACAGACATCAAGTGCAGGCAGTACAGACCTGTTGTGGTACAGGTTCCATGTACTGGAGAATCTACAGGGAGGAATCCATAGCAATGTTGGCTACTCTGCCCTGATTTCAAGCCAGTAAATCAGCAGAGAAGTTATAAAACATCCAACACAAACACAAAAGTTAAATAGTAAATCCAGAAATGCCAGAATTTCATGGGATCTGGCCACGCCCACTCAGAACCATGAATGAGTCGGCAAGGACTTAGTGCAGCTGCTGCAGCTTGTAGAGGAAGCCTTGACAACCTTCTTTGTCCTAAAAGCAGATCTTAACTTTTTTTATGAGTAAAAAAAACAAAAAGACCTCTGACCATAGGTAATTTTTATGGTGAAAGAACAGATTTCAAACCCTGAGGATAATAAAACCAGATAGTCTCCAAATGAAGCCATAAAGGGTGATATAAATTGGTCCCCATCACACAAGACTCCCCTAGAAGAAATTATAAGAGATCTTAAAAGAGATCTGGAAGAAAATGGGGGAAAGGGAATGAGAACTTTACAAGAAAGTTTGGAAAAGAAAACAGAAATTATCTGAAGAAAATTGTGAAATAGAAGCATATAACTCCTTAAAAAATAGAGTTGACAAAATGAAAAAAGAAAACAACTCCCTGAAAAACATAATTTGTTAAATGGGAAAGGAAAATAATTTCTTAAAAAAAAGAATTTGTGAAATGAAAAAAAAATCCATAGACCAAAACAACTTATTTAAACATTCAACTGGACAATTACAAAAAGAAGTAAAAAAAAATTGGGGGAAAATAATTTACTAAAAATCAGAATTGAACAAATGGAAATGAATGATTCAATAAGTAATCTAGAATCTGTCAAGCAAAACCAAAAAAAAAAAGAAAAAAGAAAAAATAGAAAAAATATAAAATATTTACTTGGGAAAACAACTGACCTGGAAAATAGATCTAGGAGACACAATCTTTTTAAAATTATTATTAAAGCTTTTTTTAAAAACAAAACATATGCATGGATAATTTTTCAATATTGACCCTTGAAAAGCCGTCTGTTCCAACTTAACCCTTCCTTTCCTCTTCCCACACCTAGATGGCAGGTAGTCCAATACATGTTAGATATGATAAATATCCAACATATTATATCCAATATATCCAATATAGATACATATTTATACAGTTGTCTTTTTTCACAAGAAAAGTTGGATCAAAAAGGAAATAAAAAACTGGGAAAGAAAACAAAATGAAAGCAAAGAACAGAAAGAGTGAGAATGCTATGTTGTGGTCCACACGATTCTCATCGTCCTCTCTCTCGGTATAAATGGCTCTCTTCCTCACAGAATAATTGGAATTAGTTAAATTATCTCATTATTAAGGGGAGCCACATCCATCAGAATTGATCATTGTATAGTTTTGTCATTGTCGTATAATGATCTTATGGTTCTGCTCATTTCCTTTAGCATCAGTTCATGTAAGTCTCTCCAAACTTCTTGAAATCATCCTGCTGGTCATTTCTTATACAGCCATAATATTCCATAACATTCATACACCATAATTTATTCAGCCATTGTTCAATGGATGGTCGGTCATCCATTCAGTTTCCAGATTCTAGCCACTACAAAAAGGGCTGCCATAAACATTTTTGCACATGTAGGTACCTTTCCATCTTTTACGATCTCTTTGGGATATAAGCCCAGTAGAAACAGTACTAGTTCGAAGGGTGTGCACTTTTTGATAACTTTTTGAGGCTAGTTCCAAATTGCTCTCCACAATGGTTGGATCTTTCAGTTTGGGGAGACAATCTAAGGATTATTGGGCTTTCTGAAAACCATGATAAAAAGAGCCTCACTACTATTTTTCAGGAAATTATCAAAGAGAAGTAACCAGACATCCTAAAAATCAGAAGGTAAAATACCCATTGAAAGATTTCACCAAACACCTCCTAAAAGAAACCCCAAAATTAAAACTCTAAGGAATATCATGGCTGAATTTTAGAACTATCAAATAAAAGAAAAAAAAAGTTACAAGCAGCCAGAAAAAATAATACAAATATAGATGAACCACAATAAGAATTACCCAGGACCTAGCAGCTTCCATCTTAAAGAATCAAAGAGCTTGGAATCTGACATTCCAAAAGGCAAAGGAACTTGGAATGCAACTAAGAATAAACTACCCCACTAAAATGAATATTTTTTCTAGGAAAAAAGATGGACATTCAATGAAACAGGTGAATTCTATTTATTTCTGATGAAAAGACCAGAGCTAAACCAAAAAATTTGACCTCCAAATAAAGAACTCAAGAGAAGCATAAAAAGGTAGAAAGAAAATCTCTTGAGAGCTGTATTTCTGTTATGGATATACATAGAGAATGCATGTATAATTTGATTTTACTATTATGATTTAAAAAAGAAACTAGAGGTGAAAGGGGATTGTACTAGAAAAAGGGAAAAGTGGAGGTAAAATGAGGGAAATTATATCTCATGGAGAGTCAAAGAAAACCTATTATAATTGAGAGAAACAAAATATGATAAAAATTATCAATGTATGCATGTGATATATGTGTAAATATGCACACATACATTTATATCTATATCTATATATCGCAAAGCTATACACCTGATTGGAATTTCACACACATACACACATACATACACACACACAGAAAAAGAGAGGGGTAAGGTCTGTTTATGATTATCATAATATCTATATATCTATATCTATATATCACAACAACTAATCTCAGTCTCTCACCAGCTATGTGACCCTGGGCAAGTCACTTAATTTTGTCTGCCTTAGTTTTGACATCTATAAAATGAACTGAAGAAAGAACTGGCTAACTATTCCAGGACTTTTGCCAAGAAAACTACAAATAGGGTCATGAAGAGTCAGATGTAATTAAAATATGGTTGAACGGATATATTTTACACACATATATGAGTTAAAAATAGTTATCCATCTAGCTAGCTACTATATAACTATCTATATACATACATACATTTTTATGTACACACACACACACACACACATATTTGAATCAGGTATATGCATATATATATCATTTTACCAAGTGAGAATAGGTTAAATGAGATGAATAGTTTTCAATAGAAGAAATCTAAGTTATCTATATTATATTAAAAAAACTGTTAATCAGAGGTGTCAAATATGTTGCTGCAACATACTTGACTTTAGTCTGAACTAGATTAATATAATATCCAAAGTATTTAACAAAATAACTAAAAATTAAATAGAACACAAATGTTATCTTTTTTGTCAAAAGATGTTCACCATTAATCTTTATGTGTGAGTTAGTGGCCCTGTTTTTATTTGAGCTAAATAACTATTGTAAATCACCAACAAACAAGATACCTCTCTAAGGTATCTTTCACCTTTAAATCTATGACCTTTTGATCCTACTCGGTATAAGAAGGCATCAATTCTAAGTAAACCCTTACAGGTAAGTTCATTATACAAATAGGAAGCAATTAGTGAGATTTCACTTCATATTTGCCAGACTTTAAAAAATGACAAAACAGAAAAATGGCAAATTTTTGAGGAACTATGGAAAAACAATTGCACAAGTATACTGTTATTAGAGCTGTAGATGAATCTAATAATTCTGGAAAGATATCTAGAACTAGAATGTTATCAAAATGTGCATGTTCTTTGACAAAGAAATGCTATTTCTATGCACATAGCATGAAGAAATCAAAATGAAGTAAAATTTTTTAAAATTACAAAATGTTTAGAGTAGTTCTGCATGTGTTATACAATCTGGGAAACTAAAGAAATGTCCTTTTGGGGCATAATTAAACATACTGTGGCATATTAGTATAATAGAATATTGTCATGCTAAAAGAAATGATGAAATGAACATTTCTTGAGGAAACACATAAGGCCTGTATGAACTACTCAAGAATTAAGTGAACAGAACTAGGAGAATAATTTATACAGTAATAACAATAATATTAAAGAGAAAAACACTTTGAAAACTTTAGAATACTGATCAATGACATGATAAACCATGATTCTAAAGGAATAAAGAGAAAAGTTTCCACTTACCTCTTTACAGAGAGGTGATATACTTAAGATGCTGAGACATGCATTTTCAAATAAGGTTTTGCCGGACTATAGATTTGTTTTATTCAATTTTTAAAAATTATTTACTCAGGGGAGAGAGGAAAGTGGAGGTGACATTAATTTAAAAATAAAATGAAAGTATTAGCAAATATTGTCTCTAAGGTATCTTTCAGCTCTAAATCTATGACATTTTGAATCTATTCAGTGTAAGAAATCATCAATTCTAAGTAAACCCTTAGAAGTAAGCTCAAAATACAAATAGGAATAAATATGTGGAACATGGGGGGAAATAATAATAACAATAATAGCAACTATTATTTATAGAGAGCTTTTAGTTATGCAAATTGCCTTATAAATCTTATTTCATTTGATTCTTACACTAACTCAAGGAGGTAAATCTATTATTATTCTCATTTTAAGAAAACAGGAAGCAAAAGATTAATTGTCCAAGATCACAAAGTCATTAAATCTTTGAGGATGAATTTGAATACAGATCTTTTGGACTACAAGTCCAGTACTCAAGTTCACCTAGTTACTCATCTAAATAATGAGTGGATCAAAAAATAAATCATAGGAAAATTATTTACTCTGTGAAAAATAGCAATAATTGTGAAACAATTATACCAAAATTTCTAGGATTCTGTTAAAGAAGTTTCTGGAGAAAATTTTCTCCATTATTGTAAATGAATATTATCAAATATTAAAAGGGAAGATCAGAGATCTGAGCATATATTTTTTAAATAAAAGAAATACAAAATAAGAATAAACAGATATTTTGAAAATTAGAGGATAAATTGATAAAATGGAAAATTGTACAACTGATTATTTAAAAACCGAATTAAAAAAAATAGTAAGAACAAAAGAAGGAAAAAAAAAACCTTGCTTGACTTCATAAAAAGAGGAAAATAAAAGTACTTAAACAAAAATTTAAAAGGTGATATTGTGACAGGGAAGAATTAAAATAATATTTTCATGCTATACTTGATTGCATGTTAACAATATTTAAAAAATAATTATAATTTAAAATATGAAATATCAAAATTAACAGCAGACAGACTTAGAAAAATAAAATTTAAGCATTAATGAAAATATTCTGCTCTAAGAAAGGATGTTCTATCTTATATCAAAAGTTTAAGAAAAAGAAATAGTTTGACATATTGCATTGTACAGATAAATAATAAAAGTAGGACTTTAGACAAATGTTACTGATAAATACTGATGAATCATAGTAAAAAAGACTACAGAAATATATTTGAAGAATTATATACTATGATGGATTTGGATTTATATTGTATCAGTGATAAAAGTGATTAAATAATGCACATGTTCAAAATCTATTATTCTTCAAAACAAGCTATCCCCGTTATTTTACTGTTTTTATGAATGTCTGTTTTCTCAATTGTAGAACTGTGGTAACAATAACATCCCCTAGGATTAGTTGTGAGGATCTAAGGACATTATATATTTAAAGCACTTAGGAACGTATCTAGAATAGGCACTATACATTTATTATTGTTGTTTTTATTTCTAACGCTGGGAACTGGGTCTCACCAGAAAAGTATGACAAAGAAGCTCCCAGCATGGGGATTGAGCTGGGGTGTCTGTTTCTGTTCTTGCTCTTTTCCAAGTACAGTCTTGAGCCCACAACTACTCCTTGCCTGGATGGTTGCCACCAACACTCTTTTCCCTGAAGATGATGATGTGGTTTTGACTCTATTTAGGGTGCAGCCCCTCCTTAGTCCACCTTAGATCTGGGATCTGCTTTGGGAGCCAGAATTGCTAGTCCACTATTTTTTTTTTTTTTTGCTCCCTGTGTGGTCTGGCCCTCTTCTTACAGATCTTTTCAATGTATTTTATATCTATCATCTCTTTTAAGACTCACAAACTCTGATAGAAGACTAGGCTTCAGTAAAGTACATAATGGACACTATATAAATGTTCTTTATTCTGGTGCTTTTCAAGTCTTAGGTTTTCTATGTCCAAGCTCGATATATGATACATATTGTGTGACCCTGAGTAATCATCCTCTCCGGAACCCAAACATCTAAAAACTCTAAGTGTGAGAAAAGTTGCATCAGTAGAAAGGGGGTATGTAAGGGATGAAAATTTGTTTAGTGTTTCATGATATAGATGTCTATTTCTGGTTTACACATCTTTCCTAGAATAAACATGCTCATATATCTTCAACCAATCTTTGAGGAGGACAGACAGTAGTAGAGATATATTGCCTAGAGGCAGCATTAATTAATTGGGATGATTTTTAAAAAATCTCTTATTTACCCCATCCTTTCCCAAATCCTTCTATTAAAGATATTCCTCTGGTTAATGCATTTGGGTCTCTGGGAGTCCTCTCTTTAAAATGCGAACATCTCTGGAAGCAGAATATCACCTCTTTATAATTTGTGAATACCTTTGTGGGGATATTTTAACAGACTGTCCCAGAAAAACAACTAACTGAAAGGTGTTGTTACCTAAAAGTTTGAATATGGAATGGAGAGTAGAGAATCTGGAGCATAGTCCCTAATTATACTGTTTTTAGTTCTTATGAAAAATTTATGTGTTTATTTTTCTCCTCTGCTTTTGTTCTTTTTCACTATTTCCAATGAATGAACCAGTAATAAAAATTAGAAACTCAAAATTTGCCACAATATTTTTCACATCTATCCTCTCTTCTCCATTCTCCCTGTAACTATCCAAGTTCTAAACTTTTCCCCTTTCAACTAGACAATTTTAATAATATTAAAACCAGTCTCCCTGATTCCTGACTCTCCTACTCTTCATCCTTAACAACAATTGGTTGGAAGAACAGGGATATTTAATCTAGAAGGCATTGGAAAAGCTTGAGAAGTATCTTTGAGGATATGAACAGACAATTCTCAGACGAAGAAATTGAAACTATTTATAGACATATGAAAATATGCTCCAAATCATTATTAATCAGAGAAATGCAAATTAAGACAACTCTGAGATACCACTACACACCTGTCAGATTGGCTAGAATGACAGGGAAAGATAATGGGGAATGTTGGAGGGGATGTGGGAAAACAGGGACACTGATACATTGTTGGTGGAATTGTGAACACATCCAGCCATTCTGGAGAGCAGTTTGGAACTATGCTCAAAAAGTTATCAAGCTGTGCATACCCTTTGATCCAGCAGTGTTTCTACTGGGCTTATACCCCAAAGAGATACTAAAGAAAGGAAAGGGACCTGTATGTGCCAAAATGTTTGTGGCAGCCCTGTTTGTAGTGGCTAGAAGCTGGAAAATGAAAGGATGTACATCAATTGGAGAATGGTTGAGTAAATTGTGGTATATGAATGTTATGGAATATTATTGTTCTGTAAGGAACGACCAGCAGGATGAATACAGAGAGGACTGGCGAGACTTACATGAACTGATGCTGAGTGAAATGAGCAGAACCAGGAGATCATTATACACTTCGACAATAATATTGTATGAGGATGTATTCTGATGGAAGTGGACCTCTTTGATAAAGAGAGCCTTAATTGATCAAAGATGGACAGAAGCAGCTATACCTAGAGAAAGAACACTGGAAATGAATATAAACTGCTTGCATTTATGTTTTTCCTCCCGGGTTATTTATACCTTCTGAATTCAATTCTCCCTGTGCAACAAGAAAACTGTTTGGTTCTGCACACTTATATTGTATCTAGGATATACTGCAACCCATTCAACATGTAAAGGACTCTTGCCATTTGGGGGAAAGGGTGGAGGGAGGGAGGGGGAAAATCGGAACAGAAATGAATGCAAGGGATAATGCTGTAAAAAATTACCCTGGCATGTGTTCTATCAATAAAAAATTATAAAAAAAAAGAGAAGTATCTTTGAGTATCTATTGATACTCAAATATATTGAGTATATATTTGTTATGTCAAAGAACAATCACTCTTATTTTTCATGGTCCCAGATGGCAAAATTAGAAGCAACAGATAGCAACTATGTATAAGGATTTCTTGGATGAATAATAAGGAAGATATAGTGCTAACAATTCGCTCTGTGTAAAAGTATAGGTTGTTAGGACTTTACTACTGTAGATATCTAAATGGATCCTGTATAACGTGACTTTGTAATAGTATCTTGTTCAAATATAAGTTGGACAATATGAATTATGAAGTTCTCTTCAATTTTAAAAAGCCAGTATTGCATCTCATAACAACATATGATTGAACCTAAATTCCTAAAGACTACAGCATTGTATTCCCAGTGATGAATTTAAGGCCATTGCCAAGCATTGTACAGGATATATAAATATGAATGAATCATCTTATTTTTAGATGGAAGAGCCAAAATGATGAGAACACAGATTCTTTAGAGTATTCCAGTGTTAACATATGTTTTGGAAGACCTTCACTATTGAGGAAGGCTTTTAATATGACTCTCTTGATAGACACTATGTCTTCTTTGCTGACCACCATGTGCATTTTGCATAAGCTCATTAACTATACTGGGAGATACATTTTCTTGGTTTGTGCTACTCAGAAAGACTCCTTTATTGAGGTAGGGAAGGGCATGACCTACATGGAAGGCAGCTCTTAGACCAATAAACTCACTAATCTATAAAGAATTATAAGAAATCTAATTTAGCTTTTTTTTTTTTTTCATTTCTACCTGTCTCTTGAAATTTTGCACCTTTTCACCTAGGAGGATATTTGTGGGAAGGAAGTGAGAATGACTCAGTTTTGTGAAGTACTCACAGTTCTCAGGAGGAAGCATGCTATATTCAGTAAGTGTAAAGTATGATTATTAATCTTAATATCATATTTTTAAAGCTGCCGACAGATGGTGAATACAATGAAATGTTTTGATAACTCCTTGTTATATTTTGGGAGACTCAAAGGCTTAGTGAAAATATGAGGTTCTAAATATTTGAACACCCAGATGCTTTCCCAGATCATTGTGACCAAAGAGTGTCTGCAAATAATGTACCTATGTTTATAAGCGAGGGGAGGGTAAATGTAGTCAGAGAAAAAAACATGCCCACAAATATTGGATTCCTGCAAAAAAGTATAGTGGAACATTGGGCCTTACACCTCCAGGGCAATCTATGCATCTTTTTAACACAAACTCTCTCAGATAAGATTGTCTAGAAACTCAGGCCAAGTATGTCAGCATTAAAAATACAGAATTGGCTGGAAATGCTGTTGTGTGTCAACTTTTATTTGTCCTTTAAACCAAGAAAAAAGAACAAATGTATGCCTGTAGGCCAAATAAAGGGCCACCCTCTTCCCCCTCCTTCTACCCTCTTTTTTCCCTCTCCCTCTTTCCAACTTAGATGAAATTTATACAGTGAATTGTAATAGAAAGTTCAGATGACAAAAAATTACAGTGGTGTGGCCAAGAAAAACACCCATGGGGCTTTTAGCTTCCCTTGTGCCAGGACTGAACTATCAGATCAGCCTTCTGGACTCAAATGCAACACTGTCAATAAGGATACATCATCTTTTTTGTGGTGTAGAAAAGCTGTCGGTTGTAATTCCCATTATTCCAAAGCCAGGATTTTCCATTAGTGTAGCCACCTGCTGGGTTTCTCTACTCAGGTTTAATGGAGTCTGAATTTGAATTTATCACCATCTGTGGGAAGACAGGAAATGAGAGGAGCATCACTAATTCCTTTCTTCATTTACTAAGCATAAGCATAATCTGTATAAGGAGACAGGCAAAGGCTGGAGCAATAAGGGAAAGGGGAAAGGAGACTGTTTTAACTCATATTGACATCTGAGCTCTAGACCAAGGGGAAAATGCTGTCTGTTCTACAGCCAATTGCAGTAACAACAAAAAAGTTTTAATTTCCTATGCCCCCAAATATTCAGGTTCACAATTCAGTTTCTCCTCGATGTCTAAAGAAATAACTGAAGATTTTAATCAGTTTACATGTCAGCAAAATCTTAGGAAGAATTTAGGATTACTAATTACAATACTAAAGTATATGTGGAAAAACATACAAATCAAAGTGTGTCTCTTTGGCTGTATCTCTCATCATTCACTCCTAAATGGTGATAATGAAAGCAAATTAGAACCAGAGACCAAAGATACTCTACTGGGCATAAAGAGCTCCAAAAGGGCTCCAGAAAGGGCTCCAAAGAACATGATGAAATGTCAATGGCTTGGATTTTTGTTATATTTATCCCAATGATTCTAAGTCAGTAGTGGAGCATTTCAGTCATTTCCAATTAAAAATAGAAAAGAAAACAGGCAGGACTTCTAGAGGGAAAATCTGTTATGCAAGAGAAATCTGGCATTGGCTGGTGGATAAAAACTTTCCAGTCAGGTCTGCCCAGATCACATGCCACTCCCTAGAGTGGTTGCCCTGAGGAGGGTGCTGTCCACATTCTGAGGATCTCTGGAGGGTGGAAGGGAAGAGAGGAACAAGAAGATTTGGCTGTCCTAACTCACTAGCTATGATAAGTATTGGGGACCACCTTCAGACAAGTGTCAGCCAAAGGAATAAGGAAGGAAAAAAAATAAAAATGCATCAAGGATTGCAGAAAGAAACATATATGCACACACAATCACATACATGCACAGACACACACAGAGAAGAATTGTGAAGAAAGACAGCATGTCATTGTATTTATATAGGGACCATGATTTTACCCCTTTCTCATGCATTTTCTCCATGTTTATAATCTTTGGATTAATAGTTCTTAAAAACAAGAGTACTCTAAAGTCATGAGGGTCAACTTGGTAGAGTTTAGGAGCTTGAATAATTGCAAAGAATGTTCTTTTATTATAGTTTGGAAACGATTCTAGAGGAGAGAGGAAACACAACAAATAATGATGCTGTTGTTCTTTAAGACTACCAAGAGAGTTAACTCTCCTATCAGGGAGGCTTTGAATACTGTATTGTGACAAAGCAAAATGCCTCATGGGTGCCTGCTACTAGTGCAACTTGTTTGATGTTTGATCTGTAATGAGATGGAAGAGGAAAACAATCCCCCTGGTTATCTACTATATACTGTCTATGCACATATTTAAAAATTTAAGATTCACTTCTGGGACAACATCTTTCATTCTACTAATTTATTATTTAGAAAAATCTGTACTTTTTGGGGGGATGGGGAGGATGGAACACATTGAATCTGATAGGTTTAACACACTTCAGCATTAAAATTTGACTTTTATAGTCTCAACTATAGGAATTCTGTCCCTTTTTTGCACTCATTTCAATTGAACAAGCATTTACTAAGCATCTAGGATGTTCCAGGTCCTGAAATACAAAGAGAAAAAAAACAATCAGTCTTACTTTCAAGATAGCTACATTTTCTTAGGATTGAGAAAATATAGCATGAGTACAAATAAGAAAATACAAAGGGCAAAGGGACAGAAATAAGACCTAATTCTATCAGTATACAGAATTCGAAAATGAGGAAATCTCTCTAGCAATGCTGGCTAACATATTATCTTCAATTTAGTTTTACAGAACTGCTCAGAACACTGAAAGATTATATATATATATCAGAGTTTAGATTTGAATCCAGACATTGATGGATTTGAGGCAAGCTCTCTACCTATGCTTCCTTTTTCAAAGTAAACAGGAATAAAATGTAATTTCAAGAGGGAGAAAGTGCTAATAACTGAAGGTGAATCAGGAAAGACATATAGGTGGTATCACTTAAAATGTGCTTTGAAGAAAGTAATATATTCTTTAAAGCTAAGCCAATTGGGATTGAGGTGATTTAAAAAGGGGAACTTTGTGTTGGAAAACATATGTATCAGTGAATGACCAATAGGAAAAAATAAATGTCATGGTACTCATAGTAGGAAGAGAGGGAAAAGTGATACAATGTAAATAAGTGGTTAATTCTAATCTGAATGTAATGGATGATGTCACACATATGGTTATTTATACCAGGCGTGGCCACTTTTAGAGAATCTAGACAAACACAAGAAAATCTGTCAGTTTGGGTTAAAGGAACATTGTTATTACCTCAGGTCAAGCAGATGGAGGGCAAACTTCTCTGCTGGATTCTGCTGCTCTTTAATTAATGTCCACATTTGTTATGTCAACATAATGCATCACGTTGGGTTTAAAGATTTGTTTTCTTTTCCAACATGAATGAATCTATCATTTAATATTCAGCATTCTCACAGTTGAGCAGGAATGTGGATGGTTATGCAGATTCTTACAACTAATTTTTAATCAGCCATAGGAGTGAAAAAAAAAAGAAATACAAAGAGCTGTTTTTGCATATTTTATTTCTTGATGCAGAGATAGATTTGATACTTCACTAATGAGCAATTTTGATTGAAAGCTTCTGAGTGTGAATGCGTGTGTGTTAAAAAATATTTCAGGATAAAGTTATACAGAATAAAGGATTTCTCCCACTTCCAACTTATCATCCTTTCAGTGTTTTTTTCTTCATAAGTGACTTAATAGTCATACCATTTTGGCATATTTCCATGCTTTTACCAACACAAGTGACAATTTGACAAAAGAAAAAAAATTAAAAAATTTTTTGTTCAACTCACTTTGTTTAGTAAGCTGGACTTTTCTTATCAATTTACCAAAGGAAGAAGTTTAGCCAGATTGAGTTTATGCATGTGAAATCTTGGTGATAAAACAGAGCTATTTGCCCTTTGCTGAAGCAAAAGTATAAACCTATTATTTAGCAGTAAATGAGGAGCTATATAGATTTATAACCAATGCTCTTTCTTAAATAGATGGCAGACTGGCATTGTTCATTTTGGTGAAATATTTTTGTAGTGCTGAATTACAGTCTCTAATTATTTAAGCAACTATAAAGATATTTGTGGCATAAATGTGCAAATATTACTTGGATTTATTCCAAGCCAGAACACTAGGCACTGATCTGAACCAGTTGGATAGAAAGTTCAATTGGTAGCTAGATGTCTTGCAAATCCCAGGACAAAGTCTTACTCAATAAAAACAAAACAACAACAACAAAAATACTAATCTATAATAACACCTAGTTTCATCAGCTTTGGAACTTTTGCAGGAAAAAAGTACTGTATTATTTTGAAAATAAAAAATTACACCTTTTCTCTGAGAAAAACAAGATCAAAGAGGGAAGATTTCAGCACCATAACTGGCATGGGCTAAATAATCTTCTTTTGAACAATATTTATTTTATTCTGAACTTAATAAACTTAAGAAAAGTCATTCCATATGCATAGAATGGAAAAATAAAATTCTACATAAACATAAAGCTCATTTGTGAAAAACCTGCCACTTTCAAATATTCCTGATTTTCTGTTTTATTCTGCTCATTAAAAAGATTCCTCAACAAATCTTTTTAGTTTTACTTTCCCTTTTCTGTTTCTACTACCTTATTCTTATTTTTTCCTGAATTGAGAAAAAAAATGATAAAAAGAAAGATTATGTTTTCTTGACATCGAGTAGAACTACAACTGTCCTCTGAGAATCATAGATCTCAGTGGAAAGAGACTTTCAAAATAGTTTGGTTCAACTACTTCACATCCATTAGCCTGTCTGTGTAGATAGATGGAAGGAGGATAGATATATTTATAAATGCCTGCGATATAAAAAATAATCAATAAAATTTAGAAATAAAAATAAATATTTCCTTTCATCTTTAGGCAGTATACATACACACACACACACACACAATCAAACATCTACTTTGTACCAGATGGAGAGCTAAGTTCTGGAAATATAAAGAGAGACTATTTCTCTCTCTCTCTCTCTCTCTCTCTCTCTCTCTCTCTTTCTTTCTCTCTCTCTCTCTCTCTCTCTTCCCCTCCCTCTGTCTCCTTTTCTCTCTCTTTGTATATGTGTGGCTGTCTCTGTCTCTCTGTCTCTGTCTTTCTCTCTTATCTAAGAATATTTCTGGATCTCAAGGAGTTCACATTTTAACAAGACAAATAATATTCAAATAACTATATACAAACAAGATATTTATGATAATAATAACAAATCTGTATCAAAAGAAATGCTGTTTAAGGAGGACTGACAAAGGATTTTTGTAGAAGTGGAGACTGAGGAAGCCAGGGAATCTAGGGATTAGATATGAATAGGGGAAGTTCTCCAGGTTTATGAAACAGCCAGGAAAAAGGCTTGGAATCTAGGGATAGAGAGGTGTTCATTTATTTTCATTTTCTTTCCATTTAAAAAAAATAATCACCGTTGAAAAAACAATGAAGCCAGTGTCACTTGATTACATAGTACATAAAGGGGAATAAGGCGTGTCAACACTGGACAGGTAGAAGAAAGGAAGGGTTGAAACAGAGAACTTTATATTTTTTTCTATAGCAAACAGGGGGAACAATGGATCTTATATAACAGGGAGATGACATGATTTAATCTGTTTAGAAAGATCAAATTGATCTTTATTAATTCAAATATTCATTCAATAAACCTTGATTAAGCAATTAGTCTGCTTGCTCTTGAAGATAGTAAAGTTTAGATAGGTATATAGACCCTATCATTAAGGAAGTAACTTTAGAATATGAGGATAACACAGATATAAAAATATATATATATATATATATAATATAAAAGAGTAAGTGTGTGTGTGTGTGTGTGTGTGTGTTAAAGAGAGAGAGAGAGAGAGAGAGAGAGAGAGAGAGAGAGAGAGAGAGACAGAGAGAGAGAGAGAGAGAGAGAGAAAGAGAGAGACAGAGAGAGAGAGATAGAGAGAGAGAGAGAGAAAGAGAGAGAGAGAGGAGAGAGAGAGACACACACAGAGAAAAACAAAGGTAATTGTAAGGGACATTTGATATGAGAATCAAGGGGCAGGCCAATACTGGAAATAGAGGTTCAAGAAAGACTTCTTGGAGTTTCAACTTATTGAGGTTCATTATAACAAAATAATTATAACATCCACTTTATTGATGAAGAAACATACAGGAGTAAAGTGACTTGTCTCAGCTCATATAATTAATAAATATCTCAACAGAACCATTTTGGAGACATTTAAGAAAGGAGAGATGTAAATAGGTGGAGCCAAGATGGTGAAGTGAAGCTAGAAAGCTGCTCAAGTTCTCCCAGTTTCTCTCAAAAGTCATATGAAACCAAGCCTCCGAACAAAGTCTAATGGAATGAAATCACCAGCCAGAACATGATACACTGGAAAAACTTAAAGAAAGGTCATTCTCACTAGGGAGAAAAGGATGTTCACCCAGCTCTGACAGACTCTGGGAAAGTCAGTGAAATAGTCTTTATCACAACAATCCAGCAACTAAGAGCCTGGGTCTTAGCTTAGTAGAGGAGCCAATTAGTGGGGCAACTTTTAGTCCCAGTTCAGAAGACAAACTCTAGGAAATCAGGATGTTTTCCTGGACAAATAGGAGGCAAAGCTACAAATGCAAGAGACTCCTGTGCTCAAAGCCAAAACTCAGAGCTGCACAAGAAGCCTGGGGTATTGCCCCTTTTAGACCAAAATCAGGACTCAACTATAAAAGTTAAAAAAAAGGAAATACCAAAAGAAAAGGAAAGAAAATGAATGAGGAATAGAAAAGAAACTTACCATAGAAAGGGCAGGCAAATCAGATGAGGACAAATATCCACAGAAGAAATCTCAAAGAGTGATATGAATTGGTCTCAAGCCCAAAGAGAATTCTTGGAAATGCCCATAAAGAACTTTAAAAGGCAAAAAAGAGAGGTAGAAGAAAAAAGGAAATAAGAGATATGTATGAGATAGTCAACAGCTTAATAAAGGAAGAATAAAATTATCTGAAAATAACAACTCCTTAAACAGTAGAAATAACAAAATGGAAAAAGAGATACAAAGGCTAACTGAAGAAAATCACACCTTAAAAACTAGAGGAAAGCAAAGGAAGCCAATGACTCTGTGAGATAGCAAGAGTCAGTCAAACAAATTAAAAATAATGAAAAAATTGAAAAAAAAAGAGAAATATCTCATTGAAAAAACACACAACCTGGAAAATAGATTCAGAAGAGATATTTTAAAGATTATTGGCCTACCTGAAGGCCATGACCAAAAAAAGAGCCTGGATAGCATTCTTCAAGAGATCATAAAGAAAAATGGCCCCAATATTCTAGAAACAGAGGGGGAAATACCTATTGAAATAATCTATTAATCACCTTCAGAAAAAGATCCCACAAGGAAAACCCTAAGGAATATTGTTGCAGAATTCCAGAACTACAATATCAAGGAAAAAACACTGCAAGCTGCAACACAAAAACAATTCAAGTATCAAGGAGCAACAGTCAGGAATTAAGGCAGGATATGCTAACTTCTACAATAAAGAATCAGAAGGCCTGGTATACTATGTGCCAAAAAGGCAAAGGACCTAAAATTAACCATTCAGTGAAACTCAGTATCATCTTTCAAGAGAGGTACTTTCAAGAGGTCATTTCTATTGGAAAAAAAAACAGAATTAAAACAAAAAATTTAATTTTCAAACCCAGCACTCAAGAGAAGCACAGAAATATAAATGGGAAAATATATTATTACAAGATTAAAATATTTACATCCCTAGATGGCAAAATGATATCTATAACTCTTGAGAACTGTATTGGTCACTAGGGTAGACAGAGGGAGGCATCACATGAACTGAGAGTGTGTTTGTGAAGGGATTCTGATGTGATGCCTTCAAAGAAAAAGACATTAAGTGATGAAAGCTTGATCTTATTAGTTTTGGCTCTAAGAGAGATTGGATATAAAAATTTATCTAACCTTATAAAGAAGTAAGAGAAAGAGAAAAGAAAAGGTAGGGGCAGGATAGAAGGGAGGGCAGAAACACTAGAGAAAAAGGTCAAGAAGAGGGGGTGGATTACAGAAGATAAGAAAGTGAATTGAATGGGTTAACAAAAACAATACCAAGAGAAGGGTTGATAACTGCTAAGACAGTACATGGGGTGAGTATAACAACAACAACAACAACAACAACCAAAGACAGGGTAGAAAGAGAAAAGAAAAATATATGCAGGGGAGAAAATAGGATGGAGAGAAATACAGAGCTGGTATTCATAACTGTGAATGTAAATGGGATGAAGTCTCCCATAAAACAGAAACAAATAGCACAATAGATTAAAAACAGAACCCTATAGCATGCTGTTAACAAGAAACACATTTGATACAGTGAGATATATACAGAAAAAAAAGTAAAAGGCTGAAACAGAATTTGTTATGTGTGGTTATTTTCTTCTTTTAAATATAATATATAGATGGTTTTCTCTGGGTGTAAGAGCAGGTGGTTTCTTGGGGTAGGTTTTCTGGAGGCAGTCTTAGTATCAGTTAAGAGTAATAATCACCCAAAACGCAACCAGGTGATAAAAGTTCAGACCTTTTATTGTCTCTAATATAGCCCAGTTAGCTTGAGGCCTATCTCTCTGCTTGGTTCCAAGAGCTCTTGCCGCTTTGTCCTTTGCTTCTGCTTCTGCTTTCTTCAGCCTCCAGAGCTAGCACCAAGTTGAATCTGTCTTGCCTCTGAGAGAGCCTTCTCAGTCTTCAGCTGAACTCTTAACTCATAGCTTCTTCCTCTGAAAACTCTTCTGACTGGCCCCTTTGAAGCTCTATTTATTCAAGAGAGAGGAATTGTGGGATGCGAGAGAGAGGGATTATGGGTTTCTCCCATAGTGCTCTCTGGTCCTAAGAGCTTCAAGGGAGGTGTGAATTCACAAAGTTACACAGTTAACTATGTGAATTTCCCATACTTGTGAATTCCACTGAGTAAAGGTGTAAACACAAGCATTGTATTAATTAGTTCTACTTAGTACCTTGTTTCAGGTTCTGGCCCAAAACATCTTTTTGTAAGATCAGATCAATAATCTATCAACTCTAATGAATTAGCAATTTGTAAATATTCCAACAGTTATGCATTAGCTGAAGTAAAATACTCAGGGGTAGAAATTCTGATATAAGATAAAGCAAAAGTAAAAATAGATCTTAAAAGAAATAAGAAAAGAAAGTCCATCTTGCTAAAGGGTACCATAAACAATGAAGTAATACACTAACGGTGTATGAACTGAATAGTAACACTGTAGTAGTAGAGGACCTCAACCTTCCCCTCTCAGAATCAAACAAATCTAATTACAAAATAAACAAGAAAGAAACTAGGAAGGGTCAACAAATTCTAGAAAACATAGATATGATAGACCTCTGGAGAAAACTGAATAGGGACAGAAAAGAGTACACATTTTTCTCAGGAATACATGGCACCTAACAAAAATTGACCATGTATTAGTGCATAAAAACCTCACAATCAAATACAAAAAGGCAGAAATAGTGAACGCTTCCTTTTTAGAATATGATGCAACAAAAATTATATTCAATAAAGGGACAGAGAAAGAGAGACTAAAAACCAGTTGAAAATTCAATAGTCTAATTCTTAAAAAGAGTGGATCAAACGAGAAATCACAGAAACAATCCATAATTTCATTTAAAACAATGACAATAATGAAACAACCTAGCAAAACCTATGAAATGCAGCCAAAGCAGTTCTTAGGGGGAATTTTATATCTCTAAATAGCTACATAAATAAAATAAACCTGACATGGATGAATTGGGCATGCAACAAAAAAAGCTAGAAAAAGAACAAATTAAACCCCCCAATTAGACACCAAATTAGAAATTCTGAAACTCAAAGGAGAGATTAATAAAATTGAAACTAAGAAAACTATTGAACTAATAAATAAAACTGAGTTAGTTTTATGAAAAAAGTGACAAGATAGATAAAACTTTAATTTGATTAGAAAAAGGAAAGAAAAAACCAAAATGTCAATATCAAAAATGAAAAGGATGAACTTGCCACCAATGAAAAAGACATTAAAACAATAATTAGGAGCTATTTTGCTCAATTGTATGGCAGCGTGTCTGACAGACTAAGCAAAAGGGATGGGTATTTACAAAAATATAAATTACACAGGTTAACAGAAGAAAAAATAAATTACTTAATTAGTCCCATTTTAGAAAAAGAAATTGAACAAAGCCATTAATAAACTCTCTAAGAAAAACTCTCCAGGCTAGATGGATTCACAAGTGAATTCTACCAAACATTTAACAAACAATTAATTCCAATACTATATAAACTCTTTGCAAAAATAGGTAAAGGAAGAGTACTGCCAAATTCCTTCTGACACAAATATAGTACTGATACCTAAACCAAGATGAGTCAAAACAACAATCTCCTTAATGAAATTGATGCTAAAATTTTAAATAAAACATTAGCAAAGAGATTATAGCAAATTATCAGCAGGATAATACACTATAACCAAATGGAATCTATACTAGGAATGCAGAGCTGGTTCAACACTAGAAGAGCTATTATCATAATCAACTATATCAATAACAAAACCAGCAGAAATTATGATAATATCAATAGGAGCATGTTGGAATCTTTACAAACTGTTAAGTCATTAGAGTTGATAGAGACAATAATTATCTAATTTAGCATGGTTCAGTATCATTGATCTGATCTTACAAGGAGATGTTTTGGGCCAGAACCTGAAACAAGGTACTAAGTAGAACTAATTGATACAATGCTTGTGTTCACACTTTTAGAGAGCTCATATAAGCAAGAAGTATTTAAGTACTCATTGGAGTTCACAAGTATGGGAGCTTCACAAAGTAAACTTTGTAACTTTGTGAATTCACACTTCCCCTGAAGCTCTTAGGGCCAGAGAGCACTCTGGGAGAAATTCCACAATCCCTCTCTTGAAGAAGTAGCATAAATAGAACTTCAATGAGCCCAGTCAGGGAATTCAGCTGAAGATTGAGAAGGGAGCATCAGTTCATTTGAGAGGAAGCGCTCTCTCAGAGACACAACCAGATTCATCTTCATCTCACACCACTGTGGTGGCTGGGCTCCTGCACTTTCCCCACTGAGACCAAGCTAGTCTGAAAGGCTCTCCAGAAAGCTAGCTGAGCCCCAAGTGAAGGAGACAAGAGATCCATTCTATCTTTGTGCTGGCTAGAGTCTGAAGAAAGCAGAGGCAGAGGCAAAGGACAAAGTTGCAAGAGCTCTCAGAACCAAGCAGAGAAATAGGCCTCAACTAACCAGGCTATTTCGGAAAGAGAAAATAAATATTTGCATTTTTACCAGCTGACTGCATTTGGGTGATTATTACCTTCGACTGAAACTAAGGCTGCCTCCAGAAAACCTCCCCAAGAAACCTGCTCACAGAGAGAACCATTATTATTTTAAAGAAGAAAAACACCACAGGAGCAGAAAATGCTTTCGACAAAACATAACACCCATTCTATTGAACACTAGACAGAATAGGGATAAAGGGAACTTTCCTTAAAATAAGTAGTATCTATCTAAAACAAACTGCTAGCATTATTTGTATGAAAGGAACCTAGGCATACCCCCCATAAGATCTGGGGTGAAACACCACTATTATTCAACATTGTACTGGAATCTGTATTTATAAAAAACCCAGAAAAAAAACAAACAAACATTGTATTAGAACGTGTACCTACATCTCATTCACCATACCAAAAAAATAAGGTCAAAATGGGTACATGATTTGGACATAAAGGATAATATCATAAACAAATTAGGAGAGCAATGGATAATTTACCTATTAGATCTCTGGAGAAGGAAGGAATTTATGGTCAAAAAAGACCTAGAGAACATTATTAAAAGTAAAATGGACAACTTTGATTATATGAAAAAAGGTTTTGCACAAACAAAGCCAACACAAACAAAATTAAAATGTAAGTAAAATGCTTGGAAACTATTTTCGCAGCCAGCATTTCTGATAAAAATCTCATTTTTTAAATATATAAATAACTGTCAAATTTGTAAGAATACCAGTTATTATCCAATTGATAAATGGTCAAAGACTATGAACAGAAAACTTTCAGATGATGAAATTAAAGCCATCTATAGTTATATGAAAAAATGTTCTAAATCACTATTGATTAGAGAAATACAAATTAATATAACTGTGAGGTATAATCTCACATCTCTTAGATTGACTAAGGTGGCAGGAAAAGATAATGACAAATGCTGGAGGGAATGTGGGAAAATTTGGATACTAATCCATTGTTGATGGAGTTGTGAAATGATCCAAACATTATGGAGAGCAATTTTGAACCATGCCTAATGGTCTATAAAATTGTATATCCTTTGACCCAGCAGTGCCATTTCTGGTTCCGTATACCAAGGACATTATAGAGGAAGGAAAAGGACCCACATGTGCAAAATATTGGTAGCAGCTCTTTTTGTGGTAGCAAACAATTGGAAAATGAGTAGATGCCCATCAATTGGGGAATGGCTAAACAACTGTGATACATGAAGATAAAGGGATATTATTGTTCCATAACAAATGATGAACAAGATGATTTTAGAAAGGTCTGGTAATATTTATATAAATTGATGCTGAGTGAGAAAAATGGAACCAGGAATACATTTTATACAATAACAGCAAGAATGTACGATGATCAACTATGAAAGATTTGGTTCGCAGTGGTTTACTGATCCAAAGCAGTTACATTAGACCTTGTATAGAAAATGGCATCTGCATCCAGAAAAAAGAATTAAGGAGAGTGAATGTAAATCAACACATGCTATCTTCACTTTTTCCCTCTTTTTTACTCTGTCCTGTGGTTTTTCCCTTTTGCTTTCATTTTTGTTCATAAAACAGTGTGTATTAAAAATAAATAAATTTAGCAACAGCTATGTGATGCAATGGATAGAGCACCAGCTCTGAAGTCAGAAGGACTTGAGTTCAAAGCTGGTCTCAGACATGTAACATTTCCTAGATGGGACCCTGGGCAAATCATTTAATTCCAATTGCCTCAGCAAAAAAAAAAAAAAAAAGAATAAATAAATTTACTAGGAAAAAAAAAAAAAACAATGACTTGAAGCCAAAGGATCTAAATTCATATTGTGCTTCTGAAACTTACTTGTTTAGAAAGTTATTTTACTATATATTCAGCTCCATCTTCTGTAAAACTAGGTTAGACTAGATGATCTCTTAGATCCCTTGATCCTATGACTGAAACCTCAAATTTACTACTCTTCAGTATTCTCTAACTCATTATTACTATGCATTTATGAACTACAACATCTATAGACAACCAGGTTTTCAACATGATTCCATCAATCTCATAGCTCTTAAAAATAATGAAAAAAAAAAAACAACCATGTAATATGTGTAGAAAAGGCCTTGATTGTATTTATTTTTATAGATATTTATAGAAGGAGCAGAACTCTAGGACTAAAAACTCCTTATTTTTCCACTGATTAGCAATAGATATTTTATGTGGAAAAACTTTGGTTCTACAAAATATATTCTATAGATGATATTAATTAATTGTGAATCATGTGACACCATTAAATTAAAAGAATGAGAAATACAAAGGTGGAGCCAAGTTGCCAGAGTAAACCCAACCTCTCTTCTGAATACTCAGTTTTGTTCTTCCATTTTATTTATTTTTAATATACATTGCTTTATGAATCATTTTGAGAGAGAAAAATCAGAGCAAAAGGGAAAAAGTATTGGAGAGAAAAAAAAAAAAGAAATGATTTACAGTCAATCTCAATAGTTCTTTTTCTTTTTGCAGATGACATTTTCTGTCCAAAATCTACTGGGATTGCTTTGGATGCAAATTCTTTTAAATAATAACTATAAACAAAATTTAAAGCATCAGAACACCCCCCCTCCCCAAACCAGAATAGAATATTTTTCAGTCATAGACAACTTAGAAGGCCAACAGGAAAGGTCTGTGGTACCAGGGTGAGAGTCCAGAATGCAATTCCAGTGCAGGCTGTGCCACCAGGATCTAATGCTAGTAAAGTAGGATCTGGGCTAGGGACCTCTGAATTAGTGGCAGTATTGGTGACTTCCGAAATCTGAGGACACCGAAGAAAACTTGGAAGGTCAGGAGAAAAAGTCTGTGGCAATAGGGTGAGAGTCCTGTGAACATTTCCCGCACAAACTGTGCCATTGCAGCCCAAGCACTAGATTCTCATCACCAATAAAGAAGGATTCTGTTGCTTTAGCACACTAGATCTTACAGCTACAATGAAGCAGGTACACTACTAATAGTTCCTGGGCAAAAAAGAATGCTTGTGGTAAGCTCCCTAGAAGAATGTCTGAAAACAGTTGCACAAAATCCCTAAGGCTTGGGGCAATACACCCTCAACCCTAAAAGAGAAGTCTCCTTTAGTAAAGGGTTAAAAGCTAAATAATAGGCTAGGGAAATGGACAGACAATAGAAAAAAAATTAAAAACTATGATCATAGAAAGTTACTATAGTGACAAGAAAGCTAGTTCTTCAGGAAGAAGATTACAAAGTCAAAGTTCCTATATCCAAAGATTTCAAGAAAAGTAAGAATTGGTCTCAGAGCATGGAAGAGCTCAAAAGATATCTTGAAAATCAAATAAGAGAGATAAAAGAAAAATTAGGAAGAGAATTGACAGTAGTGAAAAAGGAAATTCAAAAAGCTAATGATAAGAAAAATCCCTTATAAAGCAAAACTGGCCAATTGGGAAAGGAAGTACAAAAGCTGACTTTCTGCATCTATTGAGACAATCATGTGATTTCTGTTAATTTGGTTATTTGTATAGTAAATTATGCTAATAATTTTCCTAATATTGAACTGGCCTTGCATTCATGATATAAATCCAACTTGGTCATAGTGTATTATCCTGGGGATGACTTTCTGTAATCTCCTTGCTAATATTTTATTTAAGATTTTTGCATCAATATTCACTAGGGAAATTGGTCTATAATTTTCTTTCTTTGTTTTCATCCCACCTAGTGTAACTATCAGCACCATATCTGTGTCATAAAAGAAAATTTGGTAGGAGTCCTTTTCCTATGTTTTCAAATAGTTTATATAGTATTGGAAATAATTGTTCCTTGAATGTCTGGTAGAATTGACATGTAAATCCATCTGGTCCTGGAGATTTTTTTCTTAGGGAGTTGATTAATAGCTTGTTCTATTTCTTTTTCTAAAATGGGACTATTCAAATAATTTATTTCCTCCTCTGTTAACCTGGGCAATCTATATTTTTGTAGATATTTTTCCACTTCACTTAGATTATCAAATTTATTGGCATAGAGTTGGGCAAAATAATTCCTAACTATTGATCTAATATTCTTTTTATTGTTGGAAAGTTCTCCCTTTTCATTTTAAGGCAATTTGAGTTTCTTCTTTCCTTTTTCTAATCAAATTACTTGAAGTTTTATCTATTTTATTGGTTTTTTCATAAAACCAACTTTTAGCTTTATTTATTAATTCAATAATTTTATTTTTACTTTCAATTTTATTAATCCTTCCTTTCATTTTTAGAATTTCAAGTTTGGCCTTTGATTGGTGGTTTTTAATTTCTTCTTTTTCCAGATTTTTAGTTGCATCCCTGATTCATTGATTTTCTCTTTCTCTATTTTATGCAAGTAAACATCTAGAGTTATAAAATTTCTCCCTATTACTGCTTTGGCTACATTCCACAAATTTTGGCATGTTATCTCATTATTGTCATTCTCTTGGATGTAATATTAATTTTGTCTATGATTTGCTTTTTCACTCATTCATTTTTTAGGATGAGATTATTTAGTTTCCAATTACTTTTTGGTCTACTTTCCCCTGTTGTTCTGCTGAATTTTTGCTGCATCATGAGCTGAAAAAAATGCATTTACTATTTTTGTTTGTCTGCATTTGATTTTGTGGTCTTTATGTCCTAATATATGATCAAATTTTTTTTATTTTATAATAACTTTTTATTGACAGAACCCATGCCAGGGTAATTTTTTTTTTACATTATCCCTTGTACTCGCTTCTGTTCCGATTTTTCCCCTTCCTCCCTCCACCTCCTCCCCTAGATGGCAAGCAGTCCTATATATGTTAAATATGTTGCAATATATCCTAGATACAATATATGTTTGCAGAACCAAACAGTTCTCTTTTGCACAGGGAGAATTGGATTCAGAAGGTAAAAATAACCCAGGAAGAAAAACAAAAATGCAAATAGTTCTCATTGGTTTCCCAGTGTTCTTTCTTTGGGTGTAGCTGCTTCTGTCCATCATTTATCAATTGAAACTGAGTTAGGTCTCTTTGTCAAAGAAATCCACTTCCATCAGAATACATCCTCTCACAGTATCATTGTTGAAGTGTATAATGATCTCCTGGTTCTGCTCATTTCACTTAGCATCAGTTCATATAAATCTCTCCAAGCCTCTGTGTATTCATCCTGCTGGTCATTTCTTACAGAACAATAATATTCCATAACATTCATATACCACAATTTACCCAGCCATTCTCCAATTGATAGGCATCCATTATGATTAATTTTTGTAAAGATTCCATGAGCTGCCAAAAAAAAATGTACTCCTTTCTGTATCCATTCAATTTTCTCCAAAAATCTAGCATATATAACTTTTCTAAAATTCTATTTACCTCCTTAACTTCTTTCTTATTTATATTGTGATTCAATTTATCTAGCTCTGAGAGAGTAAGGTGAGACTATCCACTATTATAGTTCTGCTGTCTATTTCTTCTTGCAACTCTTTTAACTTCTCCTTTAGGAATTTACATGCTATATCACTTGGTGCATATAAATTTAATGTTGATATTGCTTCAGTATCTATGGTTCCTTTAGCAAGACATAGTTTTCTTCCATATCTCTTTTAATTAGATCAATTTTTGCTTTTACTTGATCTGAGATCAGGATGGCTACACCTGCTTTTTTTAATTCACCTGATGCATAATAGATTCTGTTCTAGCCTTTTACCTTTACTCTATATGTAGCACTCAGCTTTAAGTGTGTTTCTTGTAAACAACATATTGTAGGATTCTATCTTTTAATCCAGTCTATTATCCACTTCTGTTTTGTGAGAGAGTTCATCCCATTCACATTCACAGTTAAAATAACTAATTCTGAATTTCCTGCCATCATTTTTATGCTAAGTTATGCTTTTCTCTTTCCTTTCTCCATTCCTTCCTCCCCTGTATTTTGCTTTTGATGACCATCTCCCTCAAAGAACCCTCCTTCTTTAGAGCCCCTCTCCCTTTTTACATCTTTCCCCTAATACTTCTGTTTTCCTTTTATTAGTCTTTCCCTTTCTTTTTCCCTTTCCCCTCCCACTTCCCTATAAAGTAAGACAAATTTCTCTGTGAAAGCAAATATGTCTGATATTCTCTCTTTGAGCCAAATCTGATGAGAGTAAGATTCACACAATGCTCATCTCCTTCCCTTCTTTCCCTCAATTATAATAGGTCTTCTTTGCTGCTTTGTGAGGTGTAATTTCCCTTATTTTACCTCCATTTTTCTTTTTCCAGTACAATCCCCCTTTCACCTCTAGTTTCTTTTTTATATTATCATAATAAAATCAAATTATACCTGCACTAAGTATACCCATAACAGAAATATAGTTCTCAACAATTCTTTCCTTTGCTTTTTTTTTTTTTTTTGCTTTTTTTTGAGTTCTATATTTGGAGGTCAAATTTTTTGTTCATCTCTGTTCTTTTCATTAGAAATAGGTGAAATTCACCTATGTCATTGAATGTCCATCATCTTCCCTGAAAGGTAATGCTCATTTTAAATCGATAGCTTATTCTTGACTGTAATCTAAGTTCCTTTGCCTTTCAGAATATCAGATTCTAGGCCCTTTGATCCTTTAAACTGGAAGCTGCTAGGTCCTGGGTAATCCTAATTGTAGCTCCTTGGTATTTAAATGGTTTCTTTCTGGCTGCTTGCAATGCTATCTTTTCCTTGGTATGATAGTTCTGAAATTTAGCTATGATGTTCCTTGGGAATTTAATTTTGGGGTCTCTTTCAGGAAGTGATTGCTGAATTCTTTCAATGGATATTTTACCATCTGATTCTAGGACACGGGGGCAGTTTTCCATTATGATTTCCTGTAAGGTAATGTCTAGGTTCTTTTTTTTTTTTTTTTTTTTTTTTTTGTTTTCATCATGGCTTTCAGGAAGTCTAATAATCCTTAGATTGCCTCTCTAGCTCTATTTTCCAGGTAAGTAGATTTTCCTAGGGGTAGTTCCTATTTTTCCTATTTTTTTGTTTGATTCTTGAAGTCTTATTGATTCATTCACTTCCATTTGTTCAATTCTAATTTTTAGTGTATTATTTTATTCAATTACCTTTTTTAGTTCCTTTTGTATTTGGCCAATTGAATTGTCTTGTTCGCTGCATTTTTTTTTTCTTTCACAAATTTTGTTTTCAATGAATTGATATCTTTTTAATATCTATTTTATAGAGCATTATATGCTTTTTTCCATTCCTTCTTGCAAATGATCTTATTTCCTTTCTCCATTTTTCTTCTAATTCTCTTTTAAGATCTTTTATGCAATCTTCCAAGAAAGCCTTGTGATATGGGGACCACCTCATTATCTCCCTTTGTAGCTTCACTTGAAGTTGATTTGCTTTTAGGAACCTCAGGATTTGAGGTCCTTTCTTCTCTCTTTTCATAAAAGCTGTCTATAGTGAGAGTTATTTTGGTTTTTGTTTATCATTTTTTTAAAGACTTGAGGTCTACTCTTCACAAAATTGAGCAACAGCTGCTTTAGTTTGCCCTGGGGCAGTTCTGTTGATTGATTTCAGGTGCTGGGTAATTGTGGCTAGGTCCCTGAGTACTTATGGAGCTGAGTGGTTTACAATTTGCTCTTTGTTACAAATCTGCCAAACCACCTGATTGTAACCAGGATAGGGTACCCTAAGAGGCTCACAGAATATTCCCAGATGCATAGAAGATGCAATATTCTGATGCCCTACTCTAGCTTCTTGCCCCAGCTCTGCCTGTGCTGTGGTCTGGCCTTGGCAGAATGTCCTTCTGCTCATTTCAAACAGACCTGTTCTAAAATTCTTCCAAGGTATCTTCTTCTGGGTGTGTGTTGTATTCTAAATATTTGTGGGCTCTGTGACTCTAAAACAAGTTTATAAGCTTAATCTACTCTTGGTTTGAGAGGTCAGAGGACACAGGGAGTCATATTTGCCCTCTATCATCTTGTCTCTGCCCCTGAGGCCCAAAAGCTGACTGAGGAAAATTATTTCTTAAAATTTAAAATTGTACAAATGAACCTAAGGAGCTAATGAGAAATCAAAATACAACAAAGCAAAAAAAAATAGAAGAAAGTAGAAAAATGTGAAATATATCATTGCAAAAACAATTAACTTAGAAAATAGATCCAGGAGAGATAACTTAAAAATTATTTGTCTACATGAAAGTCATGTTTAAAAAAAGAGTCTGGACATCATATTTTAAGAAATTATTATGGAAAACCTTTCTGATACTGATATTCTAGAACCAGAAGATAAAATAGAAATTGAATGAGTTCTCTGATGATCTCCTGAAAGATATCATAAAATGAAAACTTCCAGGAATATTACAGCCAAATTCTGGAACTCTCAGGTCAAGAAGAAAGTATTACAAGAATCCTGAGAAAACAATTCAAGTACAGTGGAATCACAATAAGAATAATACAAGATTTAGCAGCTTTTACATTAAAGAATTGGAGACTTTGGAATATGATATTCTGGACGATAACAAAAAACAATCACCCAGCAAAACTGAATATAATCATTTAGGGGAAAAAGTGGAAACTGAGTGAAGTAGAGGATTTTTACAAATTCTTGATAAAAAAAGGCCAGAGTTGAATAGAAAATCTGCTTTTCAGATACAGGACTCAGAAGCATAACAAGGTAATCAGAAAGTGATATCATAAGGGACTTAATAAGGTTTATTTGTTTGTTTACATTCCCACATGCGAGGATAGGATTTGTAGTTGATTTATGGCAGTTTAAAGGAGTATATATAGACAGAGGGTACACATATGAGTTGAATATGATAGGATAATATCTTAAAAATGAAATTAAAGGGTGAGAGTTGAATGTATTAGAGGAAAAGGGGAGGGAGAAGTGTGTAAATTATTTGCCATAAGAAGCATGCAAAAGCTTTTATAGTGGAGGTGGAATGGGGGAGAAAGTGAGCGAATGATCTTTAATTTTATCAAAATTGGCTCAAAGAGTAAATAACATGCATGCATACCCAATGTGGGTATAGAAATCTATTTCACCCTGGAGGAATATAGAAGGGGAATGGGATACAGGAAGAGAAGATAAAATAGAGGGAATATTAGAGGAGGTAGTTGTCAATAGCATAATACTTCTAGACAGGGACAGAGTTAAAGGAGAAAAAATAAAATAAAAGGGAAGAAGAAATATAGTTAGCAATAGTAGTTTTTAACATATTTTTATGTATTTTATTTATTTCTTTACAAAGCATATGCATGGGTAATTTTCCCAACACTGACCTTTGCAAAACCTTTTGTTCCAAATTTTCCCCTCATTCCCTCAATCCCCTCCCTTAGCTGGCAAGTAGTCCAATACATGTTAAATACATTAAAATACATGTTAAATATATATATATATGCACATATATATACATATATATATGTGCATATATATATACACATATTTATATAGTTATCGTGCTGTACAAGATAAATCAGATCAAGAAGGAAGGAAGAGAAAAACTTAAAAAGAAAACAAAATTCAACTAGCCATATGAAAAGATGCTCCAAATTATTATTAATCAGAGAAATGCAAATTAAGACAACTCTGAGATACCATTACACACCTGTCAGATTGGCTAGAATGACAGGGAAAGATAATGCAGAATGTTGGAGGAGATGTGGGAAAACAGGGACACTAATACATTGTTGGTGGAATTGTGAATACATCCAGCCATTCTGGAGAGCAATTTGGAACTAGGCTCAAAAAGTTATCAAACTGTGCATACCCTTTGATCCAGCAGTGTTACTACTGGGTTTAGATCCCAAAGAGATTTTAAGGAAGGGAAAAAGATGTGTATGTGCAAGAATGTTTGTGGCAGCCCTCTCTGTAGTGGCCAGAAACTGGAAACTGAGTGGATGCCTATCAGCTGGAGAATGGCTGAATAAATTGTGGTACACGAATATTATGGAATATTATTGTTCGGTAAGAAATGACCAACAGGATGATTTCAGAAAGGCCTGTAGAGACTTACATGAACTGATGCTGAGTGAAATGAGCAGGACCAGAAGATTATTATTTACTTCAACAACAATACTATATGATGATCAATTCTGATGGACCTGGCCATCTTCAGCAATGAGATGAACCAAATAAGTTCCAGTGGAGCAGTAATGAATTGAACTAGCTACACCCAGCGAAAGAACTCTGGGAGATGACTAAGAACCATTACATAGAATTCCCAATGCTTATATTTTTGTCTGCTTGCATTTTTTATTTCCTTCACAGGCTGATTATACACTATTTCAGAGTCTGATTCTTTTTGTACAGCAAAATAACTGTTTGGACATGTATACTTTTTTGTATTTAATTTATACTTTAACATATTTAACATGTATTGGTCAATCTGCCATCTGGGGAAGGGGGTGGGAGGAAGGAGAGGAAAAATTGGAACAAACGGTTTGGCAATTGTCAATGCTGTAAAATTACCCATGCATATAACTTGTAAATAAAAAGCTACAATAATAAATAAATAAATAAGAAAACAAAATTCAAGCAAATAACAACAGAGAAAGTGAGAATGCTATGTTGTATTCCATACTTTGTTCCCATGGTTCTCTCTCTGAGTGTAGATGGCTCTCTTCATCACTGAACAGGTGGAACTGGTTTGAATCCTCTCATTGTTGAAGAGAAGCATACCCATCAGAATTGATCATTGTATAGTTTGGTTGTTACTGTGTATAATTCATATATCATAATTTATTTAGCCATTCTCCAATTGAAGGGCCTCCATTTAGTTTCCAGTTTCTTGTCACTACAAACAGGGATGGCACAAACATTTTTACACATGTGGGTCTCTTTCCCTCCTTTAAGATTTCTTTGGGATATAATCCCATTAGAAACACTGCTGGATCAAAGAGTATGCACAGTTTGATAATTTTTTTGAACATAATTCCAAATTGCTATATTTTTGTAGGTATTCCTCCATTTCACTTAGGTTGTCAAATTTGTTAGCATGAAGTTAGGCAAAGTAACTTCTGATAATTGTTCTAATTTTAGTTGCAAGTCCAATTTATTGATCTTCTCTTTCTCTATTTTATGCTAGTAAGCATCTAGAGATATAAAAATTCCCCTTATTACCACTTTGACAGCATCCCACAAATTTTGGTATGTTGTCTCATTATTGTCATTCTCTTGGATGAAATTATTGATTGTGTGTGTGTGTGATTTGTTGTTTCAACCATTCATTCTTTAGGCTGAGATTATTTAGTTTACAATTACTTTTTGTTCTATTTTCCCCTGGCCTTTTATTGAATGTAATTTTTATTGCATTGTGATCTGAAAAAAAATGCATTTACTATTTCTGAAGCCTTTCTGCATTTGATTTTGAGGTCTTTATGTCCTAATATATGATCAAATTTTTATAGCTTTTCTACTATTCTATTTACCTTTTAACTTCTTTCTTATTTATTTTGTGATTTGATTTATCTAGTTTCGGGAGAGGAATGTCGAGATCTCCCAGTATTATCATTTTGTTATCTATTTCTTCTTGCAATTCTCCTAACTTCTCCTTTAGGAATTTAGATGCTATATCACTTGGTGCACATATGCTTAATATTGATATTGCTTCATTATCTATGGTACAGCATATGTGTTTAATATTGATATTGCTTCATCATCTATGGTACAGCAAGGTATATTTTCTTTTCTTTATCCCTTTTAATAAGATCAATTTTTGCTTTCGCTTGATCTGAGATCAGGATTGCTACTCCTGTTTTTTTTTTTTGTTTGTTTGTTTTTTTGTTTTTTTTTTTTTTTACTTTACCTGAAGCATAATAGATTCTGCTCCAGCCTTTTACCTTTACTCTGTATGTACTGCTCTGCTTTAAATGTGTTCCCTCCAAATAACATATTGTAGGAGTCTGGCTTTTAATGTACTCTACAATCTGCTTATGTTTTATGTGAGAGTTCACCTATTAAGATTTACAGTTAAAACTAATTCTGTATTTCCTGCCATCTTATTAACCTTAAATTATATTTTTCTCTTTCCTTTTCCCCTTCCCCTTCTCCCTCAAGCAGTCCTCCCCCTTTAGAAACCCTCCTCCTTTCTTATACTTTCCCCCTACTATTTCCCCTTCTATTTAGGCTACCCTTCCCTTTTTGCCTTTCCCCTCCCACTTTTATATAAGGTTAGAGAAGTTTCTCATTTAAACCAAATATATCTAATATTCTTTTTTGAGCCAAATCTGATTACAGTGAGATTTACATAACATTCATTACCCTCTCATTTTCCCTCAATTATAATAGTTTTCTTTGTCTTCCTGAGATGTAATTTTCCTCATTTTACCTCAACTTTCTCTTTTTTTCTGTTACAATTCCATTTCCACCTCTAGTTTTTTTATATTATAACAGTAAAATCAGATTATACATGTATTCTCTATGTATACTCAATACAATAACAGAAATAGTTCTCAAGAGTTTTTCTTTTCTTTTTCTCTTTTTATACTTCTCTTGAGCTCTATATTTGGAGGTCAATTTTTTTTTGTTTAGTTCTGGTCTTTTTATCAAAAATACAGAGTAATTTTAATAAGAATTTTAAAGCAAGTTTCTCTGATAAGGCCTCATTTTTCAAACATAGAAGGGACTGAGTCAAATTCATAAAAAAGAGCATCATGCCCCAATGGATAAATGATCAAAAATCTATAAATTCATGCATATTCTTTGATTTAACAATACCATTACTAATCATGAATCCCAAAATATATATTTTCAAAAGCAAATGACCTATATGTACAAAAATATTTATAGTAATTCTCTTCTCAGTGCAAAATGATACAAAGGATCCAAATTGGAATTATTTTTTTCTTACATTTAGCACATCATGTCTATTTGTATCCTTTAATTTTCACAAAAAATAACTTAGCTTAAAAACTGCCATATTCATTAACTTTAGTTCTCCCTTGCCTAAAATACACTCTATAGGCCTTCCTGATGATTTCTTCCCAGTTATAATTTTTCCCCTCTCTTCAGGGAAGAAATACATGTATTTCACATGTATTTTGTATAAATCATATAAGTTAAAAGATTTTGAGATCAAAGAGACTATAAATGCTATCAAATAAACTCTTTCATTTTATAGATGAGGAAATGAATTTGTAGAAAAATATAGTTATATGGTCAAGGTAATATAGCTAGTAAGTATCTGAGCCAGGATTTACAATCAAGCCTCTGTGAATACAATTCTTATACTTTGCAATCTAGTGCTACTGCCTTCCTGGCCACTTCTCAAATAATATATTCCATCTCCAGATACTGGTATCCCTCATGCCTATAATGTTCTCTATTGTTACATCTTTCTTTTCTTTTCCTTCAATCTAAGATAAATGCCTCTTATACAAGAATCCCTAAACATAAGAGGAAAATGAGAAAAGTAAGTTATAATAAAAATCAAGAAAAAAATAGAGCATATATTTGAGGACACTGAGGTGGTGCTATTTTATTAGTTCTTAAAACCATTTTAAATCTATCAAATCAACAACAATAACAACAGCAATAACACTACCTTGCTACCCTTTTTAAATTTAAAAGTATTATATTCTGGGGAAAAGGATGTGATCTTTTGAACAGAGGTAATTGGTAAAAAGTTGCAGGGGAGCTACATCTGTTGCTAAGAAGAGTGCTATTGTATTTAAAATGCAAGTTAACACAACAGCTGGCAGCTGGAAATAATCTATTGGGAGGTACAAAGTTCCTTGTCTCTTAGAAAATGAAAAGTTTTCTTTTATCATTATTTTTAAAAAGAAATCTCAAAATGTTACACTGAATTATAAAGTTACTTTTGATTTTTCTTTTTCTATATATTCAAGAAGATGAAAAGTCATCAAAGGGATTGACACTACTAATTAGCTGATAAAGAAATTAAGAGAACAAACAAAAGCCATCCTTTAAATTAATTTTGTTAAAACAGGTGAACCAAAAATATCTAACCAAAGTGAAAGAAAACTACTAGCAGGTGATATAAACTAGAAGAACTTTTGACATTGTTAGAAGTCCAAACATTGCTGACCATCTCTTAACGAACCATTTTTCAAGCTGCAAATTAAAGATTCATAGTAAATTAGAAAGAAAAGTTCTTTGTAAATGTGGTAAATTAAAAAAAAATAGTGAGTAAGATACTACTATGCTTAAGGATTTATCTAATTTTAAAATTGCTTCCTAAGTAAGAGAAGTAGAATATTGGGAAGAGCTTGTGATTTGAAATTAGAGAATGGGATTTTTAATTTTGCCTCTGATGCTTAATGTTATTGCCACAACTACTCTAAACCAAAGAAAAGAAGCTATTTGAATGAGTTAAGATTAGTTCAGATTGATCTAATAAATGAAATATTGCTTCCTGCTTGGAGCTAACCCAGTTAAAGAGTTGGTGAGGATTCTAGAAATGGAGAAAAAGCCTATCAGGATCAGAAGAGACTATTTGATCATAAGCACTCCCTTTATTGATGCCTAATTTAAAGTATTTTTGTACTTTAAATTTAAATCTACTCTCTCAAGGGAATGTGTATAGAGGTAGGAGTATGTCCTATGTTTGGGGTGATGTTTTTGTAACTTTTGTCCTTGATAAACCTTCTCAGTAAATATAATTTTGTGAAAGCTTATTATTATAGACTGGTTAAACAATATTAAATTTAGCATAGTTTATGGCAGATAACAAGTAATAGAATAAAAATCAAAAACCTTCAGTTACCTTAAAAATTTGTGGGGAGAATCAGTCATTCACCTTATGAAGAATCAAGTGCCAATGTAAGTTAAAGTTGGTAGGATACTTCCCCATGTACAGCAAAGTTACTATTGTAGAGGAGGTCTTCATTAGGGATAAATGTTGAAATTTTCAGGACAAACAATGTGGTTATTTTAATTGTTGGATATTCAAGTTTTGATTATGCAATAAGAAAATTAATCTTGTGTATTTTTTGGTCATTTTATGGCTATTTTCCTGCAAACTAAAATAGTCATTTGGTGATAATATTGGCTTATTAGGGTGCTTAATTATAAATATATGTTGTATTATTGCCCCCTTATCAGTACAGAGACTAAGTTTTGTGGATTTTCTGAATTTCCCTATTACATAATATCTATCTATCTACTTATCTATCTATCTATCTATATGCCAGCAACTCAACCATATTCATTCTATTATTTAAACTTAATTTGTTAAAGTTTTTTTCTTTTAAGCAAAGGTATATTAGTCAGTTTATTTATGATACAAGTCCAGACAGTTTATGTGAGATCTTTATTGAATATAGATTCATGGAAGAAAATTCGATTTTTGGCTAAGAAGCTCTTGGGAATGAATGAATAAATGAAAATGTGCAAATCACTGATTTAAATATTGGGAGCAAAAAGTACTCCTTTCTCTCAAGTTGGTCACATTTTAATAGTGCCAACACCTCAAATGTGAGGTTTCAGCTGCAAGGCCAATGAAAAGGCTGCATAGTGCTTAGATGCAGTGGCAAAGCAGATGATGTAGTTATTTAACTCATCTTCCCATTAGCCTCCAGATTAAAGCATATCAATTTCTAATATTGAAACATTTGACAGACTAAAGGACTTTTGTTGCAAAAACTTTTTAGGAGTTTTAGAAGTCATGGCTACTGATGAGAAAGTTCTTACAGAGCTTTCAGTATCATTTTGATTTTTGACAAGGCTTGCTTCACTGGTTGATGGGTGCAGTGCCCAGTTGGAAGTAAAATGCTTGCATTATGGAAGCAATTGGAGGTGAAGCTGCCATTTTTGGGATTGTTGAGCTTAAAACCCTTGGCTTTCTTAATCATAACTTGAGGGAAGATGATAGTGTTGTTTTGACTCACCTGGCATATACCAACTCCTACCTTTTTCTCAGAATGTCTTGCTGTTTCTGTCAGTCTGACTTGCATCCCCATGCTACTTTGCATTTTAGAACTGATATTTAAGCCTTTATTGGTATAAATCTCTTGAATTATGAGAGCTAGACTCGAAGCAGAATAATTGGCCTTATAGATTCAGCTATTCCAACAGGTAATCTTGGGGTTTACCTTTTTATAAATGGTGGTTAGTCATTGATCGCGGAGTTGAAGATGATGAATTAATCTTTTCCAGAGGTTTTTCCCCTCAATGATAGCTGTAGGGGTCAAGATGGGAACAAAGATGCATTAGGGAATAATACTTTATGGGCTCTTGGGTCCATTTCCTTGGGCCTTCTAGAGTGTGAAGATCAGATTGGCATTCAAACTTGGTTAATACATAACTAACTCCTGCTTCTCTCTCAGGATCCCTTGATGCTTTAAAAAGGAATCAGTCTCATAGAAGGTATGTCTTGCTTAGTAGTGGATGCTATTAATCAATTTGGGATTTTATTATTGATCACAAATGAAACTCATTAACTTTTTGAGATTCAATTTTCTCATTTTTAATGGAATGAAGCTTCATAAAACTTTTTTCTCCCTATTTGCTATGTTGTTGGATTTTTATTTATTTTGTTTTGTTTTGCTTTTATTGTTTTGGACTTATAATAAACACTATGGAAATATAACTCTTAAGGAAATGACTAAATCTCATACACTATGCAATAATCATAGAAAATTCTTTCAGGTATCACTTCCAAAAATGAGACTTAGGTAAATTCCAAAAGAGATAAAAATTATGTATTTATTAACAATAATGGGAAAAATGAGAAGCATTTGAAAAACAAAATTTGGAAGGACTTGGGGAAGACCTTGAAAGTAAGCAACTCAGAGATCCAAGAGAATGGAATGGTGTGAAGAATATCTAAAATCTCCCCTTCGACTCCTTCACAAAGGAAAAGAAAATTAATTGACCAATTCAAGAAATAAAATACAAATAAAACAAGAAATTAAAGCCCAGGATGGCAAGGAAAAGAGAAATATGTGCACACTTAAGACACAGTCTGATTAGGAGGATCCTCCATGGAATATTTCAAGGTACAGGGATTGAAAACATTAAAGATATATCCAAAAGCAAAAAGAGGTCCCAGACCCATACATGACCTTGACAGGACATGAAAACAAGTATAGCTCTATCACTCACTATTTAGTTCTAAGTCAAAGCTCCTGGATGGCCTGCATCTAGGGGTGACTTCCAAATGAAATAGATTGTCAAAGGTCCTAGATCATATACTGAGTAAAGAAAAAAAAGTTAGAAACAAATAACAGCTAGTTGGCTTTCATTTTAGGAACACAGCAGAGTCTCACTTCTAGCCTTTAAATGAATCCTACAATGGAATAACTGAGAAAGAAATAAAAGGTGCTGTCAATCTTAATTGACAAAGGTTTTTAGATAGTTGGTAGTGACTAGCTTCAGCACTATTATATAATAACTTCCAATAGGGGGCAAAACAACAGAAGTATGTCTCAGACCAAAATCCAGGTCAGGAACTTGCAGAGCTCAAAGAGATAAGATAAAATATTTTGGTTTGAATTAAACCACTTGGGAAATATTTGAAGACTGGGACTCCTCCTGAGTTATTCCTAAGATTCTCATATAGCACAATACTCAATACCCCAAGAAAACAGCAGAAAGGCCCTAAGAGGACAAAAGATGAATAGAGACATTCCCCAAGAAATGCATAGAGCACTGAGATCCTCTATTAATTCACAAAGGGCAGCAACATATTCTTTCCAAAATTTATAACATAACATGAAGTTCCAAAGTCAAGAAGTAGGCTAGAAGATGGAGAAAAGAAAAAAAAAACATTCTAAAGAGCTACTATTGTGACAAAACACAAACCCAACAAAACAGAATTAGTCAAAAACATCTATAAGCAAAGCCTCAAAGCAAAACATAGTTTGAATAGAATTTCAGAGTTCCTGGTACACAGGAAGCAAGAATTATTTTTTAAGCAATTGAAATATTTTTAAAACAAATATTATAGCTAAAAGACATAATTACTATGGAAAATATTTTTAAAAGAAAATTAATAGTTTGGAACAAGAGACATAAAAACTTATCCAAAAGGTGAAAAGCATCATGGAAATTAGAATCAACTAAATAGAAACAAGTGATACTGAGACAGAGAAAAGTAATAGATGGAAAAATATAAAGAAATATAAAGCATCTTACAGTAAAAATGCTAACCCTTGGAAGTATATTGAGGATAAACAATTTAGATATTATTGAACTACCTGACATTCAAAATCTCTACTTTTCCAAAAAAACTCTACGATACTTTATTTTAAGAAAAAAATTACTGCCAAATCTCTTAAAATCAAATGAAAAAATAGAAGTAGAACTAAACCAGTAATTACTACTGTAAATTAATGCAAAAAGTGACATTCCTAGTAATATTATGATCAAAATGCTGAACTTCCAAGCAAACAAAAATTTTTATAAACAGAAAGGAAGAATTAAAGTAATGGAAGCCAGTCAGATCACATAAAATTTAGGAAGCATCATTATAAAGGAATGTAGAATTAGGATGAAATATTTTTATAGGTAAAAATTATAATCTTACAACCAAAAAATAACTTTCCCAGAAAAACTGAATATAATTCTAAAAGGAAAAAAATGAACATAAAATGAAAAGCAGGGTTTCAAAACACTCTTAATGGAAAGAATAAAAGTACAGAGAAAATTTCAAGTGAAGCTATCACTCAAGAGAAATGGGGGAAAATATAAATATGAATCTTGGAAGACTAAACATTGCTAATTATATTCTAATATGGGGAGATGACACATTTATTGTCTCAAAACACAGCCATCATGTTTCAAAGAGAGAAACTGGTTGTGATTCTGTTCTATTTTGATGATATTTTAAAGAGAATGGAACATGCAGAATTGAAATGAAGAGCTGAAACAGAGTCTATTGTTTCAGCTGAGGTAAAGAGGGCATAGGCAGCAATCATTAACTTAGAATAAGCAAAAGTAAAAATAGACCTAATTGAACGATAATCAGGGAAACTACATTTTGCTAAGTACCATAGACAATGAAATTATTTAAAAAATTTCAGCAAGTTTTTTTTTTTTTTTCTGATAAAGACCTCATTTCTCAAATATATAGGGAGTTGAGTCAAATTTATAAAAATAAGAACTGTTGGAATCCTTACTAACTGCTAAGTAGTTAGAGTTGATCTAATCTTACAAAAAGATGTTTTGGGCAGAACCTGAAACAAGGTACTAAGTAGAACTACCCATAATCCCTCTCTCTGGAAGGAGCATAAATAGGCCAATGGGCCAGTCGGAGAGTTCGAGAGAGTGAAGACGCTACAAGTCGAGATTTCAGCGGAATGACATGAAGAGTTGGAGCTGGCTGGAGGCTGAAGAAAGCAGAGGCAGAGGCTGAAGGACCAGACCTTTGGATTTGGTGACATTCGGAGAGAGCTCTTGGAACCAAGCAGAGAGATAGGCCTCTAAGCTAACCGGGCTATATTGGGATAATAAAAGATCTGAACTTTTATCACCTAGCTGCTTTTTGAGAAGAAAAAGATTACAACATTTTGGCGCCCAACGTGGGGCTCCAGTGGAAAAAACTTAGACGCTACAAGTCGAGATTTCAGCGGAATGACATGAAGAGTTGGAGCTGGCTGGAGGCTGAAGAAAGCAGAGGCAGAGGCTGAAGGACCAGACCTTTGGATTTGGTGACATTCGGAGAGAGCTCTTGGAACCAAGCAGAGAGATAGGCCTCTAAGCTAACCGGGCTATATTGGGATAATAAAAGATCTGAACTTTTATCACCTGGCTGCGTTTTGAGAAGAAAAAGCTCACCACATTTTGGCGCCCTGAACGTGGGACAAACAGACCCCTCAGTGGATTTCAGTGGAAAAGCTCCGATCCTGATTCAAGTGGAAAAGCCTCTGATCCTGATCCAGTGGAAAAAACTTCAACCCAGAAATTAGGGTGAGTGCAACAAAGAAATTTTGTTAGAAGAGTTAAAGTAGAATTTCATCTAAGATGGGACAGATATTTAGAAAACAGTCTGTTTCTGTTCAAGGAAAATGTTTAGAGAGCATTGTCAAAATTATGGAAAGTCAAGGTTTAATTATAAGTTTACAGCAAATCACTGAACTTTTACAAACTGTAAAGGACATATGTCCTTGTTTCTCTCTTGATAAGGAATTAGATCTAAATGAATGGAAATTGGTTGGAGAGGATCTTTGTCAATTCTATGATAAAAATGGGCCTAACTCAATAATTAATACATATAATGTAATACAATTGGCTATAAGAAGTTATTTAAGTGATAGAATGATGAAAAGGAAAGTACAGGAGGAAGTGCCAACTTTACTAGGTGAAAAGGAGGACGAATCAGATGAGAATGGAGTTAATTACAATTCTGAGTATGATACTTCACAGAAGGAGGAATTAGGTGATTCCACATCTCATGACCCTCCCCCGCAATTAACCCTTCATGGGTAGAACAAGGGGGAGGGAGAGAGACAGAAACACAGTCAGCTTCTCCTGTAAAGCAGAATTTGACAAGATTAGAAAAAGCATTAATTAAAGCAAAAAATGAAGGAGAAGATATATCTGATTTTATAAATGCATATCCTGTGATTGAAGAGCTCAACTCCTCAGGTCAAAAAGAGAGAAAATACACTCCTTTTAATTTGGGACGCAATAGGCAAAAAGGAGCTGTTGTACAAATCACTTTTGACCAACTAGCTGGTGAAGGTCAGTATGCAGAGAGTTCAGAACAGATTTATTATCCCATAACAGTGTATGAGCAAATTTCTAAGGCTGCAATAAAAGCTTGGAATTCTCTCCCTGGACAGAAAGATGGAAATAATGCTTTCACAAAAATAGAGCAAGGTCCCAATGAACCTTTTGCAGATTTTGTGGGACGTCTGCAAACAGCTGTAATAAGAACCATTGGAGATAATGCTGCCACAGAAATTATGACTAGACATTTGGCTAAGGAAAATGCCAATGAGGTTTGCAAGAGAATTATATGGGGGCTAGACAAAAATGCTTCTTTAGAGGAAATCATAAGACGCTGTGCCACAGTGGGCACAAATGCTTATTATGCCCAGACTATGGTGAACTTGGAAAGACAAGGTCCTTCTTGGCAGAGGAATTCTAGAGAAACTCGTCGATGTTTTCAGTGCGGAAAAATTGGACATTTGAGAGCTCATTGTAGATATGGAGATAGAGTGGGAAGACAGGGTGAGAGAAAACCCAAAACCCCATGTCCAAAATGTAACCGAGGCTTTCATTGGGCCTCTAAATGTATATTGACCCAGAGGAATGAGAGGCAGGGCCCAGCTCTAAAGTATCAATCAAAGGACAGGTGGGGCATGATAGCAGCTGAGGTTACACCCAGAGAGACTTTAGAAATTCAGAACTCTGATGTCATCAACCAACAGAAAAGCAATCAGGATTACAGTTGGGAAGAATACAGGCCTTTTAAGACAACAAGACAATATCCAATGCAAATAGCTCCAATGTAATTACCAGATGATGAGAAATCCCAAAAGTGGTAAATAGAAGAGAATTAGATAGGTTAACTGCTTGGGGAAGAGGATCTGCTTATATTTCCATAGGTGGAAAAAGAATCAGATGGCTAACAATGAGACTGTCAAAAGAACTTTAAAATCTTCAGCTTTCAGTTCCTGAAAAACCAGCAAGAATCACTGGACTCCCTGAGATGAAAAATTGTTGATGAGACTTTTTGCAGTACTTCAGAGCTTACAGGAATTATTAGATTCCTGGCGCATGAACTAATGAACAATGGATTCCTTATGGACTATTTCTAGGACTTATGGACATTTGTAAATTTTCAGGTCGATTTATGTTGTTACATTACTACTAGCCTGTGTTATATTACTATGTGCTTATGTATTTTAAGCAATTGCAAGAATCATTGGATTTCTTGAGATGAAAGATTGTTGATGAGACTTTTTGCAGTAGTTAAATTTTCATGTTGATTCATGTTATTTGTTACATTACCACTAGCCTGTGTTATATTGCTGTGTGCTTTTGTAAATTATGTATAATGCCTCCCATATTGATGGATTTATGTATACCATGTATATCTGTTACAAAGTTCTGGCCCATATTGATGGATTTATGTGTACCCCCTCAGGAACCCCCTATGTTTTAAAACAAAAGAAAGGGGGAGATGTTGGAATCCTTACTAACTGCTAAGTAGTTAGAGTTGATCTAATCTTACAAAAAGATGTTTTGGGCAGAACCTGAAACAAGGTACTAAGTAGAACTACCCATAATCCCTCTCTCTGGAAGGAGCATAAATAGGCCAATGGGCCAGTCGGAGAGTTCGAGAGAGTGAAGACGCTACAAGTCGAGATTTCAGCGGAATGACATGAAGAGTTGGAGCTGGCTGGAGGCTGAAGAAAGCAGAGGCAGAGGCTGAAGGACCAGACCTTTGGATTTGGTGACATTCGGAGAGAGCTCTTGGAACCAAGCAGAGAGATAGGCCTCTAAGCTAACCGGGCTATATTGGGATAATAAAAGATCTGAACTTTTATCACCTGGCTGCGTTTTGAGAAGAAAAAGCTCACCACAAAGAACTATTACCTAATCGATAAATTGTTAAATGATAAAAGTAGGCAATTTTCAGAGGCAGAAAACAAAGCTATGATTATATGAAACAATATTCTAAATGTCTTTTGATTAAAAAAAGGCAAAATAATACTCTTTGAGGTACCATCTCACACCTATCAGAAATGACAAATGCTGGAGAGGATGAGGGAAAATAGTCCATTACTGGAATGTTGGTGGAGTAGCAGGAAAAAAAAAATAGAAAAGAAAAATTTGGAAATATGTCCAAAGGGCTATAAACTCTGCATAACCTTTGACCCAGAAATAGCATGATTAGGTCTTATCCCAAAGAGACAACAACAACAACAACAAAATAAAATGACCTATTTCTATGAAAATATTTGTAAGCTCTTTTTGTAGTGGAGGAAAATTAGAAAAATAAGAAATTAAGGGAGTGGATGAACATTTCCGCATTTTGAATACTGTTGTACTGTATGAAATGATGAAGGGAGTAGTTTCAGAATGCACATGATAAGATCTATATGAACACAAAATGAAGGGGAACGAACTGGGACATCATTATGCACAATAACAGCAATGTTCTAATGATGATCAGCTGTGCTAGAACTGGCTATGATCAATATAATGATGCAAAGCAATTCCAAATGATTCATAATGAAGCAATGCAATCCAACTCCAGAGAAAGAACTGATGAACTGAGTTCAAATTGAAAAATAATTATCATGCAATTTTCTTTGCTTTTTTGCTATATGAGTAATATGGAAATATCTTTATCACAATTTTACATGTATAATTTATTTAATATTGATTGCCTTGTAAGTGGGTGGGAGAAAGTAGGAATGGAAAGAATCTGGAACTCAGTTTTTTTTTTTTTAAAGACTATTAGAGTTAAATAAATAATATTTTTAATTGCATGAATGAAAATACATATTAACTCTTAAATCATCATTATTATGGTACTAATGATTGCAAGGTTTGTAGTCTGAGGTTGAGCAGATAGGAAGAAATTCATTAGATAAAGGAAGAGGAAAACAAATTCTGCAGTAATATTTTCTTTCAAATTTAGTATTACATTTTCCCCAGTCGCATGTGAAAACAATTCATTTTGAAAACTTTGTGTTCCAGATTCTTTCCCTTTTGTCTCTCTCCACTTCCCCTCATTGAGAATGCAAATAATTCAATATAAATTATACATGTATAGTCATGGAAAAGATTTTATAATAGCTATGTTATGAATAAAAACATAGTCCAAAAATTAAAAACAAAAGAAATAAAAAAACTCAACAAAAATATAGTGACTTCTACAACACTAAATTGTTTGTTTGTTTGTTTTTGTTGTATTTGTTGTAAGGTTTTAAGGAGCCAGAGTCATGAGATGAAAGCCTCTTATAAGTAGAGCAAAAATCAACAAAAGCATATAAGAGTTGGTGGAAGAGAGATGATGTACAATCATAACAATAAATAAGATGTGAGATAGAATGCAATATAAGCATATATTTCATTCTATCTCATATAGGTATTGATATAAGATGAATGAAACACAGAAATGACTTGATGGTAGGACACTGGAATGACTTGTGATAGAGGGGAAACCTATGTGAAACAACATCAGTCAAATTGGTATAAGTGAAAATAATAATGGTCAAGTGTCAACCTAAAAGACAAAGGTGTGGGAATAAGTTATAATAATCATATGTATAAAAACACAAGGTAACTATTATACCTTAAAAGTGAATAAACTGAAAAAAATGAAAAAATAAAAAGTAGGACAGAATAAGTAAAACTAAGAAAATACTATAGACACTAATTAAAATAATATACTCTTTCTCTCGTTTTCTCTTTCTCTCTAGGGGTATCTGTGTTTCTCTCTCTGTCTCTTTCTCTCTCTAGATATAGATAGATAATAACAGTTAAACCTTTGTGAGTTATATATGCAAGTGTGCATGCATACATCAATGTATGTACACAAATAATTTGTCAGTTGAACTGATTATATTCCATTCTAAAATATTCTTCAAAATATTTAGTACATCACTAAATTTTCCCAATATCTTTCTCCCTGCCCTTTTCAGAAAGCCATATCGCATAACAAATATTATTTTGTAGAAAAATTGAAAAAAAGTCATCAAGAAAAGTCAGCAAAACTGATTTGCTTTCATCCTGGAGAAATGAAAGGCAGCTCCTTCCTCTTAGTAGAGAGGTGAGGGACTACATCTGCAGAAAGTGATTTTCATTGTCAGATATATGTCCTATTTTGGTTGGTTTTACAAAGTACTTTTCCACATTACAAGGGAGAATTCAATGTGTGTGTGTGTGTGTGTGTGTGTGTGTGTGTGTGTGTATTAAGGGATGACAAAGGGTGATTAAGAGGAAATAATTGTAAAGTATAAATAAAGATATTTATATATAAAATAACACCACTTATAATCTGTATTTTTCCTCATCAAATTGTACTTGAATATGCTTAATACTATATCTCTTGTAGCATAGTTTTTATAATACACTAACATTTATTTTAAAAGGGAGAGCTCCCCCCACCCCGTGTATGCTCCTATGTTTAGGGGAATCCTTATGATGTCTATTTTCTTAGAAAAAATTACTCCAAATCTCCTACATTCCAGTTTCATTAATGAAACTCTTTATGTGTTTCCCAGGATATGTTGAAAGATGTAATTAAGCAGAGTGACAGTTATCCTTTAAGCTCTTTTAGATGTTGGGCATATGGAAGGAAGAAATACCTCTTAAGAAAAGATTCAATAAGTTCCTGATGTCATTTTTTGCACCCCAAATATGAAGAAAAATATCTGTAAATATTAGTAGACATGTTCTGACACATTCTTTTAAGAAAAAAAATTCTAAAGGTCCAAGTTAACTAAAGTTACTCATGTTTAGGTTTGATTATATGGAATTGCCTTATACTTTTCTTGATATTGCCAAAGACAGCTTCCTACACTTCAGTTAAGCTAATTCAATCAGGAATCAAGACTGTCAGAGCCAGTGAAGTTGTTGCTTGTTGAAATAGAAAGCCTGCAAATGAGGAATATAGCTGTGTGTTAAGACTAGAGGGAAGGCATTCTCATAGAAATACATCCCTATTGAAACAGCTGCAGCTCATGGACTTTTGTGGGTTCTTATCCCACTGTAGGTTTCTTTAAACAATGGATAAGGTAATAGAATGAATGCTATTATTAGCCTGCTCTGAAATATTCTCTGTCTATTGACCTTTGGGGATACAACAATTCAATGTTGATTGAATCTATCTCGCTTGAACTATGATAGATGCTACATCTGTCCCCATGCCCTGTTGTCATAGATGAAATCGTTGGAGATGCTTTTAATGATAGTTCTGTGTTCTAACATAATTTTAGTGGAGAGTCCTTATAACTGGAATTTATTTTCCCCTATAATGCTTGACAGACTATGAGTATGCTGACCTTTTCCAGAATAAAATGCAGGGTAATGCCCATCTGTTCTTTCAGGCTTTTGCCTAAAGAGCTTATAAAACAGGGAAATGTGAGGGTCATGGAAAGGGAGCTCTGAGATTTGTCCAATTTATTTTTGCTCTGCTTTTCATCAATAAAAAATAAATAGTAACCCAGTCCAATCCTACTTAATTTGTGAAATCTAATGAGGCCATAGCTTCAAAAAGTATGCTGGTAGAGCGTTTAAAGATGTGAGTTCAAGCATTCCTTAAATAATGGAAATATTGTGACAAATTTCCACATGAAGACATGACTAAATTTCAGCTGCCCATTTAATCACATACAAAGGGATAAAAATGAGGGAAATTGGTAAGGAAAATCAATAGACTGTGCAATGTACAGTGAAATTTTGTTTGGAAATTGGCAATAAGAAATTTTAAAATTAGATTTTATCTCTGTTTCTATAAATTTAGCCAAAGTAATTGTTTTGCCCTTCATTTTTTTTACTGAGACAATTGAGGTTACATGACTTGCCCAGGGTGACATAGCTAGGAAGTATTAAGTGTCTGAGGCCTCATTTGAACTCAGGTCCTCCTAACTTCAGGGCTGGTACTCTATCCATTGTGCCACCTAGGTACCCCTGTCCTTTATTCTTGAAAAGACCATGACACCAGCAAGGTGATGCTATGATTTAAAAATAAATTGGATTTAACTGAGGCCTCTTTTACTTAGTCAAAAAAATCAATCTGGAAGGGGAAGACTCTTAGAGTTTCTGGCTAAAACAGAAACTATTGCTATTTACATTGCTCATATATATATAAATCAATTAAGTCTCAAACATTGACTAAGTGAAGTTGTCCAGGGTTGATGGATCAGTGGGAGATATGGTGATTTGGACTTAAGGCAAGCCCCTAGCCTAAAAATCATAAGATCTTTATAAGATTTCAAGGACCAAAATTTACATTCTTTCAATGTACCCTCAGGTAAGGGCATGATACTTTATATGGACAGAGGGAAGGAAAGGGAAAGGAAAAAGTAATTAAATTAAATTATATGAGAAAATGGCCATACTGATGATGATGATGATGATGATGATGATGATAAAAGTTACATGACAAAAAATAGCAACAACACTAATCTAGTATTTAATATATTGGGTTACTGGCCGTGTAGGGGAGAGGGTCAAGAGAAGGGAAAGAAAAAATTGCAAAGCAAGGTTTTGTGAAGGTGAATGTTGAAAATTACCTATGCATATGTTTGAAAATAAAAAAAAGTTTTCATTTAAAAAATAATAAAATATTTTAAAATTGTGGCTATGAAATTCCCCTCCAATCTACAAAAAGTTAACTTTCTTAAGATTCCTATTCAATATTTGTGAAAGGTCTGTCTTATCTAGTTTTTCCATTATCAAATTCAGATCCATAATTTGTTCATTTTCCTATTAGATTTTTCCAAGTCTTCAAAGTCATGTTGAAATCACCATTGAGATTTAGCTTTTATCTTGCTCTGTTATGAAATTCAGTTAACTTTTCATTTGATTTCTTATGTGTTATGTCATCAAATGCACACATTATATGATATTGTATTACACTTTTATGATTTATGTTCTCTTATATTAACATGTTTCATGCATATGACATTAAAATAAATACACCTTTCATACCTAGCCTTAGTTGATTGCTTCATTTAAATCTTTTTTAGAGACCTTAAATTAAAAATGATAAAGTTGTCACTCTATCTAAGGCCGTCTCCATATATCCATACTGGGTTTAGATGGCTCTGGAGGAGAGAGTGAAGCTAATGACTTTGCAAAATCTACTCTCACTTAAATCCAACTCACTGGGAAATGGCAGAAATGGTTGAGGTGTATGAAGATAATGGAACATTATTGTTATATAAAAAATGACAAACAAGTTGATTTTACAAAGGCCTGGGAAGATTTATATGACTGATATAGAATCAGGAATACATTGTACATAGTAACAGCAAGAATGTGCAATGATTAACTATGAAAGACTTGATTCATCTCAGCAGTTCAATGATCCAAAGCAACTCCAATAAACAAAATTGCCGTCTGTGTCCAGAAAAAAGAACTAAGGAGACTGAATGTAAATCAACAAATGTTATGTTTACTTCTTTTTGTCTTTTTTTTAATGTCTCCAATGTTGATTTTTCTCTCCCAATATAATTCATAAAGCAATGTGTATTAAAATAAATAAATTTACTTGAAAAAAATCCAACTCACTTGCATGTCATGACTCACCTGCCTGATGACATACTCTTTTTCAAGAATAAAAACAAAACAAAACAATAAGAACAACAAACCTTGAGGTGATGATAAGAAAGAGTAAAGGGGACATATATGTTATCTCAAAATATTAGAACACAAAAGTACATATTTGTTTAGTTTTTCAAGATTTTATTCTTATTTTTCTTTTAAAAATATTTCTTAACTTATGTTTGCGCTTCAAAATTTCTATTCAGCTTAGGTGTTTTAATCAGGAAAATCACTGTCAATCCTCTCTTTTATTAAAATTCCACTCCTTCTATAGTATTATTTTTTTTTAGTAAATTATTCTTGGATGTTGGCCCAGAAACAGAATTTTGGCTATACTATTCCTGGAGTTGTTGTTTTGGTATTTTGTTTTTCCCCCAAGAGGTAAGAGATTCTTTTTCCATTTTGCCCTCTGGTTGTAAGAGATCTGGGCAACGTGACAATTGAGGCAATTGAGTGCAAATTATTCATATGGTTTTATGAAGTAAGAAACTTATTTATTTCATATCAAATGATCCACTTAACTTTGAATATATGAATATCATACTTCCTCCCCAAATAAGCTCATCATTAAAATTTTCACTCTCTTGGAGAATGATTCAGCTTTGATACACAATATCCTCAGCATCCTCAATTGTCTTTCTTCTCTGATTGGAGGGTTGAAGGATAGAATCATAAAACCTTTTCCTAAATCTCCTTTTATAGAGGGCTCAGCTACCTTCATTTACCATCAACTTTTCTGATTGAATTTGACTCCATGATCATCATATCTTGTTGTTTATTTTATTTTTTTAATTAATGCATTTATATTTTTCAAAACATAGGTGTGGGCAATTCTTCAACATCAGCCCTTGCAAAATCCTTACAAAAACCTTGTTCCAATTTCCCCCTTTCCCCCATATCCTCCCCCAAATGGAAAGTAGTCTAATATATATTAAACATGGTAGAAATATATTAAATCCAAAATATGTATACATATTTATACAATTATCATGCTGCACAAGAAAAAAAAAAGTGAAGCAAAATAAAATGCAAGCAAACAACAACAAAATAAGTGAGAATGCTATGTTGTGAACCACAATCAGTTCCCACAGTCCCCTCTCTGGGTGTAGATGGCTCTCTTCATCACAAGACCATTGGAATTGGTCTGAATCACCTCTTGTTGAAAAGACCCAAGGTCATCATAATTGATCATCGTATAATCTTGTTGTCATGTGTAATGATCTCCTGGTTCTGCTCGTTTCACTTAACATCAGTTCGTGTAAATTTCTTGAGGCCTCTCTGATATCATCCTGTTGCTCATTTCTTAAAGAACAATAATATTTCATAACATTCATGTGCCATAATTTATTCAGCCATTCTCCAATTGATGGGCATCCACTCAGTTTCCAGTTTCTTGCTCCTACAAAAATGGCTGCCACAAACATTTTTGCATATGTGAGTCCCTCTCTTTCCTTTAAGATCTTTTTGGGACATAAGCCAAGTAGAAACACTGCTGGGTCACAGGGTATGCACAGTTTGATAATTTTTGAGCAAAGTTTCAAATTGTTCTCCAGAATGGTTGGCCCTGTTCACAGTTTCACCACTAATGTTTTAGTGTCCCACTTTTCCCACATCCTCTCCAACATTTGTCATTATCTTTTCCTGTCATCTTAGCCAATCTGAGAGGTAGTGGTATCTCAGAGTTGTCTTACTTTGTATTTCTTTGATAAATAATGATTTAGAGTATCTTTTCATAGATCATCATGTCATATGCTAGATATCTAATGATGAATTCTCTCCCCTTTCACCTTTCTTCTGTGTTTTGTCTTACTCCATTAGGTTGTAAGCTTCTTGAGGTCAGGGGCTGTTTTTACATTATTTATATTTGCTTTTGTATCCCACTTTTCATAGAGCATAGCACAAATATTTATTGAATAGTGACTATTGACAAAGTATTTTGAAGATTTTTGAATAAAGAAATCTTAAAACTCTTCTGCTATTCTATTTTCAGTTGTTTTTTTTTTTTAACTCAAAAGGTAATTACTTTATTTTCTTGTTTTTGGCATTGTAAAATGTTGGATATTCTTTGATGCTCTTTTATTTTCATCTAACAATGGATCTCTATAAATGTTTTGTTATGACTTGGTGAGTGGTTTCTCAGGCAACTCTAGAAGTAGAAATTGAAGAAATGTTTACAGACATAACCACCAAATAAATAATTTAAAAACTATGGAGATTAATAGAATCTTAGAAAACACAGATATGATAAATCTCTTAAGAAAATTGAATAGGGACAGAAAGAAATATACATTTTTTTTTTAGCAATACATGGCAACTATATAAAAACTGACCATGTAAATGGTCACAATCAAATGCAGAAAGGCAGGAAAAGTAAATGTTTCCTTTTTAGACAATGACACAGTATAAATTATATTTAATAAAAGATCAAAGAAAGATAGACTAAAAATCAATTGGAAATTAAATAATCTAATTCTTAGCCATGAGTGGATCAAACAACAAATCACAGAAACAATCCATAATTTCTTCTAGGAGAATGGCAATAATGAGACAATATACCAAAATCTATGGGATGCATCCAAAGCAGTTCTTAGGAGAAATTTTATATCTCAAAATAATTACATTAATAAAATAGAGAAAGAGTAAACCAGTGAATTGGGTGTGTGACTAAAACAATTAGAAAAAAAAAAACAAATTTTAAAAAAGCAATTAAAGACCAAATTAGAAATTCTGAAAATCAAAGGGGAGATTAATGAAATTGAATCCATGAAAACTATTGGCCTGATTAATAAAAATAAGGTTTTATGGAAAAAAACAAGAATATAGATAAACCTTTGTTTAATTTGAATTAGAAAAAGAAAAAAATCACCAGCATAAAAATGAAAAGGGTAAACTTGCCACTAATAAAAAAAAAGAAATTAAAACAATAATTAGGAGCTATATTACCTTATTATGCCAGCAGTCTGACAATCTAAGCAAAATGGATGAATATTTACAAAAATAAAAACTGAGCAGATTAAAGAGGAAATAAATTACTTAAATAGTCCCATTTTAGAAAAAGAAATTGAACAAGCTGTCAATGAATTACCTAAGAATAAATCTCCAGGGTCAGATGGATTTACAAGTGAATTTTACCAAACAGTTAAAAAACAATTAATTGCAATTCTATGTGAACTATTTGGGAAAATAGGCAAAAAAGGAGTCCAGCCAAATTTCTTCTATGATACAAACATTGTATTGATATCTAAACCAGGAAGAGCCAAAACATAGAAAGAAAATTACAAATGAATATCTCTAATAAATATTGATGCAAAATTCTTTTTTATGAATAATTTTTGACATTCACACGTACAAAACCCATTGTTTTAATTTTTTTCCTTCCCTTCCTCTCCTTCTCCAGTAGGCAAGTGATCCAATATGTGTTAAACATGTGCAATTACGCTATAGCTGTTTACATAAATGTCATGCTGCACAAGAAAAATCAGATCCAAAAGGAAAAAAAAATGAGAAAGAAAACAAAATTCAAGCAAACGACAACAGAACAGTGAAAATACTATGTTGTCCCCTTTCAATTCCCATTGTCCTCTATTGGGTGCAGATGGCTTTCTTCATCACAAGACCAATGGTTTTAATTTCTTTTTCTGAAAATTCTGTTTGTATCCTTTGACCATTTATTATTAAAGAATAACTTGATTTCTTTTTTCTTATTAAAGCTTTTTATTTTGAAAACAGGCATGAATAGTTTTTCAACATTAACTTTTGTAAAATCTTGTATTCCAATTTTCCTCCTCCTTCCCTCATTCTCTTCTCTAGATGGCAAGTAATCTAATATATGCTAAATATGCTAAAATATGTTAAACACTATACATGCCATACATTTATATAATTATCTTGCTGCTCAAGAAAAATCATATCAAAAAGGAAAACATGAGAAAGAAAAGAAAATACAAGCAAACAACAACAAAAAGAGTGAAAATGCTTTGTTGTGAACCACTCTTAGTTCTCACAGGCCTCTCTCTGGATGCAGATGGCTTTTTCATCACAAGATCAGTGGAAATGGTTTCAATCATCTCATTGTTGAAAAGAGCCATGCCAATCAGAATTGATCATTATATAATCTAGTTGTTGCCTTGTATGATGATCTCACAGCCTGGTAATTTTATTTAATATCATTTCATGTAAGTTTCTCTGAGGTTCTCTGAAATTATCCTGCTGATCATTTCTTACAGAACAATAATATATGGAATAATTCATATAACATGACATTAGCCATACTCCAACTAATGGGCATCCACTCAGTTTCCAGTTTCTTGCCACTACAAAAAGAGCTGCCACAAACATTTTTGCACATACAGGTCCCTTTCCCTTCTTTAAAATCTCTTTGGAATATAAACCCAGTAAAAACACTGCTGGATCAAAGGGTATGTATGCCAGTTTGATAGCCCTTTGGGAATAGTTCCAAATTGCTCTCTAGAATGGTTGGATCAATTCACAATTCCACTAACAATGTATTAATGTTCCAGTTTCCCACATCTGCTTCAACATTTGTCATTATCTTTTCCAGTCATTTTAGCCAATCTGGGAGGTGTGTAGTGGGGTACCTCAGAGTTGTTTTAATTTGCATTTCTCTGATCAATAATGATTTAGAAAACCTTTTCATATGACTAGAAATGTTTTTAATTTCTCACTTCAAAATTGTCTGTTCATATCTTTGATGACTTATCAATTGAAGAATGGCTTAAATTCTTATAAATTTGAGTCAATTCTCTATATAATTTACAAAATAAGACCCTTTTCAGAACTATTGAATGTAAAAATATTTTCCCAATTTATTGCTTCCCTTCTAATTTTGTCTGCATTGGTTTCATTTCTACAAAACATTTTTCACTAAATATAATCAAAATTATCCATTTTGCATTCAATAGTGAAAAAAATTTTCAGCCAATGTTTCTGCTAAATGTCTCTTGTCTGAAATATATAAAGAATTGTGCCAAATTTATAAGAATATAAGTTATTTCCCAATTGATAAATGAAAGGATATAAACAGAAATTTTTCAGATGATGAAATTAAAGCCATCTATAATCATATGAAAAAGAAGATCTAAATCACTATTGATTAGAGAAATTCAAATTAGAACAACTCTGAGTTCCACTTCACACCTCTCAGATTGACTTAATTGACAGGAAAAGATAATGATAAATATTGGAGAGAAGGTGAGAAAACTGGTACACTAATTAATTGTTATTATTGTGAAATGATCCAGCTATTGTGGAAAGCAATTTGGAACTATTCCCAAAGGGCTATAAGATTATGCATATCCTTTGATTGAGTAGTGAGTGCCATTACTGGGTCTGTATCCCAAGGAAATTATAAAGGGGAGAAAAGGACCCTTATGTGCAACAAAATTTGTAGCAGCTCTTTTTGTGGTAGAAAAATATTTGAAAATTGAGAACTGGGGGAATAAGTTATGGTTCATGAAGATAATGGATTATTCTTCTTTTATAAAGAATGATGAACAATCTTATTTTAGAAAGTCCTGTAAAGATTTTACATGAAATGTTCCTGAGCAAAACAAGCAGAACCAGGAATGCATTATACATGGCAACAGCAAGGTTGTGCAGTGATCAGCAATGAAAGACTTGGTTGTTTTTAGCAAGTCAGTGATCCAAGGCAATCCCAATAAATTTGGATAAAAAATGCCATCTGCATCCAAAAAAAGAACTATGGAGATTGAACGTAAATCAACTTCTGCTATGTTCATTTCTTTTTTCTGTCTTTTTTTTTCCTCCATTGGCTTTTCTTTTTTGTTCTGATTTTTCTCTCCCCAATATAATTCATAAAGAATGTGTATTTAAAAATTTAATATACATGTAAACCAGGAAAATAAAACAATTAATGAAAAAGAGAAATAGTATGTACATATTTAAATAGATGCAAAATATGAGATAATTACCCGAAACACCTAATGTGTTCTATCTTAATTATGCTTCTATATAGCTTATTAATATACAGTCTTCTTTGCTGTCATTTTCTTCTTATTGTACATAATTTATTACTCCCTATATTCTGTCCTCATACTCTTTTCCTTCTCTACTCTCTTATCTTTTGTGACTTCTTTAGTTTGACTTGGTTTAATTATTATGTCTATATAGATAACTCTAACATGCATATATCACTCCTAATTTTTCTTCTGAACTCTATATTATCAATTGCTTATTGAACAACTCTATCTTAAAGTTCTATAAGCATCTCAATCTCAATATATAAATATGTAAATGATTTTATTTTCTCTCTTTTTTTTATCTGTCATCAATCACTTCTACAACTGATAGCTGCCCAACTGATATTTCTAAAACATAATCTGACTATGTTGCCCATCCCCCCTCCACAAACTTTCAGTGACTTTCTGTGCTTTCTAGCATCAAATATATATATGTTTTTAGCTTTTTTACATGGGACCTTCATTCCAATTTATGTGAATTAGTAGTTGTGTCTCTAAAATGCAATCACATATTCTCTTTATATTCCCTAGCACTAACAGTCTCCCGACTCTAGAACAGCTTGGAGGGTGTTTAAGGAACACTATCATTTCTGATGTGAGAGCTAGCTGAACCCTTTTTAGAACTGCTCATCTATTACAGAGGAATAGGAAAATGAGGACAATTGGTTTTAATGTCCATGAATGCAACTGTGGAGTTCTTAAAGTTTGGTCAAACCCTGAAGAAGCATGGGCATCCATTACATCCATAATCATTGCCAATCATCCTGATTTTTTGTAAAGTAAGGCTGATGACTAAGCAACTTAGCTTCACTTAAATCCAATCCATATACAACTCAAGACATCACTCTGTGATTGAAGGCCAATAATGGCCATGTAGGATGAACTCCCTTGCTTTCTTCAAAAACCAGATCAATTATCCCTTCCTTTATCAAGCACTTTTTAATCTCAAGGGATATCCATCTATATTTTGTTTTTGGCAAAACCATATTTGTTTTTTCTCTATCTTGCATGGATATTCTAGGTATTTACATATCTTAAGGGAATAGAAGTCATCATTAAAAATATTGTGATAGTTTTGCTTTTATATAAATAAAATCCTCAAGTTGGTAAATTTTTCAAGTGTTTGAATCCATGATTTCCCCCCCCCCTATATCTGTATCTATTATGGTGATTCAAAAAGTTTAACAAACATGGTTTCTGGGTAATTTAATGATTTAATTAATAGGATCAGCATGTTCATTAAAAAAAGGATTGGTCATTTGGCCATCACTCAGATAAAAGACAATTATGATGGAGAATTCAGGGCTTATTTGTTAATGGTTAAAAAGTAGTGAGAGAAAGAATATTAAAATGAGGGGCTACAAGTAACCCTTGTATAGAGAGGCTCTTCCCCATCCAAGCCTGAGCAGAACACAATGGCTTCTCCAATTAGGTGGGTCTGAATAAGAAAGTTAGTCCAATCTCATCTGGACTTTGGAAAAGAGAACTCTGGATCTCCCAAAATCATTGATTATCAATACTCCTTTCTCTTATTACCTAAAAATGTGTGTGTATCTGTATTATATTAGTATATATGTATTTATTATGCTATATTATATTACTATATGGCATATATGTATAATATAAAAGATATATTATGTTTATTATAATGTATGTATTTCCTTTTCTGTATTTTGTAATTACTCTGTCACATATGCAGTTAGGGGGTTTAAAACACAAACAAGAAAACAAATTTGATACATCACCTAAAGTTATGTATGATAATTTTTCCCAATTAAAATTTGAGCAACAGAATGGCATTAAGCGATATACAAAATGAAAACAAAAAAGTAGTCAGATCTAAATAGAGGAAACTATAAATGATAAACAAAATCAATATGACACTAAACAAAATTAGCTCATTTTAATTTTAGAGGCAATAGAGTAGCTCTTTTAAGTTCACGGCATTTACTTCTGTATTAGGGAGTTTATATTAAAAGAAAAAAAATAGAGAGCACAATCACATTCACTTAAATCCCTGAGTTAGGGAAATTTTTATCATTTATGCAAAACATTCTTATTTCTTTATAGTTGTACATACTTATATTTTACATATATTTTTGCTTATATGTCATATGTATATATTTCATTTTATATTTTTAAGAGATATTTTATAATTGGATCAATCTAAATATTTTGTGCACTTTGCTAGATCAATACATGATTTTTTTTTCTATTTTGTATTTATTTAGAACAGATATCTTTATTATTTCCAGAAATAACATTTATGTTTATGAGTTTATTTTGCATTCCACAAGTTTTCTAAAGTTATTAATAGTCTCAATTATAATATTTGTGGATTCCCTAGGATTTTCTAAGTCATCATATTATTAGCAAAGAAAGATAATTTCATATCTTCTTCATTTACCTTTAAAGCTTTAATACTTTTTCTTCTCTTATTGCTATTGATATTATTTATAAAACTATATGAAGTCAGTAAAATTAGTAGTCATCTTGATTTCCTTCTACATTTATTTACTCATTGAATAATTTTAATTATATGTAAAATTATTTTTACATTCCTTTTTTTAAATTTTGAGTTCCAAATTCTCTCCCTTCACCTGTGACCTAAACATCCATGACATAGTAAACCATTTGAGATGGGGCACACATATGCAATCATGTAAAAGATACTTTCATATTAGCTATATTGTTAAAAACAAAACAAAACACAGAACAAAACAAATGAAAGCTAAAGGAAAAACAAAAATAAAAAAAATTAATAATAGGATGTTTGAATCTGCATTGCCTCCATTATTTCTTTCTCTGGTGTCATATAGTATTTTATGGTAAAAAAATGTATTTTACAATCTGTATTCAAGACAAAAATTCTTTATCTGAGTATGAGTAGCTTTGTACATCATGAGTCCTTCAGAGTAGTCTTGGATCATTGTATTGCTGAGAATAGCAAAGTCATTCACAGCTGATAACCCCACAACATTGCTATTACTTTCTTCCTAATACACTTCACTTTGCATTAGCTCACAGAGGACTTTCTAGGTTTTTTTTTTTTTTTCTGAGAGCAGTGAATAGCATTTTTAAGTATTAGTCTTTTGGAATAGTTTTGGATCATTGTATTGCTGGGAATAGCTAAACCATTAACATTTGAACATAATAGAATATTGCTATTGCTCTGTACATTGTTTTTCTAGTGCTACTCCCTTCGCTTTGTATCACTTCACGTAAGTTTTCTAGGATTTGTTTTTTTCCCTGAAATCACACTGCTCATCATTTCTTATTGCAAAATAATATTTCATTATAATTACATATCACAACTTATGCAGATATTTCCCAATTTACAGAAATCCTCTCAATTTGTAATTCTTTGTCACTACAAAGAGAGCTGCTATAAATATTTTTGTACTAGTAGCCCCTCTCCACTTTAAAAAAAATCTCTCTTGGATTCAGTGCCAGTAGTGTTATTTCTGGGTCAAAAGTTATGCACAGTTTTGGGGATAGTTCCAAATAACTCTTTAGAATGACTGGCACAGTTTGCAATTTCACCTACAGTAAATTACTATCCTCATTTCCCCACATCTCTCCAACAGTTATCTTTTTTTTTTTCTGTCCTATTAGTCAAACTGATAAATGTGAAGTGGTATCTCAGAATTGTTTTAATTTTCACTTCTCTAGTCAATAGTAATTTAGAGCATTTTAAAAATAACTCTAAGTGAGCTTTTCTTTTTTCAGTTGAAAACTGCTTGTTCATATCTTTTGACTATCAATTGGGGAATGATTTATATTTCTATAAATTTGACTCAGTTACCTACATATTTGAGAAATGATATGTTGATCAGAGAAACTTATTATTCTCAGCTTTCTACTTTTTTTCTAAACTTGATTGTACAAAACTTTTTAAAACCATCCATTTTATTTATTGTAATGCTCTATGTATCTTATTTGATAATTCATTCTTCCTTTCTGCATAAATCTTATAAATCATCTATTTATTGTAGCCCTAATTTATTTGTGGTATCGCCTGTTATGTCTAAACAGTACACTCATTTTGATTTTTGTCTTGGTACAGATTGTAAGATGCTGTTCCTTACTTATCTGTTTTTCAGTTTTGCCAGAACCTTTCCTTAAATGATGAGTTTTTGTCTTAGAAGATAGTGCCTTTCAGTTTATCAAAAATAGTTTACTATGGTCAATTAATGATGTGTCTTGTCAACTGATCCACAACTCTATTACTAAGTCAGTAACAGATTATTTGAACGAATACTGTATTATATTAGAGTTTGAAATCTGATATAGGTAGACCACTTTTTTCTCTTTCATTAATTTCCCTGAAATTCTTGACATTTTTCTTTCCAGATGAATTTTCCCCCTGGCTTTGTAAATCATTTTGCTTTCATTTGATTAATATGACACTAAGTAAATAAATTTAGGCATAATTGTTTCATTTTGTTGTTTCAATTTACATTTGAGCAATTTATATTTTTAACCCCACAGTTTAAATGTGACTTTATTTGTGTGAAGTGTTTTGCAATTGTGTTCATAAAGTTCGTAAGTTTGTCTTGTCAGGTAAACTCACCAGTATTTCATATTGTCAGCAGTTATTTCAAAAGGGATTTCTCTTTCTGTCTCTTGCTTCTGGACTTGGTTAGCAAACTGTAAAATGAAGATAATTTATAAGGGATTATTTTGTGTGCTGCAACTTTGCTAAAGTTACTAATTATTTCAAATAGTTTTTTAGTTGATTCTCTAGGGTTCTATAAAAATTCTGTTATGTCATTTATAAAGAGTAATACTTTATTTTCTCATTGACGATTCCAAGTACTTACATATTTTCTTCTCATTACTTTAGCTAGTATTGCACAACAATATTGAATAAAAATGGTGATAACGTATATGCTTGCTTTACCCAGATCTTATTGGGAATTCTTCTAGCTAATCCCTATCACAGAAAATGCTTACTGATGTTTTAGACTGATACTAATCATTTTAAGGAAAACTCTATTTATTACTATGCTCTCTAGTGTTTTTAATAGCAATGATTGTTGTATTTTGTAAAAACCTTTTCTTGCCTATATTAGGATAAGCATATGATTTCTGTTGGTCTTATTATTGATATGGTCTATTATCTTGATAATTATCCTAATATTAAACCAGCTTTAGCTGGAATCTTTCTTTACCTATGTTTCTAAATAGTTTATATAGTATTAGAATGAATTGTTTTTTAATTAATCATTTAATTTAATTAATTGTTCTCTAGATATGTAGCATTTATTTGTGAATACATTTATACAGTGGAATATTTTCTTAGGGATTTCACTGATGACTTTATTTTTCTAAGTTAAAGTGATTTAATTATTTTTTCCCCCTCTTCTGTTAACCTGACAATTTACATTTTTGGAAGCATTGATTTTGCTTAGTTTTTCAGACATATTGGCATGTATTTGAACCAGCTTTTAATTTTATTTATGACTATAGTGGTTCTCTTACTTTAAATTTTATTCATTGTTGATTTTCAGGCTTTCCAATTTAGTATTTAATTAGAGATTTTTCATGTTTTTCCTGTTTTTTTTTCAATGCACACCCAACACATTTATCTGCTCTTTCTCTGTTTTATTGATACAAGCTTTTAATTTTAAATTTTCTGCCAAGTACTGCTTTAGTTGCTGTTCATAAGTTTTATTATGTTGTCTCATTGTTATCCTTATTAATAATGTTATTGTTTCTATGATTTGTTATGTGAGCTACTCATTCTTTAGAATTTTATTATTCTACAATCATTTATTTACATATACATACATATGACACTGAGTAAGTAAATAAATTTAGGCATCTTTTCTTTTATTTAGACATATACATACAATAATAAATTACAAAAATTTATTATTACAATCAATTTTAATCTGTCTTTCCCTAGTCTTTTGTTCAATGTAATTCTATTGCATTATGATCTGCAATTTATACATTAATATTTTTGCTGCTTTCCTGTGGGTCTGTATCTTCTAACACATTATCAATTGTTTCTCTAGGTGTCATATACACTTGGGAAAATGTTATATTATATACTCTACTTCTATTCATCCATGCTTTCTGTCCATGCATATTCCTTCCAACTGCCTTAAAAGTGATAAAGTATTTTTTAGAGTTAATGAAGTTCATTTTTAATAATTACTTTTAATTATTAAAAATGAACTTCATTAACCCTAAAATTTTTTTTTCAAAATATATGCAAGGATCATTTTAAACGTTCATCTCTAAAAAACCTCCTTACTCTCATCTTCTCTTCAACACAGTATATAATTCAACATACGTTAAACATGTGCAATTCTATTATACATAGTTCCAACATTTATTATGCTGCTTTACAAGAACTATCAAATCAAAAAGGAAAAAAATCAGAGAAAAAAAAGCTAGCAAACAGGAACAAAAACGGTAAAGAATAGTATGTTGTGATCCACATTCAATCCCTATAGTCCTCTTTCTGGAGAAAAGTCCTGAAAATCCAGAAAGTTTATCTTAAAGTGATTAAATTCTGAAGAGTTACAGATATCATCTTCCCATGTAAGGATGTAAACAATTTAACATTATTGAATACCTTACAATTCATCATTCCTATCTACATTTTTGTGTTTCATTTGAACCTCACATTTGAAAATCAAACTTTGATTCTGCCCTGGTATTTTTATCAGGAATGCTTGAGAGTCCACTATTTCATTGAATGTCCATTTACTCCCTCAAAATGACTATATTCAGTTTATCACCCCTTTTAAAAATGTTTCTCTTATATCAATCTCAGTTCTTTTCCCAATTATTCTTCTACCTCTATTATTTTATTTTAAAAATCATCTTAAGTTCTTCAAAAATGGTTTTAAGCTCTTTTATGTTCTTTTTTGACTTTAAGATCAAGTCATATTTTTTTTCCCTTGAGTCTTCCCATGTAGGCAGTGGCATATTCTATATGATAGTAACTTTCTATGATCAGGCTCATTTCCCCAGGCTATTTCATGACTTTTAATTATATACTAAAGAAGAGGATTCTTGGTAGATGGCAGAGTAGGTCAAAAAATCTAAGCTCTCCAGTTATTTTTCCAAAAACAATAGAAAATTGAGCCTTAGGATGGAACACAGACTGGTGAAAATCAAATAAGACTTGGGCCAGAATAGGGTTCCTCCTGAGACAACTTGAAAAGATCCAAAGAAAGACCCTAGGACTCATTTTTAACTGGTGTGAGTTATAAAGACATTCTGACTAGTTCCACAGAAACAGCAAGCTGGAACCACTGAGGCTAGTTGGATTTGGAGATAGACTTAGTCCAAAACCATAGAAATTTTCATCTCCAGGAAGCTGCAGAGTATGGCATCTGAGTCCAGGAAGACAGAGAATTTCACTTGATAAGGAATGCTAGGTCTAGTTTTGCTACTGGGATATGATCCTGGGTGAGAAGCAACCAGCCCATTTGATGAGTGCAGAAATAGTGGGGCAAAGAAGCTGCTATGGAAACTTGCAGGAGGATGCAGTTTTTGGTTTGGGATTCCAGGTCAGAGAGGAGACTTGAAGTAAAGCTAGCAGAAGCATTCCCCAATCCTTGGCTTAGAAGTGTTCACATTAATAAGTTATCAAAAAAAAAAATTAGCAGGCAAAGGAGAAAAAAAAAAAACAACAAGAAACTTACTATGTGAATAGAGAAGATGGAAAGACAGGTTCATCTGCAGAGGAATTCATTGAAATACAATAAAAGCCTCACCTAATTCAATACCTACCCAGAAAGAATTTAAGAACTCAAAAAAAGAGACCAAAATTTTAATAAGAGAGGCAGAGCTAAGATGGTGGAGTAAAGGCAGGAACTTACCCAAACTCTCCCCCCAAACTTCTCCAAATTTGTTTAAACAACGACTTTTGACAAATTTTAGAGCATCAGAACACTCAGAAAAGATGAGGTAGAACATTTTCCAGCAAAAGACAACTTAGAAGCTCAGCAGAAAATATGGGACTCCAGTGTACAGCCTCTGATCCAGCCCCACCGCTTGATCAGTGTCAGGACTAGGGCTTCCAGACCTCAGTTCAGAGGCACCAAATAAGAGCTGGAAGGTTGTCAAGAAAGGTCTGTGGAACTAGAATGGGAGCCCAGCCCACAATCTCAGTGCAGACCCAACTCTGGTCCCAACTCCATCCTGGACTCCAGTGTTAGTGAGTAAATTAGCAGCAGTGCTGGAGACTTTTAGACTTTTCAGCCCAGAGACACCAGGGAGGATTTGGAATGTCAGCGGAGAGGGTCTATGGCAATGGGATGGAAATCTGGGGTCAGCAGTCCTAGTCAGCAGTCTGTGGAGCCTCAGCCTTGACCAGCACTTTAGATTTGACAGCTACAGTGATGTGAGATACACCTAACAGCTCCAGAGAAGAAAAGGGTACTTGTAGTCATATTCATAGAAGGATCTCTGAAAACAGCTGCACAAAACCCCTGAAGCTTGGGATAGTGCACCCTCTACCCTAAAAATAGAGCCCTATTTTAACAAAGAGTTAAAGGCAAGGAATCAGTTTTTGTAACAGGCTAGGAAAATGAACAGAAAACAAAAAAAAGTTTCTATTGAAAGTTATTATGGTGACAAGGATAATCAAAAAACACTCAGGAGATGATAAAGTCAAAGCTCCTACATACAAAGCCTTCAAGAAAAATAAGACTCGCTCTCAGGTCATGGAAGAGCTCAAAAGGGACTTTGAAAATCAAGTGAGAGAGAAAGAGGAAAAATTAGGGGGAGAATTGAGAGGTACAGAAAAGAAATACAAAAAGCTAATGAGGAGAAGAATGCCTTAAAAAGCAAAATTGGCCAATTGAGAAAGGAGGTACAAAATAACACTAAGGACATAATTCCTTAAAAAAAATAGAATTGAACAAATGGAAGCTAATCACTCTATAAGAAATAAAGACACAATAAAGCAAAACCAAAAAAAAAAAGAGAAATATCTCATTAAAAATAACTGACTTGGAAATAGACCTAAGAGAGATTATTTAAAAATTACTGGTCTACCTGAAAGTCATGATAAAAAAAAAGAGCTTAGACATTATCTTTCAAGAAATTATCAAGGAAAACTATCCTGATATTTCAGAACAAGAAGGTAAAATAGAAGTGTAAAGAATCCACCAAACACCTACTGAAACAGATCCCAAAATAAAAACTTCCAGGAATGTTATAGCTAAATTCCAGATCTTCCCAGGTCAAGGAGAAAATATTGTAATCAATCAGAAAGAAACAATTTAAATATAGGGGAGCAGTGAAGCCACAGTCAGAATAATACAAGAATTAGCAGCTTTTACATTAAAGGACTGGAGGCTTGGAATATGATATTCCATAGAGCAATAGAGTAAGGATGGCAACCAAAAATCACCTGCCCAGCAAAATTGAGTATAATCTCTCAGAGGAAAAAATGGTCATTCAATGAAACAGAGGGTTTTCAAGCATTCATGATGAAAAGACCAGAACTGAATGGAAAATTTGATTCTCAACTACTGGATTCTGGACAAGCACAAGTAGGTAATGAGGAAAGTGATATCATAAGAGAATTAATAAGGTTTCGGTGTTTACAATCTTACATGAGATGATGATATTGGCAACTCATTAGAATATTCTCATTTTTATGGCAGTTCAAAGGAATTATATAGACAGAGGCCATGGATATGAGTTGAATATGAAGAGATATTTTCTTTTTAAAAATGATGAAATTAAGGGATGAGAGAGGAATGTACTGGGAGAAAGGGAAAGGGAGAGTGGACTAGTGCAAATTATCTGCCAGAAAAATAAAAGAGGCAAGGAAAAGCTTTTACACTAAAGGGGAATAGGGAGAGAAGAGGATGAGTTGAGTGAACCTAATAAATTCTAATAAAAATAAATAAAAAGTTTAATGAGATATTGAGGAAAAATTTAAAAAATCAGGATGACTCAAGAAAAACAAGATTATGAAAAAAAAAGTTAACCAATCAGAGATCCAGAATCTGAAAGAAAAAATATTTTTTGAAAAATTAGAATTGGGCAAGGGGAAGTAAATAAAGACCAAGAAATAACAAAACAAAATATGAGGAATGAAAAAAAATAGAGAGAATGTGAAACAAATAAGAAAAACAACAATATGGAGAACAGATAAAAATTACAAGGATAATCGAACTAATTAAAAGCTGTGATCAAAAACAAACACATAACAACAACAAAAAACCTTGACATAATATTACAAGAAATATCAAAGAAAATTGTCCTGAAGTGGAAGGACAAGAAGGGAAAGTAGAAATAGAAAAAAGCTACCAATCATCACCTCATAGGAATCTACAAGAAAAAGACAACGGAATATCATTACTAAATTTTGAAACCTTCAGATCAAAGAGGATATTTTACAAAAAATGAACAGAAAAAAACCTATTCAAATATGCTATACAATTGGAATTGAATAGGATTTATATTTTTATTTTATAATAAATAGCTATAATAAAAGACCACAGGTCTTGGAATATTATGCAGTGATAATCAAAAAGCCTGTGGCCAAAATACCATATCCAGCAAAACTAAGCAATATATTGAAGGAAAAAAATGATATTTGATAAATTTATAGGTTTTCAAGATTTTTTCTCAACCAAACCTGCACTCAGTAAAAAATGTATAATATATAAGATACCATCAAAAATAATTTCAAGGTACTTAACAATGACAAAATGTTGATGTTTTAAATATGGAAATATAAACCATATATCTAAAATTGATATCAGTAATTGAATAGTTCAAAGAAAGCCTGGGGCATAGCTGAGTATGAACTAACTCTAAAAAGCAAAATTGTCTAGGACAAGTTAAAAATAGTAATTATGCTATATGAATGAGGTTCATATGAAGTATTGGTTTAGAAGCATTAGATGGGGAAGTAGGGCTAGTAGTTCTGCAAACCTACTCACATCTGAAATGTGTTAAATAGAGAAATATCTGTATCTATATCTATCTACCTGTATCTATATCTATATGTATTTCCTGAAGGTAATAGCACCCTCCAAAGTCTATAAAGACATAAGGATGGAGGGAATAAAATAATGTGAAATATAGAAAGGTATTAAGATTTATGGTAGTGGGAAAAGGTGTGTAGATTAATGGAGAACGGATTAAAAGAAAGAGAAAGAGAAGTTTAGGATAAGGTAGGGCTAAGTATGTTGACTGATGGAAAAGGGATAAAGAGAGGGGAAGGGTGATGGGAGAAAATAAGGGGCAGATCCTTGGTCTAAAGGAGGTTAAATAACAGCAAAGGAAGTTAAGGAGCAGAATTATAGTAGAAAAGTTATAAGGGATAGGAAATAAGATATGTACACAAACACAATAATAAGGATCATGAATAGAATTTATTAGGAAAAAAAGGAGGGCTAGTAATCACTGATTTCAAAGTGAAATTTAAAGATTCAATCAAAAGACAAATCTATACTATATGTTGATTATATTAATATTGTTTTAGATACATGACTACATGTATGGAAATATATATGTATATATCTATATATATGTATGCATGCATGAGTAGTGTATTCTCTCTATATATATGTAGATATATATCTATCATCCATCTATCTATCTATCTAATTTGTGCAAATATATAGATGCAGCTATATATTGCTGCTTAACTGTAGCCTGCTTTGAGGAAGGTGGGGAGAAATAAAGAAGAAAATAAAAAAAAAATAAATAAAAAGTGTACCACAGAAAACAAAGAATAATTTACAAGGAAGCAAAGATAAACAATCATGAATATCATGTCTTCTGCTATTATATATGCTTTCTTGAAATGTAAATTTAATGTTATATAATTTGAATTATCCCTGATTTGTTAGGCATGGGACAATGATTTTTTTTTTTGTTAAATTTTCCTTTTCCTGTAGTTCTTTTTTCTATTTTCTTATTTTGTATTTAGCATTAAATAAATATTTTTTTAAAAACATATGTCAAAGTGGAACTCTGCCCCGGGGTAGAGAACACATTGGTTCAAGATTTTTGCTTCAGGGCCACGAGGCTTACTGAAGGTTTAATGTACTAAAAGCTTGAGTTCTTCTTGCTGTCTACAATTGGAATGGGAGGTCATGGATTTTTGCTCCTGGCTTGCTTAGGCATGGCCTACTGCTGATTTTTTTGTGTTCTCTTTTTATAGGAATAAGACAAACAATTTCTTTTAACTTTCTTAGTAATCTTAGGCTGGAAGATTGTTTTTGCCCTGTACTTTTTTGGTTCTACCATTTTAGAATTCATTTGGAGGTATTATTTTAAAGTTATTTAGGAAAGTTCAGGTAAGTTCCTTCCACATTAGATCCCATTTTCCTATAGTTTTGGGGAAATGTACATACATAAAATATTTAGGTTTTGGTTTAAGATATATAATATTAATGATTTAAAAATATATTGAAATGCATATCTTTCATAGAGTTGTAAAGCATAAGTGAGTATTGACATGTGTCAAAGACTTTTTATGTATCTTTCAGATAATGTGAGGGAGTTGGATGTTGATGCTTTGAATATGACTAATTTTATTGATTTTTTTTCTAATACTGAAATTTTCTTGCTTTCCTAATTGAAATTCAACTTGGAAATAATGAATAACTTTTTGGATGAATTGCTGTAGTCTAAGAAAATTATATTTAAATTTTAAATAAATATTCATTTATGATATAGGTTTATAGTTCTCCTTCTTTGCTTTACCCTGGTTTAGGTATTTAGAGTATATTTGCCTCAAAAAATGACTCTGGTAGACTTCTTTCCTACTACATTTTTGAAAATATTAACTTAGTGTTGGTACTAATTGTTCTTTAAGTGTTTAAATGAATTCTCCTGCAAGTTTATGATTACCAGAAGTGCACAACATTGAATAATTCTTTTATTGTGAGTTCTATTTTCTGTGGTATGACTGGTTCATTTAAAATCTCTATTTGACCTGTTTCTAATTTTAATATTTTATATACTGAAGATAATTCTTTTACTTTTAGGTTTTCAGTTTTGTAAGCATATAACTATATATAATTATTTCTGGGACTTTATTATCATTTTAACTTTTTCTGATTTGTTGTGTTTTCACCATTTGGGGGGATATTTTGTTGATTTAATTTCTGCTTTCTTTGTAATCAGATTGATTTTTTAAAAATTCTTGCTAGTATTCTTAAAGAAACAGGTTTTAGTTTTCTTTTCACTAATATTGTCTTTTCAACTCTGAGATACCACTACACACCTCTCAGAATGGCTAAGATGACAGGAAACAATAATGACGAATGTTGGAGGGAATGTGGGAAAACTGGGACACTGATACATTGTTGGTAGAATTGTGAATGAATCCAACCATTCTGGAGAACGATTTGGAACTATGCTTAAAAAGTTATCAAACTGTGCATATCATTTGGTCCAGCAGTATTACTACTGGGATTATATCCCAAAGAGATCTTAAAGGAGGGAAAGAGTCCCACATGTGCAAAAATGTTTGTGGCAGCCCTTTTTTGTTGTGGCTAGAAATTGGAAATTGAATAGATGCTCATCAATTGGAGAATAGCTGAATAAACTGTGGTAATGAATGTCATGGAATATTATTGTTCTGTAAGAAATGATAAGCAGGATGATTTCAGAGAGGCTTGGAGAGACTTACATGAATTGATGCTAAGTGAAACAAGCAGAACCAGAAGATCATTATACATGGCAACAAGAAGACTATACGATGATCAATTCTGATTGGATGTGCTTCTCTTCAACAGTGAGATGATTCAAACCAGCTCCAATTGTACAGTAATGAAGAGAATCAGCTACACACAGAGAGAACTATGGGAAATGAGTACAGACCACAAAATAGCATTTCCACTCTTTCTGTTGTTTGCTTGCATTTTGTTTTCCTTCTCAGGTTTTTTTTTTTTTTTCTTTTCTTTCTAGATCTGATTTTCCTTATGCAACTTATGCAGTTATAACTGTGTAAATATGTATGCATATATGGAATTTAACATATACTTTAACATAGTTAACATTTATTGGACTACCTGCCATCTAGGAGAGGGGGTAGGAGGAAGGAGGGGAAAAGTAGGAACAGAAGATTTTGCAAGGGTCCGTGTTGAAAAATTACCCATGCATATCTTTTCTAAACAAAAAGCTATTATTAAAAATAACTAATACTCTGTTTTTTTTATTTTCATTTATTTATTTCTCTTCATCTTATCTTTTTGATCATAAAGGGCTTGCTTATCTGACATTCTAATTTTCTTAAGGGCACATTCAGTACATTAGCCCCATTGTTTTCTACTCTGATAATGTATATTTTTCTTTTAGGAGTATAGGCTTTCCCTCTAAAATGAATTTAAATGTATCCCAGAAATTTTGGTATGTAGTTTTATCATTGTCTTTGTTTTTAACACAATTACTAATTGTTTCTATTATTTATTCTATGAACTGGTTAGTACTTTGGATTTAATTCTTAAGAATCCATTTGAATATTTCATGCGCATTCTCTGAGTTGAACAATGATTTTCTTGAATTATGGTAAGTAAAGGATGAGTCTACTGGTTCTGTCTTTTTGTATTTATTTATAATGCCTCTATTCCTACAAAAGTTACATGTGATGCTGAGAAATATGCATGTTATTATTAGTCTCATTTACCACAATCCTATGTTATCCTTTCATAATTTTATCTCTCTGAGGTAATGATCATAACAAGCTCCATTTGTCTACGACAAACAGACCTCATATCACTCATTGCCTACTCCTCTGTCAATCATATATCTTTTGTGCTACATTCTTGAGAAATTTGTTCAGTTTAACCTTTTATTTATCTTTTTTATAATTTTTCAAATCCAATAAAGGGAACAGATATAACTTACATTTTAATCCAAATTCTAATTTTTATTTTATGGATGATTATAATGTTCTTCTCTAAAATATAATGTTCACTTAACATTTTGAGCTGTTAAAGTCCAAATCTTTTATTTTCTCTTTCCTTCATTTGGGGCTCGGCTAGCTTTTCTGGAGGTCTTCCAGATCTTGGTTTCAGTGTTCTCCACAGGACAGCTGCCACCACTTCTCTGTCTTCCTCAATTCTCCCAACTGAATCCTGGTTTCTCTATCTCCCAGAGTCCCCCAGCCAGCACAAAAGTGGAAGTTGGAATGAATCTGACTCCGCCTCTGAGAGTGGGCTTGTGGGCTTCCTGTAGTGCATCCTGATAGTTTATATATGCTCTTTTAAAGGCGTGAACTCTAATAAGTACTAAGTACATCTAGAGAACTGTTAAACACCCTGCTAAACAACCATTGTCTCTATCAATTCCATTGACTTAGCACTTTATAAGAATTATAACAGATGCATTTATTTTTCAGATAGGTTTATTATAAACAAAAAAATTGTGTTTTAAAATTCTAATATGTCACTCATTTTTGTATCCACTAATCTATTCACATTTGATAGTATAAAATTTAGGCTTATATTTTATTTATAGACATTCATGTTACTTGTAATCTATATATGTATTATATATTTATATTAGATTTCTATATTAACCTATATTTGTTGAATATAATTTTTCCTCAGTTTTTTTTTTTACATTTTTTATTATAACTTTTTTTTTGACAAAACATATGCATGGGTAATTTTCAATATTGACACCTGCAAAATCTTCTGTTCCAACTTTTCCCCTCCTTTCCTCCACCCCTTTCTCTAGATAGCAGGTAGTCCCATAAATGTTAAACATGTTAAAGTATATGGTAAATACAATGTATGTATACATATCTATACAGTTGTCTTTCTCCACAAGAAAAATTGGATTTAGAAAGAAGATAAAAATAACCTGGGAAGAAAAACAAAAATGCAAGCAAATAATAACAGAAAGAGTATAAATGCTATGGTGTGGTCCATACTCATTTCCCAGTGTTCTTTCACTAGGTGTAGCTGGTTCTGTTCATTACTGATCAATTGGAACTGATTTGGATCCCTTCACTGTTGAAGATAGCCATTTCCTTTTTTTTTTTTTTAATAACTTTTTATTGACAGAACCCATGCCAGGGTAATTTTTTACAGCATTATCCCTTGCATTCATTTCTGTTCCAATTTTTCCCCTCCCTCCTTTCCCCCCCTCCCTCAGATGGCTAGCAGTCCTTTACATGTTAAATAGGTTACAGTATATTCTAGATACAATATATGTATGCAGAACTGAACAGTTTTCTTGTTGCACAGGGAGAATTGGATTCAGAAGGTATAAATAACCTGGGAAGAAAAACAAAAATGCAAGCAGTTTATATTCATTTCCCAGTGTTCTTTCTTTGGGTGTAGCTGCTTCTATCCATCCTTGATCAACTGAAACTGAATTAGTTCTCTTTATCGAAGAGATCCACTTCCATCAGAATACATCCTCGAACAGTATCGTTGTTGAGGTATATAATGATCTCCTGGTTCTGCTCATTTCACTTAGCATCAGTTCATGTAAGTCTCACCAGTCCTCTCTGTATTCATCCTGCTGGTCATCCCTTACAGAACAATAATATTCCATAACATTCATATACCACAATTTACTCAACCATTCTCCAATTGGTGGGCATCCATTCATTTTCCAGCTTCTAGCCACTACAAACAGGGCTGCCACAAACATTTTGGCACATATAGGTCCCTTTCCCTTCTTTAGTATCTCTTTGGGGTATAAGCCCAGTAGAAACACTGGTGGATCAAAGGGTATGCACAGTTTGATAACTTTTTGAGCATAGTTCCAAATTGTTCTCCAGAATGGCTGGATGTGTTCACAATTCCACCAACAATGTATCAGTGTCCCTGTTTTCCCACATCCCCTCCAACATTCTGCATTATCTTTCCCTGTCATTCCAGCCAATCTGACAGGTGTGTAGTGGTATCTGAGTTGTCTTAATTTGCATTTCTCTGATTAATAATGATTTGGAGCATATTTTCATATGGCTATAAATAGTTTTAATTTCTTCATCTGAGAATTGTCTGTTCATATCCTTTGACCATTTATCAATTGGAGAATGGATTGATTTCTTATAGAATCAATTCTCTATATATTTTGGAAATGAGTCCTTTATCAGAACCTTTGACTGTAAAAATATTTTCCCAGTTTATTGCTTCCCTTCTAATCTTGTCTGCATTAGCTTTGTTTGTACAAAAACTTTTCAATTTGATATAATCAAAATTTTTCATTTTGTGGTCAATAGTGATCTCTAGTGAAGATAGCCATTTCCAGCAGAATTGATCCTCATATAGTGTAGTTGTTGAAGTCTTATGATGATCTTCTGGTACTGCTCATTTCACTTAGCATCAGTTCATGTAAGTCTCTCAAGGCTTTTTCTGTATTCATTCTGCTGGTTATTTCTTACAGAACAATAATATCCCATAACATTCATATACCACAATTTACCCAGCCATTCTCCAATTAATGGGCATCCATTCAATTTCCAGTTTCCAGCCACTACAAACAGGGCTGCCACACCATTTTGGCATATACAGGTACCTTTCCCTTCTTCGGTATCTCTTTAGGGTATAAGCCCAGTACAGTTTGATAACTTTTTGGGCATAATTCCAGATTGCTCTTCAGAATGGTTGGATTCATTCATAACTCCACCAACAATGCATCAGTGTCCCAATTTTCCCGCATTCCCTCCAACATTCATCATTATTTTTTCCTGTCATCTTAGCCAATCTGACAGGTGTGTAGTGGTATCTCAGAGTTGTCTTAATTTGCATTTCTCTGATCAATAGTGATTTGGAATACTCTTTCATATGAGTAGAAACAGTTTCAATTTCATCATCTGAAAATTGTCTGTTCATATTCTTTGACCATTTATCACCTGGAGAATGACTTGATTTCTTATAAATTTTTTTTTTCTTTTTTTTTTTTTCTTTTTTTTTTTTTTTTTTATAATAAATTTTATTTTATTTAATAATAACTTCGCATTGACAGAATCCATGCCAGGATAATTTCTACACGACATTATCCCTTGCAATCACTTATGTTTTGTTTTTTCCCCTCCCTCCCTCCTCCCCCCCCCCAGGATGGCAAGCAGTCCTATATATGCTAAACATGTTGCAGTATATCCTAGATACAATACATATTTGCAGAACCAAACAGTTCTCTTGTTGCACAGGGAGAATTGGATTCAGAAGGTAAAAATAACTCGGGAAGAAAATCAAAAATGCAAATAGTTCACATTCATTTCCCAGTATTCCTTCTTTGGGTGTAGCTGTTTCTGTCCATCATTTCTCCAATGAAACTCAGTTAAGTCTCTTTGTCAGAGAAATCCACTTCCATCAGAATACATCCTCATACAATATCGTTGTCGAAGTGTATAATGATCTCCTGGTTCTGCTCATCTCACTTAGCATCAGTCCTTGTAGGTCTCTCCAAGCCTCTCTGTATTCATCCTGCTGGTCATTCCTTACAGAGCAATAATATTCCATAACATTCATATACCACAATTTACCCAGCCATTCTCCAATTGATGGGCATCCATTCATTTTCCAGTTTCCAGCCACTACAAACAGGGCTGCTACAAACATTTTGGCACATACAGGTCCCCTTCCCTTTTTTAGTATCTCTTTGGGGTATAAGCCCAATAGAAACACTGTTGGATCAAAGGGTATGCACAGTTTGATAACTTTTTGGGCATAATTCCAGATCGCTCTCCAGAATGGCTGGATTCGTTCACAACTCCACCAACAATGCATCAATGTCCCCGTTTTCCCGCATCCCCTCCAACATTCATCATTGTTTTTTCCTGTCATCTTAGCCAATCTGACAGGAGTGTAGTGATATCTCAGAGTTGTCTTAATTTGCATTTCTCTGATCAATAGTGATTTGGAACACTCTTTCATGTGAGTGGTAATAGTTTCAATTTCTTCATCTGAAAATTGTCTGTTCATATCCTTTGACCATTTATCAATTGGAGAATGGCTTGATTTTTTATAAATTTGAGTCAGTTCTCTATATATTTTGGAAATGAGGGCTTTATCAGAACCTTTAATTGTAAAGATGTTTTCCCAGTTAGTTACTTCCCTACTAATCTTGTTTGCATTCGTTCTGTTTGTACAAAGGCTTTTTAATTTGATATAATCAAAATTTTCTATTTTGTGATTGGTAATGGTCTCTAGTTCATCTTTGGTCACAAATTTCTTTCTCCTCCACAAGTCTGAGAGATAAACTATCCTATGTTCCTCTAATTTATTTATAATCTCGTTCTTTATGCCTAGGTCATGGACCCATTTTGATCTTATCTTGGTATGTGGTGTTAAGTGTGGGTCCTTGCCTAATTTCTGCCATACTAATTTCCAGTTATCCCAGCAGTTTTTATCAAATAATGAAATCTTATCCCAAAATTTAGAATCTTTGGGTTTGTCAAACACTAGATTGCTATAGTTGACTATTCTGTCTTGTGAACCTAACCTTTTCCACTGATCAAGTAATCTATTTCTAAGCCAATACCAGATGGTTTTGGTGACTGCTGCTTTATAATATAATTTTAGATCAGGTACAGCTAGACCACCTTCATTTGATTTTTTTTTCATTAATTCCCTTGAGATTCTCGACTTTTTATTGTTCCATATGAATTTTGTTGTTATTTTTTCTAAATCATTAAAATATTTTCTTGGAAGTCTGATTGGTATAGCACTAAATAAATAGATTAGTTTAGGGAGTATTGTCATCTTTATTATATTCGCTCGGCCTATCCAAGAGCACTTAATATTTTTCCAATTATTTAAGTCTGACTTTATTTGTGTGAAAACTTTTTTGTAATTTTGCTCATATAATTCCTGACTTTCCTTTGGTAGGTAGATTCCCAAATATTTTATGCTATCAACAGTTATTTTGAATGGAATTTCTCTTTGTATCTCTTGCTCTTGGATTTTGTTGGTGGTGTATAAGAATGCTGAGGATTTATGGGGATTTATTTTGTATCCTGCTACTTTGCTAAAATTATGAATTATTTCTAATAGCTTTTTAGTAGAATCTCTGGGGTTTTCTAGGTATACCATCATATCATCTGCAAAGAGTGATAGTTTGGTTTCCTCATTGCCTACTCTAATTCCTTTAATCTCTTTCTCGACTCTTATTGCAGAGGCCAGTGTTTCTAATACAATATTGAATAATAATGGTGATAGTGGGCAACCTTGCTTCACTCCAGATCTTACCGGGAAAGGTTCCAGTTTTTCCCCATTGCATATGATGCTTACTGAAGGTTTAAAATATATGCTCCTAACTATTTTAAGGAAAAGTCCTTTTATTCCTATGCTCTCAAGTGTTTTTATTAGGAATGGCTGTTGGATTTTATCAAATGCTTTTTCTGCATCTATTGAAATGATCATATGGTTTTTGTTTGGTTGGTTGTTGATATAGTCAATTATGTTAATAGTTTTCCTAATATTGAACCAGCCCTGCATTCCTGGTATAAATCCTACTTGGTCATAGTGTATTATCCTGGGGATGATTTTCTGTAATCTTTTTGCTAATATTTTATTTAAGATTTTAGCATCAATATTCATTAGGGAGATTGGTCTATAATTTTCTTTCTCTGTTTTCAGCCTACCTGGTTTAGGTATCAGTACCATATCTGTGTCATAAAAGGAGTTTGGTAGGACTCCTTCAATCCCTACTTCTTCAAATAGTTTATTTAGCATTGGAGTTAATTGATCTTTAAATGTTTGATAGAATTCAGATGTAAATCCATCTGGTCCTGGGGTTTTTTTCTTAGGGAGTTGATTGATAGTTTGTTCTATTTCTTTTTCTGAGATAGGAGTGTTTAGGATATTTACTTCTTCCTCTGTTAGTTTAGGTAAGCTATATTTTTGGAGGTATTCTTCTATTTCATTTAAGTTGTCGAATTTATTGGCGTAAAGTTGGGCAAAGTAACTCCTAATTATTGCTCTAATTTCCTCTTCGTTAGTGGTGAGTTCTCCCTTTTCATTTTTAAGACTAACAATTTGATTTTCCTCTTTCCTTTTTTTAATCAGATTTACTAAGGGTTTGTCTATTTTGTTGGTTTTTTCATAGAACCAACTCTTAGTTTTATTAATCAATTCAATAGTTTTTTTACTTTCAATTTTATTGATCTCTCCTTTTATTTTTTGAATTTCAAGTTTAGTGTTTGATTGGGGGTTTTTAATTTGTTCCTTTTCTAGCATTTTTAGTTGCAAGCCCAATTCATTGACCTTCTCTTTCTCTATTTTATACAAATAGGCCTCTAGAGATATGAGATTTCCCCTTATTACCGCTTTGGCTGCATCCCATACATTTTGTTATGATGTCTCATTATTATCATTTTCTTGGATGAAGTTATTAATTATGTCTATAATTTGCTGTTTCACCCAATCATTCTTTAGTATGAGATTATTTAGTTTCCAATTATTTTTTGGTCTACTTTCCTGTGGCTTTTTATTGAATGTAATTTTCAATGCATCATGGTCTGAAAAGGATGCATTCACTATTTCTGCCTTACTGCATTTGAGTTTGAGGTTTTTATGTCCTAATATATGATCAATTTTTGTATAAGTTCCATGAACTGCTGAAAAGAAGGTGTACTCCTTTCTGTCCCCATTACATTTTCTCCAGAGATCTATCATATCTAATTTTTCTAGTATTCTATTTATCTCTTTGACTTCTTTCTTATTTATTTTGTGGTTTGATTTATCTAATTCTGAGAGTGCAAGGTTGAGATCTCCCACTATTATAGTTTTACTGTCTATTTCTTCTTGCAGCTCTCTTAATTTCTCTTTTAGGAATTTAGATGCTACACTACTTGGTGCATATATATTTAATATAGATACTTCTTCATTATTCATTCTACCCTTTAGCAAGATATAGTGCCCTTCCTTATCTCTTTTGATTAGATCAATTTTTGCTTTAGCTTGATCTGAGATCAGGATGGCTACCCCTGCTTTTTTGGCTTCACCTGAAGCATAGTAGATTTTGCTCCAACCTTTTACCTTTAACCTGCATGTATCACCCCGCTTCAGGTGTGTTTCCTGTATACAACATATTGTAGGATTCTGGCTTTTAATCCATTCTGCTAACAGCTTCCTCTTTATAGAGGAGTTTACCCCGTTCACATTTATGGTTAAAATGACCAATTCTGTATTACTTGCCATCTTGTTAACCCCGGTTTATGTTTTTCTCCCTTCTTACTCCCTTACCCCCTCCCTTACCCCCCTTCCCAGTATTAAGCTTGTGAGCTCCCCTTGCTTCTCACAGCCCTCCCTTTTTCAGTATCCCTCCCCCCCTTAGAGTTCCCCCCCCCAACTTACCCCTTTCCCTCCCAGTTACCGTATTCCCTTCCACTTAGCTTATTCCTTCCTTTTTCACTTTTCCCTTCTCACTTTTCAATGAGGTGGGAGAAGTTTCACCATAGATTGAATATGTCTAAAATTCTTCTCTTAATGCCAATTCTGAAAGCAGTAAAATACTCACTATTTTCATTCCTCTCCATTCTTTCTCTCAGATATACTAGGTTTTCTTTGCCTCTTCATGAAATGTAGTACCCCCACTTTCCCTTTTTTCTAGTACAATGTCCTTTCCACAACTAGTTTCTAGAACAAGGTATACATGTATTCTTTATACATCTTTACAGCCGAAATATAGTTCCCAAGATTAATCTTTACCTTTTTAGATTTCTCTTGAGTTCTGTGCTTGTAGATCAAATTTTTTGTTAAGTTCTGGCTTTTTCATCAGAAATAGATGAAATTCGCTTATTTCGTTGAATGTCCATCTTCTTCCCTGGAAAAAGATGCTCAATCTCGCTGGGTAAGTTATTTTTGGTTGCATACCAAGTTCCTTAGCCTTTCGGAATATCATATTCCAGGCTCTTCGATCCTTTAATGTGGATGCTGCCAGATCCTGGGTGATCCTTATTGTGGCTCCTTGATACTTGAATTGGGTTTTTCTAGCCGCTTGCAGTATTTTTTCCTTTGCCTGAGGGTTCTGGCATTTGGCCACTATATTCCTTGGTGTTTTGATTTTAGGATCCCTTTCAGTAGGGGATCGATGAATTCTTTCAATGTCTATTTTACCTTCTGTTTCTATGACTTCTGGGCAGTTCTCTTTGATAATTTCCTGGAAGATAGTGTTCAGGCTTTTCTTTTCATCATACTTTTCTGGAAGTCCGATGATTCTCAGGTTGTCTCTCCTGGATCTGTTTTCCAGGTCTGTTGTCTTCCCCAGAAGGTATTTCACATCCTTTTCCATTGTTTGATTTTTTTGGATTTGCTTGACTGATTCTTCTTGTCTCCTCGAGTCATTCAATTCCAATTGTTCGACCCTGATTTTCAGTGAGGTATTTTCTTCACTCACTTTTTTAAGATCTTTTTCTAATTGTCCAATTGAGTTCTTTTGTTCTGTGGAATTTTTTTCCATTTCGCCAATTTTGTTTTTTAGAGAGCTGTTTTCTGTTTCCAGTTCACTAATCCTATTTTTCAAGGATTTGGTTTCTTTATCCACTCTCTCTTTAACTGACTTCTCCAGGCTCTTTTGCCAAGCCTCCCTCTCCTTTTGCAGAGCCTCCTCTCCTTTTCCCATTTTTCTTCTAGCTCCCTTGTGAGAGCCTTTTTAATTTCCTCCATGAGATTCATCTGTGCTGAGGGACATAAGGTCTCCTCCTTCGGGGATTCACCTGGGGACTGTTTGTTTTTAGTCTCCTCAGGGTTTGGAGTCTGCTCTTTATCTGTATAAAAGCTGTCCAGGGTTAAATTCTTTTTCAGTTTCTTGCTCATTCTGTCTATTTATCAAAGACAAACTATCAAAGAAACAGAAGGAAAAAAAACCCCTTGAATGGAGGCTGCTTTCTTTGGGGGAGGGGCAGGGTATTCGTGAGGCACAGGTCCTACTGTGCTATGGCGCCTGCGCACTGAAATCCGAGCGCTCTGAGATCCGAGCGGGCTAAGACACTGTGGGGGAGGGGTGGCCAGGTCCCGAGAAACTTCAGCTGTTTGGGATTGTATTCTTTACCCCCGGTGTTTTTAGCTTCTCTGCTGGGCTGCTGACTTGCTCCTATAGCAAAGCTCTCACCGCAGAGACGGCTGCGATCGCGTCCTACCCCCTCTCCGCTCCACCCGGTTCTGAGCTGCTATCTGTGCTCTGGTTGCAGCTGCTGCTGCCCGCAGACTGCTTCCAAATACCGTCCCCGCCCTCGCGCAAAAACAGACCTTTCTTGACGAGTCTCAAGGATGGTTTCTCTTGGTAAGTAATTGTATGGTTTTTTTTCAGTCGAGCATTAATTCAGAGGCATGAAATGAAATGAATAGTGAGAGAAAAACACGGAGATTACACAGAAGTGTATTTCCTCTCCGCCATCTTGGCCGGAAGTCTCGATTTCTTATAAATTTAAGTCAATTCTCTATGTATTTTGGAAATGAGGCCTTTATCAGAACCTTTAACTGTAAAGATGTTTTCCCAGTTTATTGCTTCCCTTCTAATCTTGTCTACATTAGTTTAGTTTGTACAAAAGCTTTTTAACTTGCAAATTTTCTATTTTGTGATCAATAATGATCTCTAGTTCTTCTTTGGTCACAAATTCCTTTCTCCTCCATAGGTCTGAGAAGTAAACTATCTATTGTTCTTTTAATTTATTTATAATTTAATTCTTTATGTCTAGATCATGAACCTATTTTGATCTTATTTTGGTGTACAGTGTTAAGTGTGCATCAATGCCTAGTTTCTGCCATATTAATTTCCAATTTTCCCAGCAGTTTTTGTCAAATAGTGCATTGTTACCCCCAAAAGTTGGGGTTTGGGGGTTTGTCAAATACTAGATTGCTTTAATTATTGACTATTTTGTCCTTTGAACCTAAACTATTCCACTGATCAACTAGTCTATTTCTTAGCCAATACCAAATGGTTTTAGTGACTGCTGCTTTGTAATATAATTTTAGATCAGGTACAGCCAAGCAACCTTCATTTGATTTGTTTTTTCCATTAGTTCTCTTGAAATTCTTGACATTTTTTTTCTTCCAGATGAATTTTGTTGTTATTTTTTTCAAGGTTATTAAAATAGTTTCTTGGCTATGCTCAAAAAGTTATCAAACTGTGCATACCCTTTGATCCAGCAGTGTCTCTATTGGGTTTATACCCCAAAGAGATACTAAAGAAGGGAAAGGGACCTGTATGTGCCAAAATGTTTGTGGCAGCCCTGTTTGTAGTGGCTAGAAGCTGGAAAATGAATGTATGCCCATCAATTGGAGAATGTTTGAGTAAATTGTGGTATATGAATGTTATGGAATATTATTGTTCTGTAAGAAATGACCAGCAGGATGAATACAGAGAGGACTGGCGAGACATACATGAACTGATGCTAAGTGAAATGAGCAGAACCAGGAGATCATTATATACCTCAACAATGATACCGTATGAGGATGTATTCTGATGGAAGTGGATTTCTTCGAAAAAGAGATCTAACTCAGTTTCAGTTGATCAAGGATGGACAGAAGCAGCTATACCCTGTGATGACCGTGTATTTAAAATCAGCTGGAGTCAGGAATTCAGGTTAAGGGAAAAATCTTCAATCTTTATTGAAGTGAAGAGGTGAAAAAGGATTGCGATGGCAATATGGGCAAGAAAGATTGCGATAGCAATATGGGCAGCTGCAACAGGAAGCCAGCTAGCAGAGGAAGATCTGAACTGAAGGGCCGTCACAATGGCAATGTGAGCAGCTGTGTCAAGATGGCAGCCAGCAGTCTCTCCTTCTGCTTCCCTTTCCATTCCCTTGCCTCCACCCACCAAAAATGTCATTTCCTATACAACACATCAGGACTTGCACAAAGAGTGGGAGGGGGCCATTCTTTCTCCAAGCATATATATTAATAGAGTATGGTCCAATTACTATTTAGTCTCACGTGTTTGGGACCTCAGTGCATCAACTTGAGCCTCAGCCCATTACAATACCCAAAGAAAGAACACTGGGAAATGAATGTAAACTGCTTTCATTTTTCTTTTTCTTCCCAGGTTATTCCTACCTTCTGAATCCAATTCTCCCTGTGCAACAAGAGAACTATTCGGTTCTGCACACATATATTGTATTTAGGATATACGTAACCTATTTAACATGTATAGGACTGCTTGCCATCTGGGGGAGGGGGTGGAAAGAGGGAGGGGAAAAATCGGAACAGAAGTGAGTGCAAGGGACAATGTTGTAAAAAATTACTCTGGCATGGGTTCTGTCAATAAAAAGTTATTTAAAAAAAGTTTCTTGGGAGTCTGATTGGTATAGCACTAAATCAAGAGGTTAGTTTAGGAATTATAGTCATCTTTATTATATTTGCTCGACCTATCCAAGAGCACTTTATATTTTTCCAATGGTATAGATCTGTCTTTATTTTTGTGGAAAGTATTTTGTAGTTTTACTCACATAGTTCTTGACTTTCCCTTAGCAGACAGATTCCTAAATATTTTATACTATTAGCAGTTATTTAAATGGAATTTCTTTTTATTTCTTGCTGTTGGATTCTGTTAGTGATGTATAGAAATGCTGATAATTTATGTGGATTTAATTTGTATCCTCCAACCTTAATTTATAGATTATTTGTAAAAGCTTTTTAGTAGAATCCCTGAGGTTTTCTAAGTATACCATCATATCATCTGCAAAAAGTGATTATTTGGTTTCCTCATTACCTATTCTAATTCCTTTAGAAATTTTTTCATCTCTTATTGCCAAAGCTAGCATTTCTAACACTATATTGAATAGTAATGGTGATAATGGGCAAACTTGTTTCACTCCTGATTTTATTGGGAATGGTTCCAGTTTATCAGCATTACATACGGTGCTTACTCATAAGCAGTTTTAAATAGATGCTACTATTTTAAGGAAAAGTCCATTTATTCTTATATTCTCTAGGGTTTTTAATAGGAATGGGGGAAGGATTTTATCAAATGCTTTTTCTGCATCTATTGAGATGATCATATGGTTTTTGTTAATTTGGTTATTGATATAGTCAATTATGTTAATAGTTTTCCTAATATTGAACCAGCCCTGCATTCCTGATATAAGTCCTACTTGTTCATGGTGTGTTATCCTGGAGATGATTTTCTGTAATTTATTTGCTAATATTTTATTTAAGATTTTTGCAGCAATGTTCATTAGAGAGATTGGTCTATAATCTTATTTTTCTATTTTCATCCTACCTGGTTTAAGAATCAGTACCATGTCTATATTACAAAAGAAATTTGGTAGAACTCCTTCATTGCCTATTTTTTCAAATAGTTTATATAGCATTGGAGTTAATTGTTCTTTAAAAACTTTCCAATTACTTTTTAGTCTATTTTCCTCTGGCTTCTTATTGAATGTAACTTTATTTCATAGTGGTCTAAAAAGGATGCATTTACTGTTTCTGCCTTTTTGCATTTGAATTTGAGATGTTTATGTCCTAATATATGATCAATTTTTGTATAGGTTCCATGGACTGCCAAGAAGAAACTACTCCCTTCTGTACCCATTTAGTTTTTTCCAAAGATCTATCATACTTAACTTTCCTATTGTTCTATTTAACTCTTTAACCTCTTTATTTATTTTGTGGTTTGATTTACCTAATTCTGGGAGTGCAAAGTTGAGATCTCCCACTATTATAATTTTGCTGTCTTTTTCTTCTTGCAACTCTCTTAACCTCTCCTTTAGGAATTTAGATGCTATACCACTGGGTGCATATATGTTAAGTATTGATATTGCTTCATTATCTATCTACTTTTTAGCAAGATATAGTACCCTTCCTTATCTCTTTTAATTAGACCAATTTTTGCTTTTGCTTGATCTGAGATCAGGTTGGCTATCCCTGCTTTTTTGACTTCATCTGAAGCATAGTAGATTCTGCTCCAGCCTTTTACCTTTACTCTGTATGTATCGCCCTGCTTCAAGTGTGTTTCCTCTAAACAACATAATGTAGGATTCTGGCTTTTAATCCAGTCTGCTATTCACCTCTGCTTTATGGGGGAGTTTATCCCATTTATATTTATGGTTAAGATGACTAATTCTATATTTCCTGCCATATTTTTAACCCCAGATTATGTTTTTCTCTTTCCTTTCCCCCTTATCCCTCTCCCCAGTATTAAACTTATAAGCACAACTTGTGTCACGCAGCCCTTGCTCTTTAAAATCCCTCCTTTCCCTTTAGAGTCCTTCCCCCCCCCTTTTTTAAAGCGTTCCCTTTCAATTTATGTAATCCCTTCTATTTATCCTACCTCTTCCCTTTTTGCTTTTCCTCTCCCACTTTTCAATGAGGTAGGAGAAGTTTCTCTGTAAACCAAATATGTCTAATATTTTCTCTTTGAGCCAGTTCTCATTAGAGTAAGATTTATATTATGATCATCCCCCTCTCTTCTTTCCTTCAGATAAAATAGGTTTCCTTTGCATCTTCATGAGATGTAGTTTCCCTCTTTTTACCTCCGCTTTCCCCTTTTTCTAGTACAATTTCCTTTCCAACTCTAGATCCTTTTTTATATTATAACAATAAACCAAATTTTGCATGTACTTTTTATGTATACCTATAACAGAAACAGAGTTCTTAAGAGTTCTTTTTACCTTTTTATCCTTCTCTTGAGTCCTATATTTGGAAGTCAAACTTTTTGCTAAGATCTGTTTTTGTTTCTCCAGAAATATATGGAATTCACCTATTTCATTCCATGTCCTTCTTCTTCCCTGGAAGAAAATGCTCAGTTTAGCAGGATAGTTTATTCTTGGCTGCATACTAAGTTCCTTTACCTTTTGGAATATCAGATTCCAGGCCTTTTGATCTTTTAATGTGGAAGCTGCTATATCTTGAGTGATCCTTATTGTGGCTTCTCGGTATTTGAATTGTTTCTTTCTGTCTGCTTGTAATATTTTTTCCTTGGTCTGATAGTTATGGAATTCAGCCACAATATTTTTTGGAGTTTTGATTTTGGAATTTCTCTGTACGTGATTGATGAATTCTTTCAATGTCTATTTTACCTTCTGTTTCTTTCTTTTTTTAAAAAATAACTTTTTATTGACAGATTCTATGCCAGGGTAATTTTTTACAACATTATCCCTTGCACTCACTTCTGTTCCAATTTTCCCCCTTCCTCTCTCCACCCCCTCCCCCAGATGGCAAGCAGTCCTATATATGTTAAAAAATGTTGCAGTATATCCTAGATACAATATATGTGTGCAGAGCCAAACAGTTCTCTTGTTGCACAGGGAGAATTGGATTCAGAAGGTATAAATAACCCGGGAAGAAAAACAAAAATGTAAACAGTTTACATTCATTTCCCAGTGTTCTTTCTTTGGGTGTCCATCATTGATCAATTGAAACTGAGTTAGATCTCTTTGTTGAAGAAATCCACTTCCATCAGAATACATCCTCATACAGTATCATTGTTGAGGTATATAATGATCTCCTGGTTCTGCTCATTTCACTTAGCATCTCTGTATTCATCCTGCTGGTCATTTCTTACAGAATAATAATATTCCATAACATTCATATACCACAATTTACTCAATCATTCTCCAGTTGATGAGCATCCATTCATTTTTCAGTTTCCAGCCACTACAAACAGGACTGCCACAAACATTTTGGCACATATAGGTCCCTTTCCCTTCTTCAATATCTCTTTGGGGTATAAGCCCAGTAGTAGCACTGCTGGATCAAAGGGTATGCACAGTTTGATAACTTTTTGGGCATAGTTACAAATTGCTCTCCAGAATGGTTGGATTCATTCACAACTCCACCAATGATGCATCAATGTCCCAGTTTTTCTGCATTCCCTCCAACATTCATCATTATTTTTTCCTGTCTTCTTAGCCAATCTGACAGGTGTGTAGTTGTATCTCAGAGTTGTCTTAATTTGCATTTCTCTGATCAATAGTGATTTGGACCACTCTTTTATATGAGTGGAAATAGTTTCAATTTCATCATCGGAAATTGTTCATATCCTTTGACCATTTACCAATTGGAGAATGGCTTGATTTCTTATAAATTAGAGTCAATTCTCGATATATGTTTTTAACCTTCTGTTTCTATTACATCTGGGCAGTTCTCTTTGATGATTTCCTGAAAAATAATAGGGTCTCATCTCTTTTTTTTATCATGTATTTCAGGGAGTCCAATGATCCTTAGATTGTCTCTCCTCGATCCAGGAGATTGATTCCAGGTTGGTTGTTTTCTCCATTAGATATTTTACATTTTTTTTCTATTTTTTTTTTCATTTTTTCTTTTTACTTGACTGGTTCTTGCTACTTTATTGAGTCATTCATTTCCATTTGTTCAAGTTTGAATTTTAGTGTGTTTTTTTTTATTTACTTTTTTTTTTTTTTTTTTTTTTTACTTCTTATCGTATTTGTCCAATTGAATTTTTGATTGAGTTGTTTTGTTTTATGGAACTTTTTCCATTTCACAAATTCTGTTTTTTTAGGGAGTTATTTTCTTTTTGCATTTCACACATTTTTAAAAAAAAGAAGTTACTTTTTCTGTTTGACAAATTCTGTTTTTCTGGGAGTTGTTTCCTTTTTCTAGTTTATCAAATCTATCTTTTAACGAGTTACATGCTTTTTCCATTTCATTCTGTCTATTTTGTGTTGCCTTTTCCAGACTCTCTTGCTAGGCTTTCAGTTCCTTTTTTCCATTTTTCCTCTAGCTCTCTTTTAAGATCCTTTCTAAGTTCTTCTAGGAGAGCCTTGTGTGATGGGGATAAGGTTATTTCACCCCTTGGAACTTCATCTGGAGACAATCTACCTTTATTCTCCTCAGGGTTTGAAAACTGTTCTTCTCCCTTGCCATATATGCTGTCAATTTTTAGAGTCCTCTTCACTTTTTTACTTGTATTTTTTTTTTTAAGTTAAATTAAAGTCTGCCTTTTGGGGCAGGAGAAGTTTTCCAAGCAACTGCAGCTGCAGTGGGTCAGCACTGACTCACTCTTGGTGCTGGATCTGCCAAGTGGAGTTATCAGCATTGCCTTGGAGCTCTGTCCTGTCTATCTGGTGTTTGAGGCCAGAATTTGTTTAGGTACTCTGAGACTGCACTGCTCCCATATTCTGAGTTGTCTATTCTGGTGTTTGTGGTAAGCTGCCTGGGCCTTGCTGTCTCTCTCCCACTTCCAATTGAAGCAGAGCTTCTCTGGCACCCTTCCTCCCCACAACTCTCTGCCCCGAGGAAGTTGCACTGCCACACTAAAACTGTTCTGTCCTGGGGCCCTGCTCTGTGTTGGATTTTGTGGTCAGCTGTTTGTGCTTTTCTGCCTCTTTCCCTTTTCTGATTGAAACAGATCTTTTCTGGTCTGTGTCCTCCCACAAATTCTCTGCCCCATGACTCTGAGTGTTTGCACTGTTGTTTGTACTAGTTGCCCTAGCTGCCTCTCTCTCATTTCCAATTGAAAGAGACCTTTTTTGGTGAAATTATCTTTTGCTGATAATTTGTTGCATTCCCAATATTTGCGGGTTCTGCCCATCCAGAGCTAATTCAGAGGCTGGATTTTTGTAATTATTGTGAGGATTGTAAAGAGGGTCACAGAGAAATGTATGTTGTTTCCACCATCTTAGCTCTGCCCCCAGAAGTCCTTCAATTATTTTTTAAACTCTTTTTCCTCTTTTTTTCCTCTAAAGTGAGCAGAACCAAGAAAATATTGTACACAGCACCCACAAGTTTATGCAATGATCATTTCTGGTGGATATGCCTGTTTTCAACAATGAGGTGATAGAAAGAGTCATCTGCACCCTAAAAGAGGACTAGGGACTGAACGTAGGTCACAACATAGTATTTCATCTTTTTTGTTGTTGTTTGCTTGCATTTTTTCTAGTTTTTCTTTTTTCATCTGATTATTGTCTGTGCAGCATGATAAATGTGGAAATATGTAAAGAAAAATTGAACATATTTAATATATATTGGATTTCTTGTTGCCTAATGGATGGGGGGGATGGGAGAAAGGAAAGGAGAAATATTTGAAAAACAAAGTTTTGCAAGGGTAAATGTTGAAAACTATCTTTGCATACATTTTGAAAATAAAAAGCTATCGTTTAAAAAATAAAATAAAAAAAATATATTTGTGTCTCTGTGCCATTTAATTCTGCACCCTTTACTATTCATTACTATTTTTCATTTGATTTGTCATTTAATCTTCTCTCTGTTCCTATGCCCTTTAATCTTTTTTAGATGTCAACTGTTCACAGAGGTGCTTTCTCTTCTCCTGATTAAGGTAACATGTGATCCACATTGAGGCTCCATATTCTCTTTGGAATAATGATCTCCCTGAGTTACAACTCCTAGCAAATTATAACCAGAGTAAAATCATTATCTACTAATATACAATATGTCTCTCCATCTTTAGGAGTTTTTTGTTGCCCATTGTGTTGGCCACTTAGGAAAATTAATCATTAATCTCAACAAAGTATTGAAGGGTTATATAATTTAATGTCATAGCATGCCACAGTTTGTCCTAGATTCTGAGAGCTGTAGAAACCTGAATTATGCTCTTTTACTCATAGAATTTTGGAATTGAAGGTACCTTCCAACCATAAGAATATATTTCAAGTGAAGATAGGTGAGATTTGCTTTGGTTTTGAGGGCAGATATCTTTCCTTGAAACAGTAACAAACAGAATGGTCTACAATAGGAGATTGTGCACTTTCTGCCCACTGGTATTCTGCAGGAAGAAAATGGATGACCAGTTGTCAAGTCTGCTATACAGTAAATTACTATTCAGAGATTGGTTGACTTAAATAACCTTTGAGTTTCCTTCAGACTCAGAAATGCTGTGATTCAAAGAAAACAAAGCTATGTTAAACAAAGTCATTTACTAAAAAATGATAAAACTCAGGTCTCTTCCTAGTCAACTTCTCTTTCTATTACTTCATATTTCCTAGTAGTTTGATTCAGTAGTGTCAGACTTGATCACAAATGTTTAGAGTGATACTAGATATTAAAAAAAAAGTATGATGGTTCATTCTATTAAATTGTTAATTTAATTAACTAAAACTAATGTGCCAAGGATATTGTCAAGTTGAAATCTATCACATCCACATTTTGCCTGTTCTGGGAAAATGATTTGTTCATACAGGTGCAGAGTGTAGAAGTTCCCTCTGAAGACTAAAGATTTTAAGAAATTACATATAAAATTTTAGCATTGAGTGTAGTTTCTATTTCTAAATATGTATTATATTTTCCTTTAATCAATGTACAATATACATGCAATATATTATATTACAACAATATATATATTATATATATACATGCAATCTTATATATGTATAACAGCATTATAACATAGCCAGTATAGCATAGCTTAATATAATATATTATATAATATAATTTGATATTATAATAGGTACAAATAATGTGTATAATCTTAGAACATACACATATTGTATGCATGTGTCTGTTTTTATATGATTTTTACATGCATATATATATATATATATATATACACACATAAGGGTATATATTTCTTTAAGTGCACACATATCTTCATACACATATCACATATATCTCATATGTTCACATCTCTATAGATAGGATAGATATTCTTATGTGTGCATACATGTGCATCTATATATATATACATATACATATATGCATATATAAATTCATATTTTTCTAACTTGATTGCAAATAATGAAATTTCAATACTAGAAAAAAATATTCTAAGTTCAGGTAGGGAGAAAGGAAAGTCAGATATTATTCCAGTGTAGTAATGTTTTCCAATGTAGTAACTGTGGTCTTGAGAGGATATCCTTTATTCAAGATCACATATTAAATAAAAGATTTAAGAGTGGAATACAGATACAATTCCCAAATGTAAGTCCTTTATCAGTATGTAAAAATATTCATATACATAATTGTGCCTTTGAAGCAGAACACTAGCACCCCTTTAAACTTTACATGACTATCAGACCTCTAGATCAAGGATAGGCAAATGATAGCCCAATTTCTGGCAAGTTCATTTTGTGGATAAATGTTTTTTTATAGTTGACTGATAACTGAAAGTTAATTGCAAAGAGAAACTTTAGTTTCTTCTTGAATCTGAGGATGTGATCACTTCATCCATGTTAACAAACATTATATATATCATATCATATAGATACCAGAAAGAATTTTTAAATTTCAGAAATTCATTAGGTTATTATCCAGTATAAGTCATTAAGGCTTTTACAATACCTTCTAAGGGAAAGATAGCATGGGACAAGGTATGGTTGCCATTCTTTCTTGAGAAATTGATTTTGTTCCAGGGTTTGGCAACTTCTTTAGTCCTGAGTACCACCCACTAAGCTAAAAAACAATAACTACAACAATAAAGGCCCATAAGTGTCATATGTAATTGAGTGTTCTAGTCAGCCCTAAAGAACAAGAGAAATGAGAAAAAGTAGAGAGGAGAAAAAAAGTTAAAAACAAAACATAACAAACAAAAACAAACAAAAAAGCAAGCAAACAAGCAAACAAACAAAAAAGATCTGCCAAAAAGGAAGAGAAATGAAGGCTTTGAAAAGAAGCTTGAATGGTAGTAAATAGTGGAGTGACATTACCAATTTGCTCAATTGGCATTCATTTACATTTATATCCTATGTATGTGATCTTTAGTTTGTTCAACAATTAATTATGTATAATATAATATTTTGATGCTATCTATACACCAGTTTATAGGTATCTTTTTAATGATTATATCATATGATTTACTTTAGCACTTTAATACCAAGAAGGTATCATAGTATATTAAATCACTAATCTGAAATCAAACACAAGATCTATTTCTGACTTTGTCGTTACTAGATATATGATGTTAGATGATTTACTTAAACTTTTAGGGTCTTAGTTCTTTCATGTATAGAATGCTTATATTGGTCTAGTTATCTAATAGTCCAAAGTCATAAGAATGATTTTCATATAATGTTAAGAAGTGTAAGGAACTTATTTAAGGTCATATAGTTCTATCCCTTTCATTTTACAGATAAGGAAACTGAGAGTAATAGTAAAGAATGATCTTTTTTTTTTTCCTGAGGCAATTGGGATTAAGTGACTTGCCCAGGGTCACACAGCTAGGAATGTACCTGAGACTAGATTTGAACTTAGGTCCTCCAGACTACAGGGAAGAATGGTTTTAAAATGATATTTTTAAATAATATTTTTCCAATTTTTAAAATAACATTTTAAAATATATTTTTCCAATTTAAAATGAAGATAATTTTTAACATTCATTTAAAAATATTTAATTCTCAATTTTATCGCTCCCTCACTTCTCACCTCAATAAAAAGTAAGAATTATAAATAGGTTATAATATATATATATATATATATATATATACATATATATTTTCATTTTAGACATGTTTTGAAATAAAAAAGGCCAAAAGAGAAAAAAAATGCACACAAAAAAGATAAAGAATATAAAAACAGTATAGTTCAATCTGCATTCAGATTCCATCAGTTCTTTCTCCTGGATGTGGATAGCATTTTCCACCATGAGTCTTTTGGAATTGTTTCAGATTATTATATTTCTGAGAACACAAAGGTTATTTATATTTGATAATAATACAACTTTACTATTGCTATATCCAATGTTCTCATGGTTTTTCTCACTGAAAAAGTGATATTTTGCAAATCATACAATTAATTATTGGCAGAGTTGAGATGGCTCCCAACTCTCAAAATTTAATTTAATGCTTATTCTATAGATAAACCACTGAATGCAATTTATATGAATTATTATAAATTACATGAATATTTATTAAATACCTATATTATGTGATGTTGGATTAGATACCAGAAATACAATAAAATTGAAATAACTCCTGCTCATAACAAGTTTACTTCTATCAGAGGGAAACAACATGTACACAGATAAATAAAATATATAAACTGCTTCTTTGGAATAGAAGATTCCTCTATCTCTATCACCTCTAAGTCCCTCAAGCAAATAACTCATTACTTTAGACTTAAGTTTTATCAATTAATAAAAATGAGATAATTGGATGAGATTAACTCTAAGGTTCTTTCCAGCACTAACATTCTATGAGTCTGTGAGCTTGGTGTATACAAATACGTCTATAAATGTGGTACATGGCTGTCATTGACAGTGTATGCATTTCAACATAATTGCCAAATTCTTTGACTTCATACAAGAAGTCAGTTATTTTTATAATATCTACATTGAGCAAGGCTATTGTTTATGTTTTGTTTGAGGTAAAAGCCCTATAAAAATTATTTTTATTGGTTTATAATAGGATATCACAATTCCACCAATACCTATAGTAAAAAAAAAAAAAAAAAAAAAAACTCAAAGCAAGTTGTGACAACTCAACCCAGTGAAATTGTCATCTTGCTCGCAACATCTTTCTGAAATACTTTTTTTATTTTTTTAAATTTGGAAATTAAAAAAAATAAGTGTAATTAAGATGGAATACTCTAAACATCAATCATATGTATGTCTTTCTCTTGTTGAAACATTGCTTGATGGTATACCAAAATTACAATAATAGGGAAGGAATGAAAGAGAAGGCATGCTATAGTAGAAAATTCTAAGGCCAGAAATGGAATATGGGCCTCAGCTTGCTTCCTTTGTAAAATAAAAATCTGGGTGAGAGGAACCTCTAAGTACTTCTCCAGTTCAAATTTGTTGTTTCTATAATCTTCTAAATCCAAACTATGATATGTATTGCCTTTATAAACTTGAGGAATTTGTTTAATTTCTTTGGATTTCAGTTTCCTTATCTGTAAAATAAGAATTTTGGATACAATAACTTCTGAGATCCTGATGGAGAATATGACTAAATATTTTAGGATTGGTGGCCATTGATTTTTCTCCTATTTGTATTATTATGAATTTCCCCTTCATTTTGTAGAAAAGTTGAATAGAAGGGGGATAGAGAATACTCTATTTCTAGTGTTTTGGAATAAATGTTTATATTTCCTGACTCTAGCGATGCTTCAAATAAAGAAATTTAGTGCTTTCTTAATTTGTAATATAAATAACACTGTTCCTCAGGTAGACCAAAAAGGAGGAAAAATAAAAGGTTAAATAGAGATGGTTTCCCTGGGGAAAACATCCTCAGAGTTTTAAAAATTTTACTTTATTATATTCAATAAACTATGCAATCATTGAAAGCAGATTGCTTGTATTTTATCGAGAGTAGGCTCAACCTAATAAGTTTCCTTTCCAAGTATTGGATAGGGGAGAAAGAAGAGGAAGAGAGTTATTCATAGAGCTCCAGTAATTTGCTAATACTGCTAATTATCTCAGATAAATATCGAATCCATATCATTAAGAAATTATAATAGTCTGAAATATAGCTGTTTGTTACAAGTCAATTAGTGTCTTATATACCTATACAAGTAAAAATCTTTGTTAGAACAAAAAGAATGATCTTGCCCTCAAATTGATTAATTGATAAAGTAACAACCTGCTTTTCTGTAGACTATTATTAAGCAGAACACAAGCCAGGTTGAGGCTGCACTGCTATCACAATATCATCTGAGATAACCATCTAGTGCACAAACATTTAGAATACTAAATCTATAACTCTGCATTCTTAGTAGCCTGAATTAAAACAAATGTTGAGATACTAGTTTTGCTGGTCAGAATATCTGCAAATGTTAGAAAATTCCTTGATTTCTCTAGACCATAGTTTTCTTCTCTATAAAATGATGGCTATATACAAAATGATCATTAAAGATCCTTCCAGTTCTAGAATCCTGAAATTAAGTGAAATGAGGTAGGAAATGGTATGGTGTAAATGAAATAACTGGTATCAGAAGACATGGATTCATATTACTGCCATTACTATCTGAATAAGCTTTTGCAAGTGACTTAAATTTTCTGTGCCTCAATTACTTCATCTAAAAATTAAGGAGGTTGTACTAACTCTAAATTTATGATACTTTTATTTATTCTTTTGCCTCTCTACCTGCCCCACCCTTTGATCCTTTAGATAATTAAATTCTGTATCAACATCTCTACTCTTTTTGGCAGGAGACAATGTCTCTCTACCTTTTTGAAAATCTTCAGGAAAGGGAACAATTGTAAGAAAACCCATTCTCCTTCACCACACTTTTACATTGCTTCTCCAAAAGCATGGGTTTCTCACTTAAGTTAAGCATGGAAAAAGGGCAGCCAATTTAAGTCATTTTGTCTCTTTCTTTCAGTGTACAAGGTCATTAATTGCTGTGGGGACCTTCCTAAACCCTCGCCTGCTGATGGGGTGAGAACTCTATTGTTAAATGTATTATGGCAGGACTGTCTTTGGAGATTGCCTGCTTGATTGCTTTGTACAGGCCCACTGGCACACAGCAATTAAAATCCATAGACCTTTATAACCCTTCTGATGTTTTATGGGCCTTTTTGTGTCCTTTGGTATGGTTTACCATTTGTGTGTTTCCCACTGGATCTTCCTTTCAGAATTCTAAGCGGAGAGGTTTTTTTTTTCTTTCTTTCTAAGAGTGATAAAGCTAGTTATACATCATGTGAAAGGTTAATGAATATTTTCAAAAATGAGCATATGTTTTAAGTCAGAGGGTGAAAGTTATAGTAAAGAACAATTATGTAAAATCTAATAACATTTTCCCCAATATTACCACAGTTGCTTCTTAGAAAACCTAACCAAGTAAGGCTGTTCTTGATTTCAGAAACAGCTTCAAATAAGAAATATTGTCATTTCTTCTTTTCCTTAAGCAAGTGACTATTCATTGTTGGAGGCAACCCACATGAAACAACTGGAGAAAAAAAATGAAAATATCTAACTGGGTTGCCTCTTGGGCTACATTTGTAAGCACACAAAGATATTCCCTACACTTTGCGGTATTGAAAGGGGAGCTGAAAGAACTTGCAAAACCTGGGGTCTCTGTGCTATCAGAGCTTTTGACATCTCCAGGCTGTGAGATATGCTCTAATGGCATGTTGGGCAGTCAGGAGTGGGAGGTGGAGGGGAGAAGATGAGTGAGAGTGGGGTAAAGGGAAAATATTGCAGCCATATCTCACCAGATGGATAAGAGGTCCCAAGTCTCCTGTTTCTCCCTAATTCCCAGAAATTCCACTCACAGCCCTCCTAACCATAGATCACAAATCATCAGACATTTCTTGGTGCCCTCAGCTATCTGAAATTGTAATTGCTTTCTTCCCCAGTACACCTTCTTGGTTTCTCTCTCTCTCTCTCTCTCTCTCTCTCTCTCTCTCTCTCTCTCTCTCTCTCTTTTTTGTTCCCTTTTCCCATTCCCTTCCTGGGGATCCCATCCTCCCTAGTCAAAAGATATTTAGAAACATTCATTGGAAAAAATGATTTATAGAGTTTAAAAGTTAATTGTATATTGCCTTGAGCTCTTTGAAGGCAATGTATTATTGAAATTTGTTGAATTATATATATGTAGTATGTAATAAAAACATAATTTTTTTAACCTGGAGTCCATTAACTTATTTGTATATTATTTCAATATCTACATTTTAAAATAATTACACATATATTTTATGCATATAAAATCATTATTCTGAGAAGGGCTCCAAAAGTTCCATTATCTTTCCAAAAGAGTTCATTCTACTTTTGCTTACACATGGACACACAGACACACAGACATGCACACAAACACACACACACACACATGCACACACACGGGGGGAAAGAGAGACAGACAGAAACAGAGAGAGACAGAGACAGAGAGAAGGAGGGAAGGAGGAAGGAGAAAGAAAAGCAACCCTGATTTAAAAGTTGTGGACTCTGTAAAATCAATAAAAACAAGAATGTTTTCTTAGATGAAATATTTATATGGAGGACAAGGTACTTCAGAAGAAATATTATATTTGGATTGGATTTGGGTTCATAAGAGCTGGGTTCAAATTTCAGTTGTGTGAATTACTACTGCTTGAATCATGAGCAAGGCATTCAAGATCTCTGGGTTTTTGTTTCTTCCTTTCTAAAACTGAGAGATTGGACTAATGACCTCAGAATTCCACATCTATATCTATGCTCAGTTTTCAAGATACTGAATGGATATTCCGCCCTCCCAGCATAATAATAACTTATACTTATGCAGTACTTTAGGTCTCATAAATTTCTTTAATCATAATAACCCTTTGATATGTTATCTAATAGAGAAAATTGGCCTGTTTTTTCCTCATATAGCTAATAAAGACTGATGCCAGAATTCAAGTCCTAGCACTACTGGCTATAGTGTTACTTTCCATTTAAACCTTAGTTAAACCCTTCTCCCCCCAAAAAATCATTTTTCTTCTTTAGAGCCAAATGTTATATTCTATCATATATGTCTGGAAGTGTGTTTGTTGATGTGACTTATGATTTGACCAGAACTGTCTTGGATTTTTCATAATCAGCAACACAAAGGCCCTATTATTGGGAAAGATTGAAAGCAAAAGCAAAAGGGGAAAGCAGAAAATGAGACGGATTGATAGTTTCATGAAAACAATGAACATGATCTTGAACACGCTTCAAGGTGTAATAGAGGGCAGAAGAGTCTGATGTGGTATGATCCGGGGAGTTACAAAGAGTCAACCAGTCCTGAACAACAACAACAATAACAACGTTTCCAAGCAAAAAGTTCCCAGCAAAATATCACAAGAAGACTGCTCTTGGCTCAAGTAGATCTATTATCTATGGCTAAAATACTATTCAATGCTATAACTGCAAACTCTCTTCAAAGCATGTGGTTAGTTTGTCCCTTCAGATCAAGGGGTAAACACGAGGGCAAAATCTTCATTTTCTATGTGATATAAAAGAAACTTCGTCATATTTCCTGATGCTTTTCTCTTAAAGTTCAGTCTATCTATAATAAAGACAATGAGTACTGAAAAAAATTCTTTGTGTCAGTCCTTATCCAAGTCTTAATTGAGTGACCAGAAAGATAGAAATACTACCTAAAATTCATCTCTTTCCAAAAGTGGTATCTTATCTTTCTTATCTATTGATTTAACAGGCCAAAGTCACTAAGTCAATAAGCAGGGGGCAATCATGCAGTAAGCTGTCAAGATTGTTTCATGGAGTTATATAAATAGGTTTTGGAAATACTTAAAAGTCTATTTTACTGTGTGTGTGTGTGTGTATGTATATATATATATATGATGGATATTTTGATATTAACTATTATTTTCTACTTATTTTAAATGCTTTAAAAATCTGTGATTTCATAGAGTTGCACTATTGTAGAATTGTTGCATCATTGATCTATAGATGTAATCATTATCAGGGACCATTTAGTTTAATCCTCCTTTTAGAGTGAGAAAACATGGGACTAAGATATTTTGTGGCTTGCTCAAGATAAAACACAGGGGAAATATAAGAAGTAGGATTTGAATGCAGTCCTTGAATACAGAACCTCGTGGAGCAAGCTATTTTTTCAACATATCATGGACACAATTATTACAACATACTGATTATGTTCATTGTACATTTATATTGCCTAACTTCTACCAAAGTTCTACTCTTTTGTGTCCTCATGAAGTGAAGGTGACCTTTGTGTTAAAAAAGGCAATTACAACTGAGTGAAGATTTTGCTGGATTCTGACAAATCAGAAAGGTTTAGACTATGGTTCTGACGATAGACTGTATTTGCTTTATAAGGGCCAGCTTAGTCAGTTTATGGAGAGACTCATCAAAAACAATTTTGCCACACTCTTTCATGAACAGTTCAGTAATCCTAATTGACAAAATAGACAAAAAATGACACATTTGCAAACTACTTTCAGTTGCTCCTTAACATAGCCTACTATGAGTACATGCAAGAAGACTACAATAAAGATATTTATAACTTATTGCAACTTATTATAGGCATAGATATACTGACTGTGAATGTATTTCCATCCAAAATTATTCTTTCTCTTCTTCTCTTCCTTCCTCCCTCTCTCCATTCTTCCCTCCCTTCCTCCTTTCTTCCTTCTCTCCTTCTTCCCTTGCTTTTCACTTTGTTTCTTCCTTCTTTCCTTCCTTCCTTTTGTCCCTCCACCCACCTCCTTTTTCCCTTTTTTCCCTCTCCATTCTTCTTTCCTCCATATAGCAATTTCTCATTTTTGTATAGGATATTGAAATTTTTAAAAGAATTTACTTAGACAATGATTTTTCTTAAATGAGGTGGTGGTATGAGAGGTATACACAAAGGAAACAATGCACACTGAAGTGCTAAATTTTTATTAGACATCATCTGAATTATTTCTTTTTTTACCATTGTTTCATGCCTTCAATTGTTCTTAGATAATTCATGAAAATTTAGAAAACAAGACTTACAAAATTAAACGGGCTTTGATTAGAGTAAATTGAAATTTTTAATGAAAGTCAAACTTCTTTCAGTTTGTTTTTATAGAAATCTGACTTCCTCAATTAAAAAAAAGCCTTTTGAAAAGTCTCAAAAAGAATGTTAAATATCAAAAAACTCTTTAAAATAGAATTTAATAATTTATGTCAACAAATTAGAAACATCTGAAATAAATATTTAAGAACTAAAAATGGATTCCCATATTGAGGAAAAACTTCAGAGAGAAATGTGTTTTGTGTTTCATCATATTTAGAAATTAAACAAATTTGAAGATGATACCATGTTAGAAGAGGTGGTCAATATTTTAGAGATGACAATATGTCAGATTGCTAATGCAGAGGCATGTATTCTGAGTGGAGGTATTGTCTTTAATCATGATAGCTTTCCATTTAGCAAGATAAATCTCACCTGCTATTTGAATTTTTTTCTGGCAATAGAACTTGAGAAAAATTTTTTTCTTTTTTCTTTCTTTTTTTAAAAAAATTTTAATAGCCTTTTATTTTCAGGTTATATGTATGGGTAACTTTACAACATTGACAATTGCCAAACCTCTTGTTCCAATTTTTCCTCTCCTTCCCTCCACCTGCTCCCCCAGATGGAAGGATGACCAGTAGATGTTAAATATATTAAAATATAAATTAGATACACAATAAGTATGCATGACCAAACTGTTATATTTTTGTACAAAAAGAATCAGACTCTGAAATATTGTACAATTAGCCTGTGAAGGAACTCAAAAATGCAGGTATGCAAAAATATAGGGATTGGGAATTCAATGTAATGGTTCTTAGTCATCTCCCAGAGTTCTTTCACTGGATATACCTGTTCAGTTCATTACTGCTCCATTGGAACTGATTTGGTTCATCTCTTTGCTGAGGATGGCCAGGTCCATCAGAATTGGTCATCATATAGTATTGTTGTTGAAGTATATAATTATCTCCTGACCCTGCTCGTTTCACTCAGCATCAGTTCATGTAAGTCTCTCGAGGCCTTTCTGAAATCCTCCTATTGGTCATTTCTTACAGAACAATAACATTCTATAATATTCATATACCACAATTTCTTCAGCCATTCTCCAATTAATGGACATCCATTCAGTTTCCAGTTTCTGGCCACTACAAAGAGGGCTGCCACAAACATTCTTGCACGTACAGGTCCCTTTTCCTTCTTTGTGATCTCTTTGGGATATAAGCCCAGTAGTAACACTGCTGGATCAAAGGGTATGCACAGTTTGATAACCTTTTGAGCATAGTTCCAAATTGCTCTCCAGAATGGTTGGATGTATTCACCATTCCACCAACAATGTATTAGTGTCCCTGTTTTCCCACATCTCCAATATTCCGCATTATCTTTCCCTGTCATTCTAGCCAGCCTGACAGGTGTGTAGTGGTATCTTAGAGTTATCTTAATTTTCTATTTTGTGATCAGTAATGATCTCTAGTTCTTATTTGGGCATAAATTCCTTCCTCTTCCACAGGTCTGAGAGGTAAACTATCCTGTGTTCCTCTAATTTATTTATAATTTCATTCTTTATGCCTAAGTCATGAACCCATTTTGACCTTATCTTGGTGTATGGTGTTAAGTGTGGGTTGATGCCTAGTTTCTGCCAAACTAGTTTCCAATTTTCCCAGCAATTTTTGTCAAACAGTAAGTTCTTATTCCAAAAGCTGGGCTCTTTGGGTTTGCTATAGTTATTGACTGTTTTGTCCTTTGAACCTAACCTATTCCACTGATCAATTAATCTATTCCTTAGCCAATACCAAATGGTTTTGGTAACTGCTGTTCTATAATATAATTTTAGATCTGGTACAGCTAAGCCACCTTCATTTGATTTTTTTTTCATTAATTCTCTTGAAATTCTTGACCTTTTGTTTTTCCATATGAATTTTGTTGTTATTTTTTTTTAGGTCATTAAAATAGTTTTTTGGGAATCTGATTGGTATAGCACTAAAATAGATTAGTTTAGGTAATATTGTCATCTTTATTATATTTGCTCTACCTATTCAAGAGCATTTAATATTTTTCCGGTTGGTTAGATCAGACTTAATTTGTGTGAAAAGTGTTTTGTAGTTTTGCTCATAAAATTTCTGATTTTCCCTTGGCAGATAGATTCCTAAGTATTTTATACTATTAGTAGTTACTTTAAATGGAATTTCTCTTTGTAATTCTGACTGTTGGATTTTGTTAGTGATATATAAGAATGCTGATGATTTATGTGGGTTTATTTTGTATCCTGCAACTTTGCTAAAGTTGTGGGTTATTTCTAATAACTTTTTAGTAGAATTTCTGGGGTTCCCTAAGTATACCATCATATCATCAGCAAAGAGTGATAATTTGGTTTCCTCATTGCCTACTCTAATTCCTTTAATCTCTTTCTCAACTCTTATTGCCAAAGCTAGCATTTCTAATACAATATTGAATAGTAATGGTGATAGTGGGCAACCTTGTTTCACTCCTGATCTTATTGGGAATGGTTGTAGTTTTTCCCCATTACATATGATGCTTACTAATGGTTTTAAATCAATGCTGCTGATTATTTTAAGGAAAAGTCAATTTATTCCTATACTTTCAAGTGTTTTTATTAGGAATGGATGTTGGATTTTATTAAATGCTTTTTCTGCATCTATTGAGAGGATCATATGGTTTTTGCTAGTTTGGTTATTAATGTGGCCAATTATATTGATAGTTTTTCTGATATTGATCCAGCCCTGCATTCCTGGTATAAATCCTATTTGATCATAGTGTATTATCCTGGGGATGATTTTCTGTGGTCTTTTTGCTAATATCTTATTTAAGATTTTAGCATCAATATTCATTAGGGAGATTGGTCTATAATTTTCTTTCTCTGTTTTCAGCTTACCTGGTTTAGATATCAGTACCATGTCGTGTCATAAAAGGAATTTGGTAGGACTCCTTCATTTCCTATTTTATCAAATAATTTATATAGCATTGGGGCCAATTGTTCTTTAAATGTTTGGTAGAATTCACATGTAAATCCATCTGGTCCTGAGGATTTTTTCTTAGGGAGTTGATTAATAGCTTGTTCTATTTCTTTTTCTGAAATGGGACTATTCAAACAATTTACTTCCTCCTCTGTTAATTTGGGAAGTCTATATTTTTGGAGGTATCCATTTCACTTAGGTTATCAAATTTATTGACATAAAGTTGGGCAAAGTAACTCCTTATTATTTCTCTAATTTCCTCTTCATTGGTGGACAGTTCTCCCTTTTCATTTTTAAGACTACTGATTTGATTTTCCTCCCTCCTTTTTCTAAACAGATTTACCAAAGGCTTATCTATTTTATTGGCTTTTTCATAGAACCAACTTTTAGTTTTATTAATTAGTTCAATAGTTTTTTTTTAACTTTCAATATTATAAATTTCTCCTTTTAATTTTAGAATTTAAAATTTAGTATTTGATTGGGGGTTTTTAATTTGGTCTTTTTTTTTAGTTTTTTTTAGTTGCAAGCCCAATTCATTGATTTTCCCTTTCTCTGTTTTATTCAAGTAAGCCTCTAAGGATATAAATTTCCTCTTATTACTGCTTTGGCTGCATCCCACAAATTTTGGTATGATATCTCATCATTTCTATTATCTTGAGTGAAATTATTAGTTGTATCTATAATTTGCTGTTTCACCCAATCATTCTTTAAGATGAGATTGTTTAGTTTCCAATTACTTTTTGGTCTATTTACCCCTAAATTTTTTGTTGAATGTAGTTTTTATTGTATTGTGATCTGACAAGAAAGCATTTACTATTTATGCCTTCTTGCATTTAATTTTGAGGTCTTTATGCCCTAATATATGGTCAAGTTTTGAATAGGTTCTGTGAACTGCTGAGAAGAAAGTATATTCCTTTCTGTCTCCGTTCAATTTTCTCCAAAGATCTATTATACCTAATTGTTTTAATATTCTATTTACCTCTTTAATTTCTTTCTTATTTGTTTTGTGGTTTGATTTGTCTAATTCTGAGAGTGCAAGGTTGAGATCTCCCACTATTACAGTTTTGCTTCTATTTCTTCTTGCAACTCTCTTACCTTCTCCTTTAGGAAGTTAGATGCTATACCACTTGGTGCATAGATGTTTAGTATTGATATTGCTTCGTTGTCTATGCTATCCTTCAGCAAGATATAGTTTTCTTCCTTATCTCTTTTAATTAGATCAATTTTTGCTTTAGCTTGATCTGAGATCAGGATGGCTACCCCTGCTTTTTTGACTTCACCTGAAGCATAATGGATTATGCTCCATCCTTTTACCTTTATTCTGTATGTATCTCCCTGCTTTAAACATGTTTCCTGTAAACAACATATTGTAGGGTTCTGACTTTTGATCCAGTCTGCTATCTGCCTCCTCTTTATGGGAGAGTTCATCCCATTCACATTAATGGTTAAAATTACTAATTCTGTATTTCCTGCCATCCTAATATCCCCAGATTATGCTTTTCTTTTTCTTGACCCCCCAACCCTCTTTCCCCACTTTAAACTTATGTGCCCCACTTGTATCACAATGCTCACCCTGTTTAGAATCTGTCCCTCCCCCCCTTTGAATCTCTTCCCCTTTCTTGTACCCTTCCCTTATTACTCTTTTTCTTTTCCCTTTTCCTCTCCCCCTTTTTAATGAAGTGAGAGAGGATTTTCTCTAAAACAAGTATGTAAATTATTTTCTCTTTGAGCCAACTCTGATGTGAGGAAGATTCACACAATGTTCCTCCCCCTCTCTAAATTCCCTCTGATATGATTAGTTTCCTTTGCCTCTTCATGGGATGTGGTTTCCCTCTTTTTATCCCCCCTTTCCCCTTTTTCTGCCATTATCCCTTTTCCATATCTGCTTCCCTTTTTCATGTTATATCAGTAAAATCAAATTATACATTTAGTCTTTTTGTATATCCACAACAGAAATACAATTCTCAAGAGTTCCTTTTACCTTTTCTGCATCTCTTGAGTCCTATGGTTGGAGATCAAATTTTTTGTTTAGTTCTGGTTTTTTCCTTAGAAACAAATGAAATTCATTCCATCTTCTTCCCTGGAAGAAAATGCTCAGCTTAGCTGGGTAGTTTATTCTTGGCTGCATTCCAAGTTCTTTTGCCTTTTGGAATATCAGATTCCAGGCCCTTCTATCCTTTAATGTGGAGGCAGCCAGATCTTGGGTGATCCTTATTGTGGCACCTCAGTATTTAAATTGTTTTTTTCTGGTTGCTTGTAAAATTTTTTCCTTAATCTGATAGTTCTGAAAAATGGCCACAATATTCCTCAGAATTTTTATTTTTGGGTCTTTCCCAGAAGGTGTTAGGTGAATTCTTTCAATTCCTATTTTACCTTGTGATTCTATTACCTCTGGACAGTTCTCTTTGATGATTTCTTGTAAAATAATATCTAGGTTCTTTTTTTATCATAATTTTTGGAAAATCCAATAAGCCTCAGATTATATCTCCTAGATCTATTTTCCAGGTCTGTCATTTTTCCAAGTAGATATTTCATGTTTTTTTCCAGTTTATTATTTTTTTTTGGTTTTGCTTGACTTATTCTTGCTGTCTCAATGAATCATTAGTTTCTATTTGTTCAGTTCTGATTTTTAATGAATTGTTTTCTTCATTAGCTTTTTTTACTTCTTTCTGTATATGTCCAATTGAATTTTTAAATGAATTGTTTTGCTCTATGGAATTTTTTTCCATTTCACTAATTTTTTTTTTTTTTAGTGAATTATTTTCTTTTTCCAATTCATAGATCCTACTTTCTTGCGAGTTCTTTGTCTTTTCAAATTCACAAATCTTACTTTCCAGAGATTTTTTTACTTTTTCCAATTCACAAATTTTGTTTCCCTGTACTTCCTGGGAATTTTTTATCTTTTCCAATTCATATTTCAGGAAGTTATTGCTCTCTTGCAAAGCTTCTCTTTCCTTTCCCCATTTTTCTTCTTTTGAACTTTTGAGACTTTTAATTATGTAAAAGGGGACAGGTAACTTTCCCCTTTGGGGTATTGTCTGGTGCCTGTTTGCTATTAGTCTCTTTGGGGTTGCAGACCTGCTCTTTTTCTGTATAGTAGCTGTTGATCCTTCTTTTCATATTTTTATTCATTTTTTAAAGCCATTAGGGTATCCCTTCAGGGAAAGGGGGTTACCAGCTTCCTCTGCAGAGCCGGGAGAGATGTAAACCCCCCTTCGGCTCTGAAGTATGGGAGTGCTCTGAGTGAATGTTTCCCCTTCCCCCAACCACTGGTGATTTAGCACTAGCAGGGCTATCCAAATGCCCAGTTGAGCTGTATGGTTTAGTGACTGCCCTAAGGCTAGAGACTAAGCAGTGAAAGTGTCACAGGTCCAAGCCAGAGCCCCATGTGCGGCTGTGGGTATTAGCAGCTGACCAGCTGATAGCCTGCTTGGACCGGAAGTATCTGCCTGGAAGCAAATCGCCCTGTGAAAGCTCTATTGCCTAAACCGAGCCCCTCACTGTGCAGATTAGAGGCTGCCCTGAGCTGTGTGCATGGTGTGCAGGTTCGCAAGTGCCCCAAGGAAAAGCCCCATTCTGTGGGTTGAGGCTGTGAGCTTATGCTGAGATCTGTGCTCTCACTTCCGGTTTGGGGCTTCACTCTGTCTGCCTCCAGTTCTCCCCCTGCCCTTGCTGATCTCCCTGGCCCCAAGGACAAACCTTTTCTGGTGAGACTCCAAATTATCTTCCGCTGGTGAGTTGTTATACTTCTAATCTTTGTGAGTTGTAGCAGTCAAGCCTATTTTTGAGGCTGAATATAATATTGATAATGAAGGTAAGAGGACCTTAGAAAGTTGAGTGTGTCTTCTCTACCATCTTGGCTCTGCCCCAGGGAAAAATGTTTTCATGACTGTGCAATTAGATTCAGTTATTACTCAAGATTAGAGGGTAAGAGGGTTGTTGCCTGATAAGAGATCTAAGTGATACAGTAGATAGAATAATGGGCCTGAACTGAAGAACTGAATTCAAGTCTAGGGTCAAACACTTAATAGGCTATGTGGCCATTGACGAATCGCTTAATCACTCTCTCATTTTCCTCAATTGTAAAGTCATAATAATAATAATAATAATACCTATTTCAAGTGCTCTTATGAGAATCACATGATACATTTATAAAATGCTTACTACAGTGCTGGTCACAAAACAGGTTCTTAAAAATGTTTATTACTTTATCTTTACATATTGACGATTTTAGCTTATCTTTTTCTAGTGGAAGTTAAGGATCAAAAAGGAAAGAAGTATTTTGAAGATTTCAGAGGATGGAAATTCTCAAGGCATTTGATGTTGAATATAAAAAATGAGACAAGAATTAAATCTTAACAAAATATTAAAAAAAAAGTTTAGACTGAGAATCAAGGCAATGATTATTTATTTCAACACAGTTCTTCTAATATAGAAAAGGAAAGATAGAGACCTTGCATTTTAGCTGAAATAAATTAGCTACAAACAAGTGAATTCTCAAAAAAAAAGTTTGATGATTGCCAAGGAGATGACAGAATTGGAAGGCTAAGAATACCAGTAATATCAGAAGAAAAGTATTAGATTATTTAGAAAAAATTATAATAAAGCATTTAACAAAAATCCTTGAGAAAGAAAGCTAGAGATTTTTTTTTTTGGGAGGGGGGGCTGGTTGGAGTATGCATATTGCATCAAAAACATTATTTTTTCTTTATTTGTTTATTTTTCCTTCTTCCCTCTTTCCTTTTCCTGTAGTTTCCTAGCCCAATCTTTAATAATAACTCATGTTATACCATTTAAGGTTTACAAAGCATTTTTCTTACTCTAACCTTAAAAGATAATTAGAAGTATTGTGTAGCCTTTACTTTACTTTAGCTACAGCTAAAGAGCTATAGAATCAGGGTTGGTTCTGTATTACCATAATTGATTATATCAATAGCCAAACCAACAAAAATTATGTAATTATCTCAAGAGATGCAGAAAAAAACATTTGAAAAAAATTCCTATTAAAATCATGAGAGAGTAAAGGAATAAATGGAGTTTTTCTTAAAATGTGCAGTAACTGCTAAGTGAAATGAGCAGAACCAGGAGATCATTATATACCTCAGCAATGATACTGTTTGAGGATGTATTCTGATGGAAGTGGATCTCTTCGATAAAGAGTGCTAATTCAGTTTCAATTGATCAAGGATGGACAGAAGCAGCTACACAAGAAAGAACACTGGGAAATGAATATAAACTGCTTGCATTTTTGTTTTTCTTCCCGGGTTATTTATACCTTCTGAATCCAATTCTCCCTGTGCAACAAGAGAACTATTCAGTTCTGCAAACATATATCGTATCTAGAATATACTATAACCTATTTAACATGTAAAGGATTGCTTGCCATCTGGGGGAGGGGGTGGAGGGAGGGAGGGGAAAAATTGGAACAGAAGTGAGTGCAAGGGATAATGCTGTAAAAAATTACCCTGGCATGGGTTCTGTCAAGAAAAAGTTATTTAAAAAAATGTTCAGTAACAGGTATTTGAAACCATCAACAAGCATCATATGTAATGGGGACAAAGTAGAACTATTCTCAATAAGATCAGGGGTGAAACAAGGTTGCTCAATATTACTATTAGAAATGTTGGCTTTGGCAATAAAAGAAAAAAAAGAGATTAAAGGAATTAAAATTGGTAAGGAGGAAACCAAATTATCACTCTTTACAGATGATAGGATTGTAGGCTTAGACAATCCTAGAGAATCAATTAAAAAACTACTAGAAACAATTCACAACTTTAGCAAAGTTGCAAGATACAATATAAATTGACAAGAATAATTAGCATTTTTATATATTGCCAACAAAGTCCAGCAGCAAGAGATACAAAGAGAAATTCCATTTAAATTGTAGATAATTGTAGAGAATATAAACTATTTGGGAATATACCTGCCAAAGCAAATTCAGAAAGTAAATAGAGACAATTACAAAATACTTTCCACACAAATGGTCAGATCTAATCAATTGGAAAAATATCAAGTGTTCATGGTAGGCTGAAAGAATGTCAATATTACCTAAATTAAACTATTTATTCAGTGTTATATGTATAAAACTCTCAAAAAATTATTTTACAGACCTAGAAAAATAATAACAAAGTTGATTTGGAAGAACAAAAAGTCAAGAATTTTAAGGGAACTAATAAAGAAAAATGCCAGTGAAGGTAGCCTAGCTGTACAAAACCAAAAAAACTATATTATAAAAGAGCGATCATGAAAATCATTTGGTATTGGCTAAGAAATAGAGTAATCAATCAGTAGAATAGCTTAGGTCCAAAAAACATGATAATCAGTGATTTTAGTAATCTAGAATTTGATAAAACTAAAGACCCTAGCTTCTGGGATAAGCACTCAATATTTGACAAAAATTGCTGGGTAAAATGAAAAATACTATGATAGGAAGTAGGCATTGACCAAGACCTAACACACTATATGAAGATAAGGTTGAAATGGGATAATGACTTAGACATAAAAAATGATAGTATAAGCAAATCAGAAGAGCAAAGGATAATCTAGCTCTCAGATTTGTGGGAGTAAGAAGGAATTTATATCCAAAGGAGAATATCATGAAAAGCAAAATGGATAAATTTAAGTATACTAAAATTTTAAAAAATGAACATATAAAACCAATGCAGAGAAGTTTAGAAAGAAAGCAGAAAACTGAGAAAAAAAAATTTACATCCAAGGTTCTGATAAAAGCCTCATTTCTAATGTATATATATATATATATATATATATATATATATATATAGAGAGAGAGAGAGAGAGAGAGAGAGAGAGAGAGAGAGAGAGAATTGACTCAAATTTATAAGAATACAAGACATTCTTCATTTGGTATATAGTTATAGGATATGAAGAGATAATTTTCAGATGAACTAATTAAAACCATTTCTAGTTATGGGAAAAATGCTCTAAGAACTTTTGAGAACTATATCTCTGTTATGGGCATATTTAGAGAGTGCAAGTATAACTGGATTTTATTGTAATACTATAAAAAAAGAAACTAGAGATGAAAGGGGAATTGTACTGGAAAAAGAGGAAAATGAAGGTAAAATAAAGGAAATTACATCTCATGAAGAAGCAAAGAAGATTTATTATAATTGAGGGAAAGAAGAGAGGCTTGAACATCAGATCTGGCTCAAAAAAAAGATCAGACATATTTGACTTCATGGAGAAATTTGTATCACCCTATAGGAAAGTGGGAGGGGAAAGGGAAAAGAAAAGAAGATGCTAATAGAACAAAAACAGAAGTAATATGGGAAAGGTATGAGAAAGAAGGATGGGCTGTGAAAGTGGAGGCCTGCTTGAAGGAGATGTTGGTCAAAAGTCAAATACTGGGGAGAAAGGAAAGGAGGAAAGAAAAGAAAAAAGCATAAGTTGCATGAAATAAGATGGAGGGAAATATGGAATTAGTCATTTTATCTGTGAATGTGAATGGGATGGACTCTCCCATAAAATGGCAGTACATAGCAGACTGGATTAAAAGCCAGAATCCTACAATATGTTGTTTACAAGAAACATATTTAAAACAGAGTGATGCATACAGAATAAAGGTAAAAAGACTGGGGCAGAATCTACTATGCTTCAAGTGAAGTTAAAAAAAAAAAAAGCAAGATTACCAATCCTGATCTCAAATCAAGCAAAAGCAAAAATAGATCTAATTAAAAGAGATAAGGAAGAAAATTGTATTGTGCTAAATGGTACCATAGATAACAAAATAATATCAAAATACTGCTGTTCCTCAGCACAGATGAATCTCATGGAGGAAATTAAAAAGGCTCTCACAAGAGAGCTAGAAGAAAAATGGGAAAAGGAGAGGGAGGCTTGGCAAAAGAGCCTGGAGAAGTCATCCCACTCAGTTAAAGAGAGACTGGATAAAGAAATAAAATCCTTGAAAAATAGGATTAGTGAACTGGAAACAGAAAATAGCTCTATAAAAAACAAAATTGGCGAAATGGAAAAAAAAAATGCCACAGAACAAAAGAACTCAATTGGACAATTAGAAAAAGATTTTTACAAAGTGAGTGAAGAAAATACTTCATTGAAAATCAGAATTGAACAATTGGAATTGAATGACTCGAGGAGACAAGAAGAATCAGGCAAGCAAATCCAAAAACATCAAACAATGGAAAAGAATGTGAAATACCTTCTGGGGAAGACAACAGACCTGGAAAACAGATCCAGGAGAAACAATCTGAAAATTATTGGACTGCCAGAAAAGTATGATGAAAAAAAGAGCCTGGACGCTATTTTCCAGGAAATTATCAAAGAGAACTGTCCAGAAGTCATAGAAACAGAGGGTAAAATAGACATTGAAAGAATTCATTGATCACCTACTGAAAGGGATCCTAAAATCAAAACACCAAGGGATATAGTGGCCAAATGCCAGAATCCTCAGATGAAGGAAAAAATATTGCAAGTGGCCAGAAAAACCCAATTCAAGTATCGAGAAGCCACAATAAGGATCACCCAGGATCTAGCAGCATCCACATTAAAGGATCGAAGGGCCTGGAATATGATATTCCGAAAGGCTAAGGAACTTGGTATGCAACCAAAAATAACTTACCCAGCTAGAATGAGCATCTTTTTCCAGGGAAGAAGATGGACATTCAACAAAGTAAGTGAATTTCACCTATTTTTGATGAAAAAGCCAGAACTTAACAAAAAGTGTGATCTACAAATATAGAACTCAAGAGAAATCTAAAAAGGTAAAGATTAATCTTGGGAACTATATTTTGGCTATAAAGATGTATAAAGAATACATGTATACCTTGTTCTAGAAACTAGATGTGGAAAGGACATTGTACCAGAAAAGGGGTAAAGTGGGGGTACTACATCTCATGAGGAGGCAAAGGAAAAGGGGGATGAATATAGTGGGTATCTTACTGCCTTCAAAATTGGCTTTGAGAGAAAAAATTTAGACATATTCAATCTATGGTGAAACTTCTCCCACCTCATTGAAAAGTGAAAAGGGAAAAGGGAAAAGGGAAGGAATAAACTAAGTGGAAGGGAATACGGAAACTGAGAGGGAAAGGGGTAAGATAGGGGGAGGAACTCTAAGGCGGGGGGAGAAATACTAAAAAGGGAGGGCTGTGAGAAGCAAGTGGTGATCACAAGCATAATACTGGGAAGGGGGTAAGGGGAAAAAAGGGAGAAAAGCATAAACTGGGGTTAACAAGATTGCAAGTAATACAGAATTGGTCATTTTAACACATAAATGTGAATGGGGTAAAGGAAGCAGTTAGCAGAATGGATTAAAAACCCGAATCCTACAATATGTTGTTTACAGGAAACACACCTGAAGCTGGGAGATACATGCAGGTTAAAGGTTAAAGGTTGGAGCAAAATCTACTATGCTTCAGGTGAAGTCAAAAAAGCAGGGGTAGCCATCCTGATCTCAGATCAAGCTAAAGCAAAAATTGATCTAATTAAAAGAGATAAGGAAGGGCACTATATCTTGTTAAAGGGTAGCATGGATAATGAAGCACTATCTATATTAAACATATATGCACCAAGTGGAGTAGCATCTAAATTCTTAAAAGAGAAATTAAGAGAGCTGCAAGAAGCAATAGACAGCAAAACTATAATAGTGGGAGATCTCAACCTTGCACTCTCAGAATTAGATAAATCAAACCACAAAATAAATAAGAAAGAAGTCAAAGAGGTAAATAGAATACTAGAAAAGTTAGATATGATAGATCTCTGAAGAAAATGTAATGGACACAGAAAGGAGTACACTTTCTTTTCAGCAGTTCATGGAACCTATACAAAAATTGACCATATATTAGGACATAAAAACCTCAAATTCAAATGCAGTAAGGCAAAAATAGTAAATGCATCCTTTTCAGACCATGATGCAATGAAAATTACATTCAACAAAAACCCAGGGGGAAGTAGACCAAAAATAATTGGAAACTAAATAATCTCATACTAAAGAATGATTGGATGAAACAGCAAATCATAGACATAATTAATAACTTCACCCAAGAAAACTATAATAATGAGACATCATCCCAAAATGTATGGGATGCAGCCAAAGCAGTAATAAGGGGAAATTTCATATCTCTAGAGGCCTATTTGTATAAAATAGAGAAAGAGAAGGTCAATGAATTGGGCTTGCAACTAAAAATGCTAGAAAAGGAACAAATTAAAAAACCCCCAGTCAAACACTAACCTTGAAATTCTAAAAATAAAAGGAGAGATCAATAATACTGAAAGTAAAAAAAAAAACTATTGAATTAATTAATAAAACTAAGAGTTGGTTCTATGAAAAAACCAACAAAATAGACAAGCCCTTAGTAAATCTGATTAAAAAAAGGAAAGAGGAAAATCAAATTGTTAGTCTTAAAAATGAAAAGGGAGAACTCGCCACTAACGAAGAGGAAATTAGAGCAATAATTAGGAGTTACTTTGCCCAGCTTTATGCCAATAAATTCGACAACTTAAATGAAATAGAAGAATACCTCCAAAAATATAGCTTGCCCAAACTAACAGAGGAAGAAGTAAATATCCTAAACAATCCCATCTCAGAAAAAGAAATAGGACAAACTATCAATCAACTCCCTAAGAAAAAAATCCCCAGGACCAGATGGATCTACATGTGAATTCTATCAAACATTTAAAGAACAATTAACTCCAATGCTAAATAAACTATTTGAAAAAATAGGGATTGAAGGAGTCCTACCAAACTACTTTTACAACACAGACATGGTACTGATACCTAAACCAGGTAGGCTGAAAACAGAGAAAGAAAATTATAGACCAATCTCCCTAATGAATATTGATGCTAAAATCTTAAATAAAATATTAGCAAAAAGATTACAGAAAATTATCCTGGGGATATGACCAAGTAGGATTTATACCAGGAATGCAGGGCTGGTTCAATATTAGGAAAACTATTAGCATAATTGACTATATCAATAACCAAACAAACAAAAACCATATGATCATCTCAATAGATGCAGAAAAAGCATTTGATAAAATCCAACATCCATTCCTAATAAAAACACTTGAGAGCATAGGAATAAATGGACTTTTCCTTAAAATAGTCAGGAGCATATACTTAAAACCTTCAGTAAGCATCATATGCAATGAGGGAAAACTGGAATCTTTCCCAGTAAGATCTGGAGTGAAGCAAGGTTGCCCACTATCACCATTATTATTTAATATCATATTAGAAACACTAGCCTCAGCAATAAGAGTTGAGAAAGAGATTAAAGGAATTAGAGTAGGCAATGAGGAAACCAAACTATTACTCTTTGCAACTACCTAGAGAACCCCAGAGATCCTACTAAAAAGCTATTAGAAATAATTCATAATTTTAGCAAAGTAGCTGGCTACAAAATAAATCCCCAGAAATCCTCAGCATTTTTATACATCACCAACAAAACCCAACAGCAAGAGATACAAAGAGAAATTCCATTCAGAATAACTGTTGATAGCATAAAATATTTGGGAATCCATCTACCAAAGGAAAGTCAGGAATTATATGAGCAAAATTACAAAAAAGTCTCCACACAAATAAAGTCAGACTTAAATAATTGGAAAAATATTAAGTGCTCTTGGATAGGCTGAGCGAATATAATAAAGATGACAATACTCCCTAAACTAATCTATTTATTTAGTGCTATACCAATCAGACTTCCAAGAAAATATTTTAATGATCTAGAAAAAATAACAAAATTCATATGGAACAATAAAAAGTCGAGAATCTCAAGGGAATTAATGAAAAAAAAAATCAAATGAAGGTGGCCTAGCTGTACCTGATCTAAAATTATATTATAAAGCAGCAGTCACCAAAACCATTTGGTATTGGCTAAGAAATAGATTAATGGATCAGTGGAAAAGGTTAGGTTCACAAGACAGAATAGTCAACTATAGCAATCTAGTGTTTGACAAACCCAAAGATCCTAACTTTTGGGATAAGAATTCATTATTTGATAAAAACTGCTGGGACAACTGGAAATTAGTATGGCAGAAACTAGGCATGGACCCCCACTTAACACCATATACCAAGATAAGCTCAAAATGGGTCCATGACCTAGGCATAAAGAACGAGATTATAAATAAATTAGAGGAACATAGGATAGTTTATCTCTCAGACTTGTGGAGGAGAAAGAAATTTGTGACCAAGATGAACTAGAGACCATTACTGATCACAAAATAGAAAATTTTGATTACATCAAATTAAAAAGCCTTTGTACAAACAAAACTAATGCAAACAAGATTAGAAGGGAAGCAACAAACTGGGAAAACATCTTCACAGTTAAAGGTTCTGATAAAGGCCTCATTTCTAAAATATATAGAGAACTGACTCAAATTTATAAGAAATCAAGCCATTCTCCAATTGATAAATGGTCAAAGGATATGAACAGACAATTTTCAGAGGATGAAATTGAAACTATTACCACTCATATGAAAGAGTGTTCCAAATCATTATTGATCAGAGAAATACAAATTAAGACAACTCTGAGATACCACTACACACCTGTCAGATTGGCTAAGATGACAGGAAAAAATAATGATGAATGTTGGAGGGGATGCGGGAAAACTGGGACACTAATGTATTATTGGTGGAGTTGTGAACAAATCCATTCTGGAGAACAATCTGAAATTATGCCCCAAAAGTTATCAAATTGTGCATACCCTTTGATCCAGCAATTTTTCTATTGGGCTTATATCCCAAAGAAATACTAAAGAAGGGAAAGGGACCTGTATGTGTGAAAATGTTTGTGGCAGCCCTGTTTGTAGTGGCTATAAACTGGAAAATGAATGGATGCCCATCAATTGGAGAATGGCTGGGTAAATTGTGGTATATGAATGTTATGGAATATTCTAATTCTGTAAGAAATGACCAGCAGGATGAGTACAGAGAGGACTGGCGAGACTTACATGAACTGATGCTAAGTGAAATGAGCAGAACCAGGAGATCATTATATACTTCGACAACGATATTATATGAGGATGTATTCTGATGGAAGTAGATTTCTTTGACAAAGAGACCTAACTCAGTTTCAATTGATAAATGATGGACAGAAGCAGCTACACCCAAAGAAAGAACACTGGGAAACCAATGTGAACTATTTGCATTTTTGTTTTTCTTCCCGGGTTATTTTTACCTTCTGAATCCAATTCTCCCTGTGCAACAAGAGAACTGTTTGTTTCTGCAAACATATATTGTATCTAGGATATACTGCAACGTATCTAACATATATAGGACTGCTTGCCATCTAGGGGAGGGATGGAGGGAGGAAGGGGAAAAATCAGAACAGAAGCGAGTGCAAGGGATAATGTTGTAAAAAAAATTACCCTGGCATGGATTCTGTCAATATAAAGTTATTATAAAATAAAATATTAAAAAAAAGAAATAGACAGAAAAACTATATTAGTGGGAAATTGCAATCTTGCGCTTTTAGAACTAGATAAATCAAACTACAAAATAAATAAGAAGTTAAGGGAGTAAATAGAATTTTAGAAAAGTTAGGTATGATAGATCTTTGGAGAAGAATGAATAGAGACAAAAAGGAGAACTTTTCTTGGCAGTTCTTGGAAACTATACAAAAATTAAACACTTATTAGGGTACAAAAATGTTGAAATCAAATGTAGAAAGGCAGAAATAGTAAATGCATCCTTTTCAGATCATGATGCAATAAGTATCACATGTAATAAAGAGCCAGGGAAATAGACCAAAAGTTAATTGGAAACTAAACAAACTGACCCGATAAAATGAGTGGGTGAAAGAACAAATCATAGACAAAATCAATAATTTCATCCAAAAAATGACAATAATGAAACAACATACCAAAATTAATGGGATGCAGCCAAAACAGTTCTTAAAGAAAGTTTTATATCTCTAGATGCTTACAGTCATAAAATATACAAAAAGAAAATCAATGATTTGGGTATGCAATTAAATAAAAAAAAAGAACAAATACAAAACCCTCAAGTAAATACCAAATATGAAATTCTGAAAATAAAAGGGGAAAGTAATAAAATGGAAATTAAAACAACTATTGAACTACCAAAGAAAATTAAGATCTGGCTTTATTAAAAATAAAAACAATAAAATAGATAAAAGTTTATTTGATTTGATCAGAAAAAGGAAAGAAGAAAATCAAATTCTTAGTATTAAAATTGAAAACGATAATCTTTTCATCAATCAAGAAGAAATTGGAACAATAATTAGGAACTATTTTGCCCAACTGTATGCTAATAAATATGATAATCCAAGTGAAATGGATGAATATTTACAAAAATATACACTGCCTAGATTAACAGAGGAGGAAACAAATTACTTAAATAGTCCCATTTTAGACAAAGAAATTAACAAGCTATTATCAATTCCATAAAGAAAAAATCACCAGGGTCAGATGGATTTACATGTGAATTCTAAAGAACAATTAATTCTAATATTATGCAAAGTTTTTGGAAAAATAAGAAAAAAAGGAATCTTACCAAATTCTTTTTATGATACAGATATGGTGCTGATACTGAAAATAGGTAGAGTCAAAACAAAGAAAGAAAATTATAGACCAATTCCTATAAAGTATATTGATGCAAAAATGTTAAATAAAATTTTAGCAAAGAAGTTATAGCAAGTTATCCCCAGGATGATATATGATGACCAAGTAGGATTCATACCAAGAATGAAAAGCTAGTTCAATATTAGGAAGACCATTAGCATAATTGACTACATCAATAACCAAACTAACAAAAATCATATGATTATCTCAATAGATGTGGAAAAAAATTTGACAAAAAATTCAACAGGTATTCCTATTAAAAATACTAGAGAGTATAGGAATGAATGGACTTTTCCTTAAAATGATGAATAGCTTCCATTTAATGCCATCAGGAAGCATCAGCTATACTGGGAACAAACCAGAACCATTACCAATAAGATCAGGAGTGAAAACATTGCACATTGTCATCATCATATTTCAACATTGTATCAGAGATGTTCGCTTTGACAATAAGACAATAAGAGAAGAAAAAGAGATTAAATTAGAATTAGAATTGATAAGGAGGAAACCAAATTATCACACTTTGCAGATAATATGATGATGTACTCAGATAACGCTAGAGAATCAACTGAAAAAATACTAAAAACATTCTACAACTGTAGGAAAGTTACAGGATACAAAATAAAAACATATAAATCATCAGCATTTCCATACCTTACTAACAGCAATCCAGCAGCAAGAGATACAAAGAGAAATTCCATTTCAAATTACTGTAGATAAATAGGGGAATGGAGCCAAGATGTCAGAGAAGGCACTCACGACTTTCTGAGCCTCTCTCATACCCTCACTACCAATTATTAAATTTAGCCTCAAAAATAGCACTTGACTGGTAAAATTCATGAAGATTGGAGGTGCAACAACTTACCAGCCAAAGATAATCTGGGAGATCACCAGAAAAGGTTTGTCCTGAGTGGCAGGAACAGACCAATGAAAATAGGGATAAAACTAGAGGCTAGCATGTTGAGCAGACTAGGCAGGGGTGGCCTCCATGGCTAGAGAATTTAGAGATGACTCTGTCATAGGTTGATTGCTCTGCTTAGGTTGCAAAGCAGTAGCCTAGGAGAGAAATTAAAGCCAAAGGTAGAGGGTACTCTAAAAAATGTCAAAATCTAACAAGATCTGGCTATACTCACCCAAAACCAGAAGTGACTCAGCACAGACCACAGCACAGCTGTGCAGCTGCATTGTACAGCATGGGCCAGGGCAGTTACAAATCTGTATTTTAAGGGGCCTCAGCCCAGGGCAGCCTCTACTCTGCACAGTTTGGGGTTCCGCCTGGGGCAGTAGAACTTCCTCAGCACAACTGTGCTTCCCTGGGCAGAGACCCTTATCATGCCGAGCAAGGGTATTCCCTAAGCAACTGCTAATACCCAAGTGGGCTTTGGCTTGGGATAGTGACACTTTTCACTGCTCAGATTGGAGCTGCATCCAATCAGAGCTACAGCAGTGAGCGCGTCATCCTGTTCTTCCTTTTTTTTTTTTTTAATAATTTTTTATTGATAGAACCCATACCAGGGTAATTTTTTACAGCATTATCCCTTGCATTCACTTCTGTTCCGATTTTTCCCCTCCCTCCCTCCACCCCCTCCCCCAGATGGCAAGCAGTCCTTTACATGTTGAATATAACCGAACAGTTTTCTTGTTGTACAGGAAGAATTGAATTCAGAAGGTATAAATAACCCAGGAAGAAAAACAAAATGCAAGCAGTTTATATTCATTTCTCAGTGTTCTTCTTTGGGTGTAGCTACTTCTGTCCATCTTTGATCTATTGAAACTGAATTAGCTCTCTTTATCAAAGAGATCCACTTCCATCAGAATACATCCTCAAACAGTATCGTTGTTGAGGTATATAATGATCTCATGGTTCTGTTCATTTCACTTAGCATCAGTTCATGTAAGTCTTGCCAATCCTCTCTGTATTCATCCCGCTGGTCATTCCTTACAGAACAATAATATTCCATAACGTTCATATACCACAATTTACTCAACCATTCTCCAATTGGTGGGCATCCATTCATTTTCCAGTTTCTAGCCACTACAAACAGGACTGCCACAAACATTTTGGCACATACAGGTCCCTTTCCCTTCTTTAGTATCTCCTTGGGGTATAAGCCCAGTAGAAACACTGCTGGATCAAAGTATCCTGTTCTTCCCCAGTGATTTGCTTGCTGGCGCCATTGAGAGCAGTGCCATGGAGGAGAGCTGAGGCAGGACAACATAAAAACCCGGTATGTAAGTGGGAGTGAGGGGGCATGATGGAGGATAAAAGGGGCATGATGGAGGATAAAAAAAGAACTCATGGGGCATGATGGAGGATAAAAGAAGAACTCAGCCAGCACTCAGTGCACTAAAGAAATGAAGAACTTCCTTGCAGAGAGAAGAATAGATCAAGTAATGATTCCTACAGGAATGACTGCCTATCTCTAGACCCTTGATATTGCAATAAACAAGCCATTCAAGGACCATTTGCGCATGGAAGTCAATGACTACATTGAAAATAGAATGGAAAGAAATCAGCATGGAAACTTTGTGAAGCCCTGTCTGCAAGAAGTTGTGACTTGGATGAAGAAGTCATGGGATAAAATTACTGACAGCTGTGTCGCCAAGGCACTACGAGCAGGTTACCTGGACAAGACATGTTCATTTAAAGAGAGCTATATTGCTGGACACGACAGATTGGGTCCACTTCTTCTGAAGGAAATAGAGGCACAAGACATCCAGGACGGAATTCAGGGTATGGACACTTATGACGATGTTGTTGAAGAAGGTACTTTTTTTGTTCACATTTACCTGTTTATTAAAATTGCTGTCAATATTCATTAAAATAAGTCCTCCCCTGAAAATAAGCCTTCTGGTGTTTTTCTGTCCAAAAAAATAATAAGACAGTGTCTTATTATCGGGGAAACATGGTAGAACTAAGAGAACATTGTATGCAACACTGATAAGATTATGAGATGATCAGATGGACATGGCTATTTTAAACAATAAGATGATTCAGCCCACTTTCAATAAACTTGTAAAGAGAGAGCCATCTGCCTTCAGAAATAGGACTGAATGTGAATCACAGCATAGTATTTCCCCCCCCCTTTTTTTTTTTTTACTGTTTGCTTGCTTTTTGTTTTTTCTTATTTTCCCCTCTTTTTTGACCTGCTTTTTCTTCTATACATAATAAATGTGGAAATATATATAGAAGAATTATACATATTAAAATATATTGTCTAGTGAAGGAGATGGGGGGAAGAGAAGGAGAAAAATTTGGATAACAATGTTTTGCAGGGGTGAATGTTGAAAACTATCTTTTCATATATTTTGAAAAAATTAAAAATAAGAAATCTTCCAATTATGGTCATCTGACTCCCATTTCCATTGTCTACATATACTCTTTTTTTAATAATGAAAAAGTTCTTAAGAGTTACAATTATCATTCTCCTAAACAGGAATGCAAACTTTTAAACCATATTTATTCCCTTATTATCTCATGGAATAATTAGTTTCAGCCTCCCTGATTCTAATTTTTAAGAAATCATTTTCATGGGTGGATTTTTGTGCATCTTTTTTTCCCATTTGTCAATATATTTTATGGATCTTTCTTTTCAGAAAATTTTATATATTTTCTGTGGCACTTTTTGCTCTTGCAGTATTTCTTTTCTTCAGTTGATTTTTGTACCTCTTTTCCATTTGATTTATTCTGTTTTTAAAGTGTTATTTTCTTCAGTATTTCTGTGCCTTCTTTTCTACCTTTTTTGCAGGCTGTTGACTCTCTTTTCTTAATTTTTCATTACTCTTTCTTCTTTTCCTAGTTTTCTCTACCTCTTATTTAATTTCTAAATGATTTTGAACTCTTCCAGGAATTCTTTTTAGGTTTTTCTCACTAATTTACATTTTACTTTGACCCTTTGCATATAACTGCTCTGACATTGCTAACTTATGCCTACTTTGTGTCTTGATCTTTTCTTTTACCGTAGTAAAAGTATGGTTAGGTTCTCTTGCCATTGTTTTTCAATCATTTTTTTCAGTCTACTTCTTGACTTTGAACTTTATGTTAATGTTGAGCTCTGCTCTCAGGGTATAGGTGGCACTCTCCTAAGCTTCAGATTTTTTATGCTGCTATTTTCATAGTTAGGTCTATGGGATCTTTAGAATTTTTGGTGTTTTCAAGGTAGTATGATCTAAAAAGAGGGATGTCAATTGTTTTACTTGCCTGTGTTCTTATATTTACAGGTATTTTGTTCTTTTTTTTTTTCCTCCTGATACTTACACTCCTCTTAATCTTGGGAATCCTGAACAGGTTCCCAGCTCTCCTGCAGCCTCAATTGCTGATGCTCTCCTCTGTCTTGGAATTGAGATAAGGTTTCATACTCTCCTAAGAATGACCACTAGTACTTCTCTCTACTCTGAAATTGTAACTGGGTTCCTTGCTCCTCTGGCATTTCAAATGCTATTGATACTTTTGATCCAGGGATTGCAACCCAGAACTGCATATGAGCAACATAACAGATCCTTGAATACAGTACCAGCAAAGGGTCTCCTGAAACTTCCTTCCAATCATTTGTTTGAATCCTCTCGTGTCTTTGAACTGAGAAGTCAAGAAGCTGCTGCCACCTCTAACGCAATCACTCCTCCAGGCACAGCTTGCACTAGCTGCCCTGCATTCCTGCATTCCTCCACTCCCTTGAAACATATCCCCTCTCCCCCCCAATTTCTAAAATTAGCTTAGGCTGGAAAATAATTTAATTCAATCTTTTGTTGGTTTGTTGCTCTAGAATTTAAATTTAGGTCTTATTTTAGAATTGTTTAGAAAACAATTTGGGAGTTGGCTGAGTACTTATCTTCTCTGTCATCTTAATTCTGTAATATCATTTAAATAAAATATTTTAATAGATTCCAAATAGGTCTCTTTTCCTCCCATTTATTCCTTCTATATTTCATGTTCCACACAACTATCAAAATAATCTTAAAAGCTAGATCAGACTTTCTTGCTTAAAAATCATCAATGGTGTTAACCTTACTCTTCTCTCAATTTCATTCTACATATCCCAAATACTGCCAGGTTTCATCGCTTTTATGTTCCCAATATCTCTCATATACAACTCCTTTCTGATCACATAGTCATCACCCTGTTGGAGACATTTTTCACCTCACCATTAGATTATTTCAATAGCTGTCTAATTGGTCTCCTTATCTCATCTTTCTCTACTATAATTCATTTTCCTTTAACCTGCTGAAATTATGTTCTTATAATGCAATTCTGACCATATGTTGTTCTTGTCAATAAACTTCAGTGACTGCCTATTATCCAAAGGATGAAATAGAAGCTACTTTTCTTTACTTATACTTCTTCACAACCTGACCTCTTCCTCCTTTCCTGTCTTCTTTTATTTTACTCTCTTCCATATATATATAATAACACAACAATCTATCTTTCAATCCCATGCTTTTTCCCAGCTGTCTTTCATACCTAGAAAACCCTCCCTCATCATCTCTCGGTCCTCAATTTATTGACTTTCTTCAAGAACTACCTCAAATTTTGTCTTTTGCAGAGACCTTTCTTGTATTATCCTCCAATTCCTTCACCCCACTTCCTTTCATCTGAAATTGTCTTCCATTTTGCTCATCTATATATGTATATATGTATAAAACTTGAATGTACGGTTATTTGCATATCTTTCCCATTAGAATGAGATATCCTTGAAGACAGACTTTTTTTTCCTTTTTTTTTTTTAATATTTTTAAAGCTAAGCACAGTGCCGGGAACATTGATAAATGTTTGTTGGCTGAATAAGTCCATGTTGCCTATAGAACAAAATAAAATCCCTCAGGCTACCAACTGAGGATTTTCACAATGTGGCTCTTCCTTCTCAGTTTCATTTCATGAACCCTCAATAAGTCAAAATGAACTACTAGTTGTTTCTCAAATATGACATCCAATCCTTTCAACCTCCACTCAAAAATGTATATGCATTTACACAAACTTTTTCACTTTCCTCACAGAGGAAACATAAAATTGTTATTTATTCTTGGTTGATTTTTTCTTTTAGTTTCAATATTCATATTTTGAAATGAAATAAAATTTCTAAATGCATAGTTTTCCTCAAGGCTTAACTCATATGTAATGTTCCCTAATGTCCACAGCTTTTAACTTTGAATTTTCTAGAGCACTTCATCAGATAACTAATTTATTCTCTTAGCTCCTTACATTAGATTAAAATTTCTTGTGCAAATATGATGACTTTGTATGGTCTTAAGGTAAGCTTTTACCTTTACTATTGCAAAAGTCTTCTAGTGTCTTCAGCTTCTCATCTTTCCAATCCAACCTCCCTACAGATAGAAAATTGATATCTTTAAAATTCTGACTCCTCTCATTAGAGGGCTGAATTCTGGGTTTCTATTCTTTAATGCATTTATTTTCTTTCAATACATTTATTTCTAAATACATCTTTCTCCCTTTCCTGACTTCTGGTTATATTTCATTTCTTGCTTTCCTGCAGAAAATACTTCCTTGCTTAGTATGTATTCATTCCTCACCCTTCTACCTCTCAGAACTTTTAGCTTCTTTCAAGACTAACCTCAGATGCTTCCTCCTACAGCAAGTTTTATCTAGTCTCTTTAGTTGTTAGTGCTCTCCTTCCTCAGTTGTTGTTGTTGTTGTTGTTGTTATTGAGTTGTGTCTGACTCTTTGTGACCCCAATGAACATTTTGATGGTAAAGATACTGGAGTGGTTTGTCATTTCTTTCTTCAAAACATTATACAAATGAGGAAACTGAGGCAAACAGAATAAAATGATTTGTCAAAGGTCACACAGCTAATGCATTTAAAGACTTATTTAAAATCAGGTCTTTTTTGATTCCAGGACCGGCACGCTATTCATTTGCAGACTCATTCCTCACACTCCATGTACTTATCTGTTTACATTTGTCATGTCTTCCAGAGAAATGTAAATTTATTTGTCTTTATGTTCTGAGTGCCTAGTACATTTATTTGCACATAGTTAATTGTTTAATAAATGATTTTTAAATTTAAATGGATTTGAATGATTTTGCATAGTGTGATTTTAAGGTAGAGGTTATACAACCAACTGTAAATTGAGTTTCAAGTTTATTTTTGAACTTGAAAGACTCTAATGTTTTATCTTGCCATGTAAACTATTTCCCAATTTGTTTTTTTTTATTTCCATTATTGATGTTCCCTTTATTACATTTTGTCTTTCATCTTTCTCTTTTGTTAATACTTTTTATTTTATTTTTATTTTTCTCATAATCATATCAAATTGTACCAATATGAAATAGAAAGTTTTTTGGCCTTGAATTAAAGGGGCTAGCAAATAGCAAGATAAACTAACAGATTGATAAAAGTGTGTTCCTGAATGATGGATAAAAACCCTTGCTTACTGTCACTCTATTAGGAGATTATTGGCCCCTGAGGTTTTTCAAGGACCTGTGACCCAGGGTGAAACTTGAAAGAAAATTACTTCATATAGAAATTTTGGTTTAACTCTTTCCACTTCTGTTATCTTTGTTAGATCTAGAAATAAAAGAATCATCTATTTCTATTAAACCTATGAATATGGAATAGAAAGAGAAGCTCAAGTAAGCACCTCTTTGTATCAGTGGATGCATTTCCATTTCACTTTCTCTTTCAGATCTCCCTTTATATTATTATACAAATATATAGTATTCTCTATTATGCAAACTTTAAAGCTTAATATTAGTAATTAAAAACCAGAAATTGACTTATTGACTCTCTTCTTTCCTGTATTGTTTGAGGGCTTCTTCAGGATCATAGACCATTGGAATAAGAAAATACTTTAGTAGAGAAAGAAGAAAGTTATATTTCAAATATACACAATTGTTTATTATAGCACAAAGTTGTTTTGTTGGTCCCATAAATAGTCAAAGAAATACATCATTCTCAGATCAGCCACCAGCATTTCAAGCTCAAAGATAATTGAGGCATCGGTGTGGATGAACATGGAACTTGTTTGATACCATCTAATGAGAAGTTCTCATGGCACATAGAAAGTTTCAAATTGTCCTGGAACTGGTGGGAAATTTGTCAGAAATAAGTAATTCAAAAATGTAATGGTGATTATATCCTGTGGCAGGAAGCAGAAAAAAAAAAGGATCTCTTTTGACCCTGTGACAATGATCATTGATTATCTTGCAGTGAAAATGAGAGGATAGAACTCTGGGATGAACTTCAATTATGTTTCTGTGTTAGCTTCAGTTTTTACAGAGTTTCTTATTCTTGTAATAAGTCCAGAAAACATGATTTAAATAGTATCCTTTCCCTAAAGTCTAAATTCTTCAATTCAGTGTTGTAAGTTGATAATGAATGACTGTTTCTTCATTTCTTAAAAGATTAATTATTACATCAGCAGAGCTCATCTTGATCTTCCACACATCTGCCATTCAGATTATCTGCCACAGGCTCAAAATCTTTACCTCTTTTGAGAGCAGGTACTATAAGGTGATGTTTCTTCAGAAAACAAAGACCTAAAGCAGTGGGGATAGAATCCCTGCTTTATTTTCACTAATCAGAGATTCCAGTGACCAGTCAATTTGTTCACTCTTCATGTCTAAGGGATTATGTTAAGAAGTCTGAGGCTACTAAAAGCTGTTCAGACAAGCCTTCTGTGTTTGCAGCTGCTCCAAAAGCTAGTTATATTAGATAATATTGTGCCATAGATAAATAAGATGATGAAGGTTTCAGGAATTGATATACTGATGCTTTATACATTCCTTAAGTAAATAATTCATATTCTATGCTGCTATTAGAGCACAAATATTTTTTAAATCCACAGATTTAAGGGTCAGATAAGGTTTTAAGCATTTTGATATAGTATTACTAGCAATCACTATTCATAATATGCTACAGGTTCTTTCTGTCTTTCTGCATATCTTCATTATAGAGGAAGCTAGGTAGTATAGTAGCTAGAGCATTGAACCTGAGGTCAGGAAAGCCTGTGTTCAAATTTTATTTCAGAAGTTTCCTAGCAATATGACATTGGACAAATCATTCAACCTCTTCCTTCAGTCAAGTTTCTAATTTGTACAAGCTAGTAATAACATCTATCTCTTATTGTTGTTCTGAGAATCAAATGAGATTATGTTTTACTGTAAAGTTTTTAAAATCTTAAAGTGCTACATAAATGGTAGGTATTACTACTGTCCTCTGGGTAACTCTGGGCAACTTTTTTTTTTTAACTCTTGGCATTCCATTATTTATATTTGTAATTCAGTAATACCTACTGAGGGATGTTGCCAGACTGATGATCTATGATAATGGAGGAGAGACAAGAACTTACCTGAATTCTAACAATATTTTCCCTCAAAATAACTTCAAAACAGGGCCACAAAATGAATTGTGGAATATACAAGCCAACCAAAGGTCAGGATGAAATAATTCTTGATGCCAAGATAAATTAAGAGGTGAATAGCAAAAATCTTTCATATTGATATTATAGCCTGTGCCAGAGAGCAGTGCAGACTGCACAGCAGCAAAGATTAGCAGCAGGCCTTAGAGGCAGCTGCAATAGCATAACAGCAATAGCTTCAGGATTTGTTAGTACCCAGATAGTAAAACGATCAGACAAGTAGTCATAAAGAGAACAAAAGAACCTTTTCTTAACCTAGTTGTATTACTTATAAGAAGTTCTGAGTTCTAATTACAAGACAAAGAGGAACACTAGATTTTGTAGCTGCAGCAAACATACTGGGAACCTGACCACAATTCTAGGCAGGGGTGGGGTGGGGGAGAGTGCTTGGAGTGATTTGTGAAAAGGTAGAAGTCCTGGTTTCAGTTCCTACCATGAAAGCACTGAAAACTTACAAACTCCCTAAATTAGGTCTAAAAGAAGCAATATGATAAACTTGAAGCTTAAGCCAATACCTCTCTTCCCTGAGCATAGAACCCAATTTTAATATAAAATTAAAAGTCAGAATTAGGCTGGAAATAAATAAACAACAAAAATAATATGACCGTTAAAAATTACAATGGTGACAAAGAAAATCAAGACTCAATGTCTGAGTAAAGTTGCAAAATAAAAATCTTAATTGGAAACAAGTTCAAGAGCACTTGCTAGAAGAGCTCAAACAGTTTTCAAAAATTGAACAAGAGAGGGAGAAACACTTGGGAAAAGAAGTGTTTGATGCAAATATATATAAAGAATCAACATCTAAGAGAGGTACAAGAAGTACTGAAAGAAAAAATGCCTTAAAAACAGAATTCTGAAATTCAAAAGGTCAAGAATATCAAAGGAATCAATGAAAAATTATTTGAAGGAAGTTGAGCTAGCTGTAGAAGATCTCAAACTTTATTATTAAGCATGGTTATCAAAACAATATGGTACTAACTAGGAAATTAGAGGAGTGGATCAGTGAATAGATTATATAGATAAATAAATCATAGTAAGTGAATATAATAATCTCAAGTTTCATAAGCCCAAAGATCTAAGTTTTAGGGCCAAAAACACTTTATTTGATAAAACCTGCTGTGAAAATTATAAAACAATTTGGCAGAAAGATATAAAATAACATCTCACATTATATACGAAGAAAAGGTCAAAATTTATATATGATTAAGTATAAAGGGTAATAACAAATAAATTAGGAAATCATGAAATAGTTTACTTATCTATCTATGGACAAAGACAAAATTTAGGAGCAAACAAGATATAGAGAGCATTAGAAAATGTCAAATGGATCATTTTGATTACATAAAAGTAAAAAAGTTTTGCACAAATAAAACCAGTGCAACCAAAATTAAAAGGAAAACAGAAAATTGGGGAAAATTTTGCAGCAAATATCTCTGATAAAAGCCTCACATTTCAAATATGTAAAGATCTGTGTTATTTTTAAGACTACAAGTCATTCCCCAAATGATAAATGGTCAAATGAATTGAATAGGTAATTTTGAGACAAATAAATCAAAACTATCTGTAGTCATATAAAAATGTTCATTATTAATTAGAGGAATATAAATTAAAACCTCTCTGAGGCATCACCTCACCCCAATGAAACTGACTAATGTGACAAAGAAGACACAAAAAAGAAAGACAATTATACGTTTTGGAGGGAATGTGGGAAATTGTGACACTAACACATTGTTGGTAGAGTTGTGAACTTATCCAACTATTCTGGAGAGAAAGTTGGAACTATATTCAAAGGGCTATAAAATTGTGCCTACCCTTTGATCCAGAAATACCAACATATGTCAACAAAATGAACAATCTAAATGAAATGGATAAATATTTATAAAAATATATATTGGTCAAATAATTAGAAGATGAAATAATATACTTAAATAAACCTGTGTTAGAAAATAAATTGAAAAATCCACAAATGAATTCCCTAACAAGTCCAAAGGACTACTAACCTGTATATACATATCCTTTGACTCAGCAATATCATCGATAGGGCTTTTCCCCAAAGAGACCAAAGAAAATGGAAAAAGAGATCTTTTTGTCATGTCAAAGAATTAGAAATCAAGGGAGTTCTCGTCACTTGGGGCATGCCTGAATAAGTTATGGTATATAATTATTGTGAGATACTATTGTTCCATATGAAATGATGAGTACAGTTTTAGAAAAACCCAAGAGATTAATATGAATTGATACAAAGTAAAGTGAGCAAATGCAATATAATTTCAAAGTACTCATGATGAAAAATATTATCACTTTCCAGGTAAAGAACTATTAGAGTCTTAATTTAGATTAAAACACCATTTTAAAGCTTTTTTTTCACTCTGTATTTTTATTTGCAAATGACCAATATAAAGTATTTTCCATGACTTCACATATAAAATATACATAAAATTTTCACCTCTCAAGGAGGTGAAAAGAGAGGGAAAGGAGTGAAAGAATTTAAAACTTGAAAATATAAAAACAAAATGAATATTTTACATTTAATTGGGAAATTTTTATTGAAATAAAAATATATTGAGAGAAAATAAAATATATTCTAATTTTTTAAAAAAATGAATAATATCGATGTTTGAAATAAAATTTTGCTTGAGTGAGACAATTGTAGTCACTGAAAGTGCAATAAATTTTCCCAAAGACTCTTCCCCATTCAAGAAATGATGTTAAAATTACCAAAGGGATGTACAGCCAGAAAAGGAGGCTGGATAGGTGGTATGGGCAGTGTGAGTACTACCTGAGTATATCGTGTTGTAAGGAAATACACACATTAAACTGAGTAAATCCATTCTATATTCTATGCAAAGTATAGCCAATTACATAGGAATTAAAAATTTGGATGGTCTGTGATCTGTACTGTTAGAGGTATGGCCAGATAGATGAGATCAAGTTTACTGAGGTGTTAGTGGATTAAAATTCATATAAGTCCTCAGATTTTAGAACTCTGGATTTTACTTTTCTCTGATTTAGAAAGCAAAAAAAAATTAGTTTAATCTAACAAATAAGTAATTTGGGAATATATCGACCACCTCCTGCTGGACTCACTATGTCCCCTAAGGAATAGCCATAACAGACTGAACCAGTCTCACATATGCCTGTCTTCTCTGTGTACAAAAAGTTTATCAATTTTTGTTGATTCCTCAAAGCCAATCTTCCTCTCATGTAAGAATACCTACTACCACAACTCCTCACATTTTATCTTATCCTGTTGAGCATCATGTGTTTCCTAAGGGAAGGTTAGAATTGCTATTCCAGCTGCTCCATAACAATCACTTCCATTTGTCACAATACAAGGTAATTTTTACCTCCTGCTGCCACCCCACATTTCCAACTAGGATGTGGACAATCTTCACTGAAAAGAAAATCAAACTTTCCTTTGACTTCAGGACTTCTATTTCCTGCTGCTCTCTTCATTTGAAGGAAGAGTAAGAGGAAAGTTGGTGGAGGATGGTATAGCTTCCTTCTCCTGTGCAAGTTTGAATTAGACTGCACTTATCTCCAGCCCAACTTCTACCTCCATTGATAAGAGAAGTGACATCCTCCATTGAATGCTGAATATTTTCACACCTCTTCATACCCTTCATATCCCAATAACCTTAAACTCTTGTAGAATTTCATTTAACTGCATTCTTCACTCTCATCATTTAGTTCCTCATTCCTATATCCTTCAACCCTTCCACTCCAAAGTTTCAACCTAACTTCATAAAACCTTGTTACTATACCCTCAAAAATGGCTATTCAATAGACAACTAATGTGCCTTCTTATTTTTTCTTCTCTTCTCTTTTCATATACCAGCCTTTACTGAAAACTAACTCTCCTATCATGACTCCCTCCTTGCTCACCTTGCTTAGTAATGGTTGAACCTTTATTTATTCTCTTCTTAGTACCATTTCATGATTCTCTCCCTGCTTCTATCACTTAATGACTTTTCTTCCTTGGAGATTCATGCCATTTATATCTATAACCCAAAAAAAATTCTGACAGCTGTTGTCTACATATGCTCAAATCATTTCCTTCCTTGCTCATTGTATTCAACTCCTAGTTCAGATTTTCCCCCTCCTCTTTATCTCCTGTCTTTATACTAGGGACTTCATCAGAGATATTGACTTTCCCTCAAATACCCTGATCATTGACTTCTTCAATTTATTTCTCAACATACTGCTCCATCTCACATTCGCCATATGTAAAATGATCATAACCTTTACTTTATCTTGCCATCACCCCAAAATACAACATCTCCATATTCAAGAATTCAAAAATCTCCTTATTCAAATACAATTTTTGACTTTTCTCCTCTCATTCTGCCTTCCCTACAAATTGCTACTTTTAATCTGCACTAAAGCATCTGATTCTGTGAGCCTCCAATTCTTCCCCAGTGTATCATCTCTGCACTAACTGCTCATTCTTCTTCTTATCTTGACTCTTTGGTGAACCTCTGCAACACTATACTGTCCTCTCTTGAATCTCTAGCCTCTTTTTCATATTTTTAATTATGCCTAGCCAGCTTTTAGGTCAGTCCCACCATAGCTGTTTTCATTTCTACATAGGTGCAATGGGATGAAGATGAAGAAAATCATATAATCATTCCACAATTTTGACTAGACCCACTAAAATTTTATGTCATAAAACTCAATTGTGTCCTCATTTCTGCTAGGTAATCCTATTTCAACTCCCTTATTAACTCAGTCTTCTACTTGCCATAATAGTTCTTCCACGGTTTGTTATATCCCCTACTCTCTCAGCCAAGGACTTCATTTCATATTTTCCAGAAAAATTTGAGGCCATTTTCCATGAACTCTCTCTTCTCCCCTTTCTCATCTCTTATCACCAAGATTCCTTCTAACATTATTTCCTCCTTTATCCCATTCTCATAAGAGATAGTGAATTTGCATTTTACCAAAACGAATTTCTCTACATCTTCAATTGATACCATTCCATCCCATCTTTTCAACAGATTGTTTCTCTGTCTTCTCCACTTTCATTTATTATTTAATCTTTTCATTGTTTATTGGATCATTCCATACTACTTACAAACATATCCATTCAAGGTGGTGGGGGGGGTGAAGCCTTAACTTCATCCTTCCCTCCTTGCTAACTTTCATTCTATATCTCTGCTATGCTTTGTAGCTATACTCCTTAAAAATGATGACTCCACTAGGTATCTTAACTTTTTCTTCTTCACTGATTAGTTTAACTTCTGACCTCATCATGCAATCATATTCTTCTGTCCAAAGTTATTAATGATCTCTTAGTTGCCAAATGCAATGGTTTTTTTTTCTCAATCATCATTCTCTTTGACCTTTCTGCAGTCTTTGACATTATTGATCTTTCTCTCCTCCTTGGTACTCTTAGTAGGTTGTCAGAATGCTGCTCTCTCCTGGTTCTCCTCTTGAACATAGGACCTCTTTTTCTTTTCTCCAACTGTAGGTGCCCCATAGGGCTCTGCCCTGTTCATTTCTGTCTTTATACTATTCCCTTTGCAAGTCATTTTTTCTCATTTTGTCCTTATATGTGTGCTTTTTGCTTCATACCAAACCCATTTCAGCTTTCTTTTTATGTCTTGTCTTTTTCCAATTAGATTGCAAATTTCTTGAAGATAGGAACTGTCTTCCTTTTGACTTGTATTTGTAATCATTTGTTTGGCACAGTTCCTGTCACATTGTAAGTACTTAATAAATCTTTATTGATTTGACACCATTTAACACCTAACTAGATAGTTGAATTCAAGAAATAATCAACAATAGATATATACAGCTTTAATTGGAAATTCTGAAATCTGGAGCAGAGTTTTGAATGAAAGACTAAGTTGGGCAGGCTTAAAGTTTTGTCCCTTCACTATATAATAGAAGTACATTGGACACAAAAGTCAATGAGTTGAAGAACTGACAGGTCAGATGTTCAAAGAAGAAAAGAGGGAGTATGAAGAAGAATATAAGCCATATGTAATATTTATTAGAAATGAGTAAATGTGACTTGATAGGCCATAGATTACAAGAAAATAAGACCTAAATGAGACTGAATTAATTTTAAAGGTAAAATGAAGACTGCTGTGTGATGGATGTGATAAGAGAATCGGAAAGTAGTAAAGCAAGCAGTATATCAATTTTTTTTCTTCTTTATTTAATGTGGCAAGAAGTATGAGGGTGCCCAGAGATATATTTTCTAGAGAATTCTTGATTTAAGTGAACACCAGAAAATAACAAGAAAATGAAAGAAAGTTACCTAGGCTCCTAAAATAACAAATTCATTCAGAGCTTCAAAGAACTATCTGAGCCATGAAATTCAAGCATCCTATTTAATACTTTAGGAAACAAGACTCAAAGATATTCCATTACTTGATCAGGATCATAAAGAGAATGAGTATGCAAGCTAGGATTGACACTCAAATGCTTTTGTTCTAAATACAGTGATTATTTTATGTATCAGTGACATGATGGAGTCTCTATGGAAACAGAAAGAAATGACAATTAGTATGGGGAGACTAGGGAATGAATTTATTAAAAATATTTGTAATAGGTGCACTCTATAATATAGAAAGTGTCATAGGGAAACTTGAAGAATAAATGATTTAGGAAAGAAAAAGATGAATTCTGCATTGGACATGTTGAATTTTAGAAGTCAAGAGAACATTTCAGTAAAAATATTCCTCAAGCAGTTGACGTGATACTGGAATTCATGAAGATTAGGAACAGATAAATTTTAAGGGATCTGTGGCAAGTTTTCAGAAAACAGAAAAAGAATTAAGATAACAAGATAGAAACATGACAGTCAATCAGAAAAGAAGAAAAAGTTTGCCTTGCAAAACTGAAGGCCCAGTTAAGTTTAAACAGAATAATTTTATACTGTCATTAATTAATAAGAACATACAATTTTCTTCAGTCTTAATTAGGAAAAAATGTAACAAAATAAAGTTGCTAGGGATTACCCAGAGTTGAGTACTGAAAGAATATGAAAGTTGGTAAAACAAATAAAGAGTTTGAAATTTTAAGGTGAAAAATTATATCTACTTAAATTGGCCTAATTGTACTATGTGGTCTGTTTTCATACAACAGTAGAACAGAGGAAGAACAAGGAATTGAGGCAAAATATATTGGTATAAGGTAGAACAAATAATAATCATGTTTTTAATAATAATCATGTTTTAATAGAGTGAGAATTTGGGAGAGATGAGCAAATAGATTATCATCAAAGGTGGAGTTTTAGACTTCCAGATCATAAACAAGACAGAGTTATTGGTAATGTTAAGATATAAGGTCTACAATTGAGCTAGGATTGCAACCACAAATCACCTACCCAGTGTATATGACTATAATCCTTCAGAAAAAAAGATGGCCATTCACTGAAACAGGATTTTCAAGAATTTGTGATGAATAGACCAGAGCTTAATGAAAAATTTGATTTTTAAATATAGGACTCTGACAAAGCATAAGGAGGTAATCTGGAAAGTGATATCATAAAGGACTTAAGGTTTATCTGTTTACATTTCTACTTGGAAGGATAATACTTGTAGCGCATTATAACATTCTCATTATTATGGCAGTTAGGAGTATATATAGATAGAGGGTACAGGTATGAGTTGAATATGAAAGGATAATATATTTTTTTAATGATGAAATTAAGGAGTGAGAGAGGAATGTACTGGGAGAAAGGGAAATGACAAAGTTGAATAGAACAAATTATCTGTCATAAAGGAAAGATAAGAAAAAGCTTTTATAGTGGAGGGGAGGAGAGGGTGAATGAGTAAAACTCTCATTAACCATTAGCTAAAATTGGAAATAACACACATACTTAATTGTGGTATAGAAATCTATTTTACCTTGCAGGAAAATAGGAGAGGAAGAAGCTATGGGAAGTGGGGAAGGGTGATAAAGGAGAAGACATATTGGAGAGGGAGTGGTCAGTAGCAAAACACTTTTGAAGAGGGACAGGGTGAAAAGAGAGAGAATAAATTGGGAAAAATAAAATTAGCAAAAGTAATTTTAAAAAATGAAGCAAGTTTTTCTGATGGAATATTATTGTTCTCTGGGAAAAAATGAGCAAGATGCTCTCAGGAAAAAAAAAAAAGTCTGGAAAGTCCTTCATGAACAAAGTAAAATATACTGTATAATTCTAATGTTCTAACATGACAAGCTATAAGTGACTGGTATTTTCAATAGTATAATCATCCACAACTACTGTGAAAGACTTATGGTGAAAAATCCTATCCATACCCAGAGAAGGAGCTGATTGTGTCTGAATACAGATTTAAGAATTCTCTACTTCTCTCTATTTTTAACTTTATTTTTTGGAGCATTTTTATTTTCATTAGGTTGGGAGATTTTTTGTTTTCTTTCACAATTTTACTTTTGTAGAAATGTTTTACATAACTTCATATATGGTGTCTTAATTATGGTTGGGAATAAGAAAGTGAACCTAGAATTTAAAAATCTTTAAAAAATTAAATTGTTTTTAATGTAAAAAGAAGATTAAGGTCTAACAATCCCTGTGAGTCACTAAGTTGAAGTCAACATCTAGATCATGTGAATTGAGAAGACATATAGATTAGGATGCCAGTATAGTAAAGAATAGCTTGTATTTTAGTTTATTATTTATTTATAGGTTATTTAGTTTATTTTTTAGTTTTTGTTTATGTAAAATATATGAGGGATATATGTGTGTGTAACTTACATACATACACACATATGTATTCCATAGTGTGGGCAGAGATTAAGATAGAGAGAAGATTGTGAATGAGGGACTGGAACTCCTTGACAAAGGAAAAAGAATGAATAGAAGGGAAATAAATCTATAACAGGTGTTGCTAACAGAAGCTAGGAATATTTAGAATTGTGTGCTTTACTTTCTGAGATATTACACAGTGAGAAAGGTACTGGGTTTGACCCAGAAGAACTTGTTCTTAAAGAATAATTTTCATTCATATTTCTGACTAGTCTCTCTAAGCTTTCTTAACTGATCTAATGCCTAATAATTTAATAGTGATACAAATGCAGAAACTGAAATACAGTTGTGAATTGACAAGAAAATTGTTGATAGGAATAGCTATTACATTTTTGCTTTGTAAAGTAAAATTAATATATTTTGTCATTGTTCATAATTCTCCCACAGTATTTTCAGTTTATAGTTTGGTTTCAACCATTTTAACTTTGATTAAATAATGTTTAATATCAATAGCAAGCTATATCAAAAGACAATGTGGAAGAGGGGAGAAAAAAGCAACCTAGAAACTAAGAAGTATTAGATTTAAATCCTGTCTCTGATATAGTGGCTGTGTGACCCTATACAAGTGACTCAGTGCTCTACACTATAGATTTTAAATATTCTTTTTTGAATCCAGAATTGACTTAACACAATAAAAACACAATAAACTGTAGATAACATTACATTTTCAAACCTAATCAATATGTGACTATCAAGAATCCCTTTATAGAAGTTATCGGTCCCCAGTTTGATTTGCGTTTGACAACACTACTCTACAGAACTTTTCAAGAGCATAAGTTTCAGAGGAGTTAAAAACTTGTATTGATAGAAGAGTTGTGTCACCAAGGACTTTTGATGCCAATGAAGTCATACATGTAGTCCCTCATCCAGTATTGTCTCATTCTATTTCTTGAAGAATCTATTTAGGCAGATAGAAAAGCAAATCTGTATTTTAGACTATGGGACTAGATTTTGTTAGACTTGTGTTTCAGTTCTCTTATACAAGTTACCTTTAGAATATAAATGGCACTATCCTTCATGGTTATGAATGAGTCTTTTTTGTTTATCATGTATTGTTCTTTATGTGTTGCCAAGTTTTTATTACCAGATGTAGACATTTCCATTTGTTTACCTATGTAGAGGATGTATTTTCTTTTTGGCTCCTTTCATTTTAAGAAACTATTAAATGGGCATCTTGTTTTAATTCAATTACGGTTTGGTGTTGACAAGTGATTACAGTTTGAGTATCACTTAGTGAACATTTGCAAAATCTTAAACCTTCATACTTTTCATGTTACTGCAGGTGTTGTTTTTTAAATAAATGAGGAGAAAAAAAGATGTCATCCTCCTGCATCCCCATCTGTGGATCAGTATCTTTTGTGGAAAGGAGTTCTCTTTACAGAACTGAATGTCTTGGGTCAATTACTTGGATGTCACTATCACCCCCTTCCCAGAAACACATATTTGGAATTTTAAGAATATAGAATATAAATCCTATCCTGTTTTAAACTTTCTCTATATTGCTTCTCCCTCCCATGTGGTGAGCTTTTTCTTCTCAAAATGCAGCCAGGTAATAAAAGTTCAGATCTTTTATTATCTCCAATATAGCCCGATTAGCTTAGAGGCCTATCTCTCTGCTTGGTTCCAAGAGCTCTTGCCGCTTTGTCCTTTGATTCTGCCTCTGCTTTCTTCAGCCTCCAGAGCCAGCACCACTCTTCATGTCATTCCGGTGAAATCTGACCGAGAGCCTCTGTCTGTTTTATCCAAGAGGGAGGAATTGTGGGATATGAAAGAGAGGGATTATGGGTTTTCTCCCATAGTGCTCTCTGGCCCAAAGAGCTTCAAGGGAGGTGTGACCTCATTGAACTCCAATGAGTAAAGGTGTGAACACAAGCCTTGTATTAATTAGTTCTACTTAGTACCTTGTTTCAGGTTCTGCCCAAAACATCTTCTTGTAAGATTAGATCAACTCTAATTAGTTAGCAGTTAGTAAGGATTCCAACACTCCCACATCCCTGTGAAATGGCAAGAGCAACAACATGTTTCAAAGCAGCAAATATTTCAATAGCCATATTGGTTCCAGGAAACATTTATTAAGCACTTAATATATTAAGGCAAATCAATGCATGCCAAGCATTTCTAAGTCTAGGAGAAATGAATAAAGTAAAAATAAAAACCCTACATGCAGTCTTTTGAGGGACACACTAAAACAAATAGGTACAGATAAGATAAATGCAGGATAAATTGGAGATAATTCCAGAGGGAAGGCAAAGCAATTAAAATGGACTATGGAAGATTCTTGTATTAGGTGAGACTTGAAGGAAGACAGGAAAACCAGGAAGTGTGGTGTTTTTCTTCTTTAAAATATATAATGGTTTTCTCTGGGGGAAAGCAGGTTTCTCGGGGAGATTTTCTGGAGGCAGCCTTAGTTTCAGTTGAAAGTAATAATCACCCAAAATGCAGCCAACTGGTAAAAATGCAAACGTTTATTTTCACCTTCCTAAATAGCCCGGTTAGTTGAGGCCTATCTCTCTGCTTGGTTCCAAGAGCTCTTGCAGCTTTGTCCTTTGCTTCTGCCTCTGCTTCCTTCAGCCTCCAATTCAGCTTCAAGTTGAATCTGTCATGCCTCCGGGAGAGGGCTTCTGGCTCTCAATCTCCCAGAGTACTCTGTGTCTGCACCAGATTGCTCCTCTCCAATCTAATTCAGCTAAACTCTCACCCAAAGTAACTAACTAATCCGAAGCTAAGAGTCTCTTTATATATGATTTCCCAAAGGTTGACTCTTCCTTCTGGAGGCACACCTAAGGGAGGTGTGAATTCACAAAGTTACAAAGTTTGCTTTGTGAATCTCCCATACTTGTGAACTCCTATGAATACTTAAATACTTCTTGCTTATATGAGCTCTCTAAAGGTGTGAACACAAGCATTGTATCAATTAGTTCTACTTAGTACCTTGTTTCAGGTTCTGGCCCAAAACATCTCCTTGTAGGATTAGATCAATGATACCGAACCATGCTAAATTAGATAATTGTCTCTATCAAGTCTAATGACTTAACAATTTGTAAAGATTCCAACAAGGAAGCAGAGAGGAAAAGGGAGGAAATTCCAGGTATGGGAGACAACTTCTTAAAATGCCCAGAATGAGGAGGTGAAGCATCTTACGTGAGGAATAGAAAGGAGACCAATGTTACTAGATCATAGATTACTTGGAAAAGAGTAAGATAAAAGACTGGAATGATAGAGGGCTCTAAGTCAAGAAGGAACAAAAGTGAAACAGAAGATTTTGTATTTGATCTGTGAGAGGAAAAGAGAATCAAAGGAGTAAGGGACTTTATTAAGAGCATAGCATGGTCAAACTTGCACTTTCAGGAGATAAATTTGAAAACTGATTAGAGTGTGGACTAAATTTGGAAAGAGACTAGAGTCAGAAAGAGTAACTTGCAGGCTGCTACAAAGGAATAATCTACGTATGAAGTGATGGAATCTTGCGCTAGTAAGGGTGGTGGAAAAATCAGAAAAAGAAGGAGGTATGTACAAGAGATATTATGAAAGAAAACATGACAAGGTTTGACAACTGATTGCATGTGGCAGAGATGAGAATGAATGTGGAGGCAAGGATAATTTAGGTGATTGTTTGAGATACTATTTTTTTCCTTTGTGTAGTGTGTGATTTAGCTTATTTTAACTTCCCTTCCAGCTCTAGGTTTATGATTCTATTATATGAGACTGAACAGAAAAGTAATCCTTGACCTCAAAGAGTTTGAATTCTAAGAATAAGGTCAAATATACATGTTTCAATAATACACAAGCAAAGATATAATTAATGACATAGGATAGATAGTCTGGGAGATTCAAAGATTTAGAAATTATTTAGGGCTTCAATGAAATAGGTGACATCTGAAAAATGATAAACCACTTTTCAGACATGCTAGAAAAATAATGGAATGTGTGAAAGAATGATGAATCAGAAGAACTCAAGGATTGAGCATTTACTCTACCACTTACTTCCGATACAAGCTTAAAGAAAGTCACTTCATCTCTTAGTTTCCTCATTTATAAAATGAAGAGGTTGTGCCAGATGAACTCTAAGGTTATTTCCAACTTTAAAGAGTTGTACTTCTGGCAATGTTATGAAACTGAAAAGAATGCTATAAATCCAGACTAACAATTTAGAATTTAGTATATGTTAATGGGAATGGCATGAAAGAAGTCTATAAGGTTTGCTGGCACCAAATTATGTTGAACTTTGAATGATTCTGTGTCATTTATGTTATATTAAGAATGGGATTTCTTACTGAAAGTCAAAGTATTTCCTTTAATTCAGTAGAGGACATTCAATTTTATAATCATTTGGTATGCACAAAATATTGATTAGAGATACACAAATATAAAGAATAAATAAGCCAAGATCCTTGCCCTCAAGAAATTTTTAATGTAATGACAGATCAAGATATGTACAATATTAAGGAATGGAAGGGGTAAAGAAATAAGCATTTTTATAGTTCCTGTGTTCCAAGTAATTTATATGTATCACTTAATGGTACTGGAGTAGATCATTCTCATGATTCTCTGAGATTTATCTCATACTCCAGGAGGTAAGAATAAGTGCAAAACGTTGTGTTCCAAATCTGTCTCCTTCCCTTCCCTCCTCCTCTGTTCCCTAGATAGCCATCAATCCAGTAGAAGTTAAACATATGCAATTCTTCTAAATATAGTTCCATATTTATCATGCTGCAAAGGAAAAAGCAGATCAAAAGGGAGAAAATGGGGGGAAAAAAGCAAGCAAACAAAAACAATAAAGCTGAAAATATCATGTTGTGATTTACATTCACTGTGGATGGCTGTCCATCACAAATCCAATGGAACTGGCCTGAATCATCTCACTATTGAAAAGAGCCAAGTACATCACAATTGATCACAAAATTTTGTTATTGCTGTGTACATGTTCTCTTTGTTTTACTCACTTCACTTAACAGCAGTTCATGTAAGTCTCTCTAGGCCTTTCTGAAATCATCCTGCTGATCATTTCTTGTAGAAGAGTAGTATTCCCTTACATTCATATACCATAACTTATTCAGTCATTCCCCACCTGATAGGAATCTACTCAGTTTCTTTGCCACTACAAAAAGAGCTGCTACAAACATTTTTGTACATGAGCTTTCTTTTCCCTTTTGGATGATCTCTTTGGAATACAGATCCAGTAGAGACATTATTGGGTCAATGGGTATGTCCAGTTGGATAGCCCCTTGGGCAAATTCCAAATTGCTCTCCAATATGGTTAGCTCATTTCACAACTCCACTAACAATGTATTACTATCCCAGTTTTCCACATACCTTCCAATGTTCAATATCATCTTTTCTTGTCATTTTAGCCAATCTGAGAGGTATGAAGTGGTTCCTCAGAGTTGCCTTAATTTACATTTATATATTCAGTGATTTAGAGCATTTTATATGATTAGAAATGACTTTTATTCATCTAAAAATTCTCTGTCCATATCTTTTGACCATTTATGTATCAATTGGAGGATGGCTTGTATTCTTATAAATTTTAGTCAGTTTTCTCTATATTTTAGAAATGAGGCCTTTATCAAAAACCTTAAATATAAACATTTCCCCCCAGTTTGCTGCTTTTTTTCTAACCTAGATTGCCATTGATTCTGTTTGTCCAGAAACTTTTTAATTTAATATAATAAAAAATTTTCATGTTGCATTTCATAATGTTCTCAAGTTCTTCTTGGTCACAAATTTCTTCCTTCTCCACGAATCTGAGAGCTAGATTATCCCTTGTTCTCCTGATTTGCATATTGTATCACCCTTTATCTCTAAATTATGAACTCATTTCAATCTTATCTTGTTGTAAAGAAGATCACTACTTTTAAACCTGAAATTAAATTGCTTAAGGATACTTCCTGTATAATAAAGATTTTTATGAACCTGTCACCCCTCTTGTCAAATACTTTCAATTCTAATTCTCTTCTGGAGTGAGGCCTATGAGGTTCAGCCAGATAATTCCCAGAAGAATTGGATGATTTGATGGAAAAGTAAAATTTGTTTATGGGTCTATGGCTTTTGGAACACCCAGAAAGATTCACAGTAGTCCAAATGATCCAAAGTAATTCCAAATCTCATATGACTTCCTGCATGGTCCCTTAGACCACAACTCAAACTTAATCTAACTTGCACCCTCATCCCTAGATTATTCCTGGATAGGAGAGATGACACTGAATTTATTTAAGTGTCAACTCGAGTCAGAAACATTTTTTTGACATAGAGTTTGAAAATAATAATCAGGACTCTCAATAATTTATATTAGGAATTAGGAATTCATTTTATGATATTAATTATATTGTGAATAAAATAGCTATGAAAAACTATTTTAAAGTTAATTTCTCTAACCAGCTTCTCTAACTAGCAGTTGTCTTTTTTAGAGAAAAGCAAAAGTTAACCAGGAACCAAATGATGATATTACTGAAGTGTTTAGAATTTTATCTAGAATATTTATTTGACTAGTATCATCAATTTTTGTAAAGATTTGATCATCTTTCTGCACCTCTAATTCTTAGACTATTTAATTCATTTTGTAGGCCATATCCATAAACCCTCTTTCCTGATTTTTCTTCTTTTTTATTACTACCGCCACAAAATTAATTATATTTATGTATCTATGAAAATTTGATACTTTCTCAGTAAAATATGAATTTCTTGAAGGTAGGAATTTTTTTGATTTTTTAATTTGTTGGACAAGTTTTCCTTACTGATTAATTTTTCTTATTTGTTTTTCTTTTTTTTTTATTAAAGCTTTTCAATTTTTCAAAACATATGCATGGATATGCTCTGACATTAACCCTTGCAAAACTTTGTGTTCCAATTTCCCTTCTCCTTTGCCCACACCCTTCCCTAAATGGCAAGTAGTCCAATATATGTTAAACATGGTAGCAATATATGTTAAACATGGTAGAAATATATGTTAAATCCAACATATAAATACATATTTACACAGTTATTTTGCTGCACACAAAAAATTAATCAGACTGGAAAAATGATAAAGAAAATAAAATGCAAGCAAAAAACAACAAAAAGAATGAAAATGCTATGTTGTGAACCACACTCTATTCCCACAGTCCTCTCTCTGTGTGCAAATGGCTCTCTCCATCACAAGATCATTGGAACTGGTCTGAATCATCTCATTGTTGAAGAGAGCAATGTCCATTAGAAGTGATCATCATATAATCTTATTGTTGCTGTGTACAATGCTCTCCTGGTTCTGCTCATTTCACATAGCCTTCGTTCATGCAAACCTCTCCAGACCCCTCTGAAATCATCCTTGCAATCATTTCTTATAGAACAATAATATTCCATAACATTCACATACCATAACACACACACACACATATGTGTATATATATATATAATATATATATTTTTAAATGTAAAGCTCCTGCAGTAATTTTTAGCTATTTTTACTTTTTTCCCTATATATATTAATAATTTTTTTCATTTAAAAATTTTGCACATTCTGGTTTAATATATTATATCCAAACTTTTTTTTTTTTTGCAAGTGGAGGTTTCTTTGTAAAACTTTATATTCAGTTCATCATTTCTGGATAGGATTATAAGTACAACAGCACATTTGGCCACTAAGTTGCTTTTTAAAATCTCACAGTGAATGAAACATTTCATGAAAAAGCATAGATTAAATTATAAGACAGGCTTGCAAAGTTACTTGACTAAACATACATGCCTGAAGAAAAAAATAAATTAATGAAGTTATCTCTACTGATGCCCCCCCCAAAAAGGGAAAAGAATCACATTAATTTAAATTAAAATTCTGCCCAAAGTCACTACATTAAGAGTCCTTAGTTTCTTGTATACTTCAATTATTCCTACGGGTCTCTATTCTGTAAATTTTATTTCTAATAAAGACAGTATTAACCTAACAATAAATGAATATTATTTAAGTCCTTATTTTCTAGGAGCTGCAGACAGATACAAAGAAAAAAGTGAAACAGTTCTTGCCCCAAAGGAGTTTACATTTCTATTCTGTCAGAGCAGATAATATATACATAAAAAGATAAACATGAAATAAAAAAGGTAATTGCCAAGTTGAAAGTACTACATACACACATCATGCATTCATATTTATGCGTGTATATGTACACATATTTACATACACATATACCCACATGCACACACACACACACACACATATATATATACACACATATATCTATGTGCCAATTTGGCTGTGTTGTTGAGTTGGTAAAGAGAAGTGATGAAGGGGCAGCTAGATACAGAGGGGATAGAGAACCAGCCCTGGATTCAGGAGGACCTGAGCTCACATCTAGCTTCAGACACATAATGCTTCCTAGCTGTGTCACTCTGGGCAAGTCACTTAATACCAAAGTTGGGAAGGAATTTAAATGCATAATAGAATTTATATTTGATCCTAGTATTATATAGAGCCACTAGTACTCATTGAGAAGGGAAGTGACATGGTTTGGAGGAAATTTGCTTTTACTACACTGTAGGATATTGTTGTTTATCCTTCAATTCTGAAGCAGACCAATGACATCACAAGGTTAGAATGAGGGTACAGTGTGTTCAACTGTTACTGATCATATCAATACTAGTTTGGAGGGTGCTACTACCTATGGGGCACATGTGTTTTGTTGGAATGTTTAAGGTGGAAGCGGCTCTGAGTTTGTGTAATTCATGTTTCTTTTGTTTTTATCTGATTTTGCTTTATTCATGGAATAGAGTGTCTTCTTTAACACAGGCACATTATCCTGGAAGTCCTGTGACAATGTTTTCCATGTCTCATAGTCAACAATAGAATTCCTCAGAAATACCTTGAGAATATCCTTATACTATTTCCTTTGACCACCAAGTTGAGTGTTTACCTTTTGTGAGTTCTATATAAAATAGTCTTTTTGAATAAATAAGCATTTGACATTGAAGCAATATGACCTTATTCAGGGTTGCATTTTTTGCAGTAGAGTTTGAATGTTTGACAGTTCAATGTTACACAGGACCTTGGTGTCTTTCCAGGTAATCTTCAGGATATTCCTTACATAATTCAAAAGGAAGCAGTTGAATTGATATGCTGTTCAGTTTTCACAGACATACAATAGTGTAGTCAACATGATGGCTCTATAGAAGTTCAATTTGGTATGCTGTCTGATACATCTTCTTTACTACAGTTTATTATGGAGTTTCCCAAATGTTGAGCTAGCTCTAGCAATACATGCATCAAATTCCTTATCTGTAGAACAGATGAAGTTCAAAGAATTGAGGCAAGGAGACAAGTAAGTAGACTATTGAAATAGTCCATGTAAGCAATGAAAGCTTGAATATGGGAGTGATTGTATGAAGTCAGAATCAAAGAAAATCATAGAGGTGAAAGGGGACCATTTACCTAAATTATAAATGCAGGGCAAATAGACTGAAAATACATCAAACAACAAATGCCCTTCAAATACCCATGGAATAGCCCAAGTAATTAATCAGCAACCAGGGATGAAAGACTATGAGTCAAGTCTCAATTATCTTTTCATCCCCATCTCATTCCCTCCCTTTTTCTAGAGAAAAAGGACGTGGTAAATTAATAATTTCCCTTCAGTGGTTTGTCAGGGATGGAGTCATCATTATATTTTTCTGATGTATAGATGATTTTCAGAATTTGAAATGCTGTTTTCAAGCTTGGAAAGGAAAATGTCTTAGGACTAGAAAACTATGACTTCACAAAGATCAGCTTGCCATACAGCAATATATAGGGCAAAAAATTAATGTATGCATTGATGTTAGTGTATCCATATTTCAAAATCTAGTAGAATCAAGAAAGAAAGAAAATGTCTCAATGCCTCCAGATCCAAGTAGAAAGAGGCTTACTAACAAGGGACAAACTTTCCTTGAAGGTTATTTACTTTTATCTTTCTATCCTCCCTCTGCTACTACTTTTATCTTTTACCAAATGAGAAAATACAGAAAGAGTGCTTTGAAAACTTTATAATGATATTTTTTTTGCATCATTTTCTATTATGTTCAGATAGTAACAATATTTCAACATATTAGTATTTGGACATAATTTGGACAAATTATAAATTTTAATATTTTGTTGTATATACTACAAATGGATAAATCAATTATGTTTTGTAGTTGAACAAAATTATTCAAGCTTATCTTCTATAGACTCATTAAAATTCTGGTTGGTATAATATCAATAGAATGAGACAAAATGGATAATAATCTCTTTATTTTGAATGATTTTCATTCCAGGTGTCTTAGATATTAAGATATTCAGTATGATGATGTCCATTAAAAATGATCTTCAAATTTTATGGAAGAATGTTTAATCTAGGTAATTGTCGGCTGGCATGATGGTCTCATTCAAGTAGTTTGCTGTCCAAAGCCAAGTAATACATACTATATAGTGGCTTTTTTCTTTTTGGGTATGCTTTTGATGTAACAAAAGATGAACAAAAAAGTAATTTTAATCTAATTTGTTTTAGAAAATAAAAATCAAACCTTTTATTATTCCTATTATAATTTTAAAAGGGGCCTTGAGGAATTTTCATAGAGAAGAAAATTTTTAAAGTATGAAAGCAATTTTCAAAATAATAGTAATTCATAATTTAATTATTAATACAAAATAAAAATCTAAAATGTCATTTTTTTCTGTTGTAAAGTGACCTCATGGAAGATCACTTTCAGATTTTACACTGCAGTTCTTTAGTGAAAAATGTAACCATAGATTTTGAGTATGTATTTCTAAAGCAAAGTATTTTCTAAGATGGCCAAACTTTTCTTATCTCACCAAATGGTCCAACTGGCCAATTAAAGTAAGTTCAGCAAAGATTCAACAGCAGAACATTGTTATCCATGAAACCTCCCCATAATGTACAACATTGGCATATTTTGAATTTGACTAAAATCCAGTTCGCTCTGCTAAAGAAGCAAGTATTTCCTGCCCTCTCTTCATTTTTTTTTATAGTGTTGAGGAGGAAGAGAAGGTTCTTCTGAAAGCAGTGAAATACTTAAGAAATCACAGGAAGCTGGCCAACATTGCTGACAGAAGTGGAAGATCAAAAAAAAAAAAAAAAAAACTTGGCTTGAAGCAATCTGATGCAGCAACACCAGATGGGCTTGAACATTCTTCTCCCAGACCAGATTTCATGAGTTAGAAATTGTTATCCTGGGAATTCAATTATAATATCTTAAATGATTCACCTCATAGAACTTAAACTTCTAAATTTTTATAGGAAGAACTCTATCATAGAACACATATGATAACTTACTTCTTAATGTGGAATTAATAGAACAGAAATAAAATTTGTATAATGTCAGTGAGAGAGGCTTTTTTCACCAAATTAAATTATATATTCAAGGACTATTCACTAAGTGATCTAGCACTTTAGAGATGGGTGAGGTCATGATTAAATTAATTTCCCTCTATCTTTAAAAATGAAAGAGTTTCATTGAGGGTAACATTTTGGTTTCCTAAAAGAATTTAAGTCTGAAAGATATATGGGGGAGATAGGAAAGAGCTGAAAACAGGAACAAAAACAAGATAAAGGAGAGGTTGAGGAATAACAATAATAAAATTTTTCTATTTTACAATCTAATCTGTTGCTTCTTCCTATGTTTATGATAAGCATTACTAAGATGATGAAAATGATGACAGTGTTTACAATTATGATGTGATTAATGATAGTGATAATATAATTTTTGATGATTTACAAAGCAATTTTTATGTTATGTCATATGATTCTGATCCTAATAAATCATTTAATCTCAAGGAAATAATAATATTCATATTATCTTAAGGCTATTGTGTTTGATAATGTGGAATGGTAGACCACGATTTAAACTAAAATTTCTTCCACTTATAGTCTATCCCAGATTTTGCCATTAGTTAGCTATGTGGCTACGGACAATTCATTTAAGCATTCTAAGACTCATTTTTTTTTATGTGAAAAATGGTATTTAATACCACTAGAGTATCCTTAAAGTTTTTTCAGTCTCTATAGTAGAGAAATTTGTTATTATATTAGATTGATTCCTCAAATAGCATGGAAAAATTTTCTTACTTCTGTTAATCACATAACATATACAATTAAAAACAACATGTTTATGAAGTCTGTGAAAAAGCCTGAGAAGGGAAATGTTTGTTGTAAATATTATTTTTATATTTAAATTATGACAAATTTGTTGTATAGATGAATAAAAAGCTTATTTGATATTAGTATAGAAGAATGGATAACTTGTAGATTAATCACAGCACAATTTTGGGTACAATATAGAAAGTGAAGGAATATATTTCAATCAAGCACTATAAGAGAAATACAAAAGACGAGAAAAATCTATTATCAAAGGAGTTTTAACTGAATCCAATTGTTGAAGTCTAGATTTGGGGTACCTAAATGAAATTAGGGTTTAGTTGAGGTCTAGTGACAGTTTTGGGGTACAGGGAATTAAACAGAGTTCCCCTGCAACCCCTTGGATTCAGCACAAGGATACAGTGGTAAATGAGGTTTAGTAAATGAGGTCTAGTAGCAGCGGCAAATCCCCAATAAAAGCATTTATTGGCCCAAGAGCTAGATTGATAAAAGAGGTTTATTACTGGGTTTGGAAGTAAGGAGATAGGTGAAGGTAGAGATAAGGAGGGCACCGGACAGAGGGTCCAGTGAACAGAGGGTCCTCACATGGCTAGCATGTTTGGAATCTCTGCAAAGAGGGGGTCCCAGTGTATCCCTTTTATAATGGGAGATTTAGCTCAAGGAGCTTTTGGGTGTAGCCCCAAAGTTGACTCAGATCCGGATGGGGCTGGGACAGGTCTGGATCTTCTATTGGAATTCAAAGGGACCAGGATTTGTGAGTTAAAGGATAATTACATTAACTAGGGGAGGAGGTTGGGAATCAAACATAGGAATCTTTCCCACATCACAATCAATTGAGAGTATGTAGGAATAGAAGTAGTTGGGGACAAATGGAGAAAGTTACATAGTAATGTCCTTGAGATGATATTCTCTCATTTTTAATTTCTCATGGAAAGTTTTTATTTCACTTTGATAAAATAACTTTAATGGAAACATAGCAAAATAAAATCCTTTCCATGTAAACAAAAACTAAAGTGAGGAATGAACTGACCTCTTATAATAGAGAAAGGAATTTTAAAATTATGATTAAGTGTTGTATGAAGATCTACAATATGAATAGGATTTAAAATAATAAAAGAAACAGGGTCTTCTGGGAGCTAAGATAGTGGAGTAAGCAGTAAATTGCCTTAACTCTCCAATATCTAGCTCTAAAAGACAATAAAATATCACCCCAAAACAAATCCTGCAACAGCAGAACCAGAAAAATAGATGGAGTAAAACAATTTTTGAGTTCAAGAAACTTGGAAGATCAGAAGGAAAGGTTTCCTCATTTGAGTAAAAGGGGAGAGCAGTCTGAGGAGTGAGTGTATGTGCGGCAGTATCCTAGCAAATCAACAACAAGCTTCACCTCAGCAAACTATACATAGTTACTAAGACCCAGTGTGGTGGAGCAAGAAATGCCAAAACTAGGACCCTTCATGTGCCTTAGCATAGCCAAAGCACTGTGCAGACTCTAACTCAAAGAATCAGTATGTGTTTCAGTGTACCTCAGAGGAAACAGGAAATCTTTGTAAGACCTGACTGTGATTCAGTGTAGCCCCAGGCAAACAGATAGACAATAATCCTGTAGGTACCAAAAGAAACAGGAAACCCCCAACAATGGGACCCTGTCACTTGGTTCAAAATAGCTCTAGCCCAGCAGACAATTATCAGTGACCAGACAGCCACTGCTTCAGCTAGAATTACAACAAAGAATCACTTACCTGGTAAAAGTAAGCATAACATATCAAGGGAAAAGATGTTTATTCAGTGAAATAGAAGAATGTCAAGCCTTCATAAGAAAATCAGAATTAAACCAAAAAAGTTATCTCCAATATCAAGACTGCAGAGAAATATAAACCAATAAAAAAGGAAAAAGAAAACATAAGGGATTTACAGTTTACATGACTACAAGGAAAGATGATACTGCAGTAAAAAATGGAATCTGACCAGAGAATGTAATGGTATTAGGAAAGAATAAGACGCAAACTCAGAAAAGGACAACAATATCAGAATACTAAAGAGTCACATCCCAAAGATAAAGGGGAAGTAGTCGCAAGCCCAGAAAAAACTCATGGAAGAGCTGGAAAAAGAGCTTAAAAATCATACAAGAGAAGTAGAAGAAAAATTGGGAAAATAAATAAGAGCAATACTAGTAATTCTTAATTGCCCCACTAATAGTTGAGCTAGAAGAAATATACAGGTATAAGGTGAATTTGAGGAAATGACATAGAAAAATAATTAGAGGCTGAGGAAGAGGAATACACTAGGTGAAGAAAGAAGGGAGAGGTAGAATGAGTAAATTATTTCACATGAAGAGGCATAAAAGATTTATTACAATGGAGTAGAAGATGACAAGGTAAGCCATGGGTATCCCTTGAACCTTACTCTCATCAGTAGATGGTATAAAGAGGGAATAAAACAGTTGCATGAAGAAATATACTCAACAAAAAAGTAGGAGGAGAGGAGATTAAGTAAAATTGGGAAAGGAACTGACAGAAGAACAAGCAAATTGGAACAGGTGGTAGACAGAAGCAAAACGTTGGTGAGGATGGAAAGGATGAAAGGAGAGAGGATAAATAGAACGAAAAATAGGATGAAGAGAAAAACACAGGTAGTAATCATAATTGTGAATGGGAAACGGTGATTTCTTCTATAACATTGATGAGGACAATACAGATAGCCTTGCCCAGAACACTTAAGTGCATTTACATTCTCTGGGAAAAACCCCTGAGAAAGACTCTTTTCCCACACCCTCTGGAAGCAGGAATCAAGTTTATTTAAAGGATGCTCCTCTTTGGATGCAAAAACTTAAATGACTTTCTATTGTTTTTTGTTTCTGGATAAGTAAGCCCTTAGAAAATGTCTTTTTGCAATCTTTTACTATTGCCCACTGAGAGTACATCTTGTTGTTTTTAATAAAGTGCCTTTTCTTTCCACAGCCTTTTGTGTAGCGAATTTCTGGCTTCGAACCTGCCCTAACTTGGTGTTCTGAAGAACTAAGAGACCAACCCATATTCATGCCATGATCTATACCACATCAAAATGAAAGCAGATAACAGAATGGATCACAAAACAGAATCCTACAATATTTATACAAGAAATACACTTGAAACAGAGCCACACATAAAGATAATGTGCTGGAGCAGAATCTCTTATGTTTCAGCTGAAGTTAAAACAACCAGGGGCAACAATATTGATTTCAGACAAATTAAAGCAAAAATAGACCTAATTAAGATAGTAAATGATACCTCACTGAAAGGTGTCAGAGACAATGAAGCAATATTAGCGCTAAATATATATGCACTGAGTGGTATAACATCCAAATTCTTAAAAGAGAAATTAAATGAGTTACATGCTTTATGAAAAATAAAACAAATAATTTCATTTAAATCCAACTCACTTGAATTGGCATTACTTCTGTGATGTCATGTTCTTTCAGAATGAAGGACAAACAACAAAACTTTGTAAATAGAGCTACCCTACTGGGTACTCACCTGGAACTGATCAGTTGGGCAACATACCATGTTTCCCCAATAATAAGACACTGTCTTATTATTTCTTGGACAGAAAAACACCAGAGGCCTTATTTTCAGGGGAGGACTTATTTTAATGAACATTGACAGCAATTTTAATAAACAGGTAAATGTGAACCAAAAAAAAAGTACCTTTATTCAATTATGATCATGTCATCTTCTTCAACAACATTGTCATAAGTGTCCATACCCTGAATTCCGTCCTGGATATCTTGCACCTCTATTTCCTTCAGAAGAAGTGGACCCGATCTGTCATGTCCAACAATATAGCTCTCTTTAAATGAACATGTCTTCTCCAGGTAACCTGCTCGTAATGCCTTGACGACACAGCTGTCAGTAATTTTATCCCATGACTTCTTCATCCAAGTCCCGACTTCTTGCAGACAGGACTTCACAAAGTTTCCATGCTGATTTCTTTCCATTCTATTTTCTTTTTTTTTTTTAATTTTTATTTAATAATTATTTTATATTGACACTCTTTTCTGTTCCAATTTTTTTTCCCTCCCTCCCTCCACCCCCTCCTCTAGATGGCAAGCAGTCCTTTATATGTTGGATATCCATTCTATTTTCAATGTAGTCATTGACTTCCATGCGCAAATGGTCCTTGAATGGCTTGTTTATTGCAATATCAAGGGTCTGGAGATAGGCAGTCATTCCTGCAGGAATCATTACTTGATCTATTCTTCTCTCTACAAGGAAGTTCTTCATTTCTTTAGCACGGTGAGTGCTGGCTGAGTTCTTCTTTTATCCTCCATCATGCCCCCTGAGTTCTTCTTTTATCCTCCATCATGCCCCTTTTATCCTCCATCATGCCCCCTCACTCCCACTTACATACCGGGTTTTTATGTTGTCCTGCCTCAGCTCTCCTCCATGGCACTGCTCTCAATGGCGCCAGCAAGCAAATCACTGGGGAAGAACAGGATGCCGCGCTCACTGCTGCAGCTCTGATTTGATGCAGCTCGGAGCGCGGCTTGCATTTCACTCCGGGGTGGGGGGGGTGGGGCGTTGCATACAGAGGGTACCATAATGTAGCGTGTAGCTCAGGAGATCACCTTCACTACAGTAGCAATCTCAATAGACTTATTTTCGGGGGAGGGCTTATTTTAGAGGAATCTTACACAGTAAGGGGAGGGCTTATTTTCGGGATAGGTCTTATTATCAGGGAAACATGGTAGCTAGCTATTTTCCCCTCCCTCCTTTCCTTCCTCTCTCTCTCTCTCTCTCTCTCTCTCTCTCTCTCTCTTTCTCTCTCTCTCTCTCTCCCCTTCTTTCCTTCCTTCCTTCTTTCCTTCCTTCCTTCCTTCTTTCCTTCCTTCCTTCTTTCCTTCCTTCCTTCCTTCTTTCCTTCCTTCCTTCCTTCCTTCCTTCCTTCCTTCCGTCCTTCCTTCCTTCCTTCCTTCCTTCCTTTTTTCCTTCCTTCCTTCCTTTCTTTTTTGCTCTTCCTTCTGTGCACATAAGATATCATTCTCTTACCTGCCTGTGTTCTACCCAGAGGAATATATATTTTAAAACATTGCAACCCCCTAAGATGAATTTACTGGCTAGTTTTCTATTCTAAATCATTCTGTCTCTCATTGATTGAGCCTACTAGTCATTTTTGGGGCCCTGATTAACTCAGAGTAAAGGTAAATTGGCATTGTTTCTATTTTGGCCAGAAATCTTGAGGGTCTTCCCCTCCCAGATTGGAGATATATATATATATATATTTACTCTTTAAATGAAGCCATTCTTTTCCTCAAGTTCTTATCTAGCCTTAATCACTGAATGGGCCTTACCTCAGTCAAAGATCTGCTAAAGACATTTGTTTAAAAAGTCCAAAGTCTCCCACTGGCCTGCTCTACTCACCCTGATCTGTACTTTGTCATTGGAACTGAATGACTTTAGAGGAAAAGTGAGGCTGATAACTTTGCATTACCCACCCTCATTTAAATCCAATTCACTTGTATGACATGGCATCACATCTCTGAGATCATAGTCTTCTTCAAGAATAAAGGACAAATAACACCAACAACAATATGCAGGTACCTTCCCATAGTTTATAGCCTTAACATCACCTACAATGATGAGTTTAAGTTATTTTTCTTAAGTCATATGATAGGTCAGTAGCAGGGCTCTATGCCTCTTTGCATAACAGAAACAAAAATATTAAAAACCTCATTTTGGATCCTTTAGTTTATAAATATTTATATACTATTTTGAAAAGAAAAGAAAAGCTCTAATCTATTATCTATTATCAATCTTTTATCTATAATCTATTATCAAAAGAAAGAAGGGATGCTGTATTTGGAAGCAGTGTGTCTTAGTTCAGACTCTTATTCTATCACTTGCTATGTGTGTGATATAAAGCAAAACTCTTTATATTCTGGGTCTCACTTTCTCACTTGTAAAATGAGAAATTGGACTAGATGATCTAGAAAGTCTCTATCAGTCTTAAATCTATGCTTATATGAGATTCAAAGTTTTAAGTTCCTTTTCAAATAGTTTGCTAACAATGGGAAAGTTATAACAAAAAATGGAATTTCTTGGGGACTCATGGTGTTGTGGAGGAAAAGAAAATCAATTGAGATTGTCACAACACTGATGTGACCTAGTTATCACACTGTAGATCTATATACATGGCAGAGGGAAACACTTTAGAGGGCATACAAGTGCATATAGTGGAGTGTGCAACTATCTTAACTGGGGCACTGCCTTCATACTTTCTCTTTATGATTGAAAATGCTGTTCAAGGCCTCTGCAGGGGAACATGGAAAATAAATGCTTCATAATCTCATCACTTGGTTGAGATTCACACCTTGTCTTATCTTTGATACTTTTCTAAACTCTCAGTAGGAAAATCATCCAGGAAAGGTAAGAAGCCATGGGTCAAATATAGTAATATAAATTAGATCTTTTGAGTCATTTAGTTCTTGTTTGATCTAAAAGATTTAGCTTTCACCCTATGTGTGAAATCCAAGGTCAGTACCAAAAGAAACCATTGCAATTTAAATGAATTATTTATGAAGACATTATGACAAATTGGGGTCACAGGTTGTTCTGTCCCCTAGCTCAACAGGCTTAGTCTCTTCAGACAATCACCCTTTATCTTTTGTTGTCCATTCTTCTTTCTCCTGGGATTTACTAGCAGGACACAAAACTAAAGTAAAACTTCGAGAGCACTAACTTTATTATAAATAAATATTAAAATATTTTGACATACCACGTTCATAATTTCATGTAACACTTAGCATACTGAAAATCACTTTACATATATTATCTCCTTTGAACTTCCTGTAAGTATGACTTCTTTTTTCAGACCTGATATCATTGGCATGGCAAAATTCCTGGTGAGGAAAGTACTACTATGAGTGAAGTTCAGTATTTATTCTGTAATATAATCTTAATGAATTCTCTGGGGATACTCATAGTTTAAATGATTTGTATAAGACCATATGGCTACTATGATTCAGAGTCAAGCCTTAAACTCAGGTCTTCTTGATGCTAAAGCTAGTTCTCCTTCCACTATACCACTAGTACTTTTCACCACAGATATAGTTTTTAAAATATTTTACAGATGAAGAAAATGAAGCTAAGAAGTTAAGAACTTTGTGTTACCTATAATGATGAAGCTAATAAATTTAGAAATTAGTATCTGAATTAGTCCAATTTTCTTTCCACTACAACAGCCTACTTTTTCTATTGGTGTGAGGAATCATGAAAAAGTTGTGCATCATCTGAGATATGAGAATAAATCTGATGTATGGCTCCTATTTTAATGAACTATACTCCTTGTCTTTTGAGACAACTTATTTAATGTTCAAACTAATTGAAAATTTTCAAAAAGCAACAATGTTTTGTAAGTAATAAACATATTTCAAGATTCAAAATATTGAAAAAAAATCAGAGCATACATCTATCTTCTTCTCTGCTTAGCATTGTAAAAATGAACTAACAGGAAAATCTCTTGCCAACCTCTTCTTTTCCCCATAGTGATTACCACTGAAGAGAATGAGTTCTATTATTTGAAATCAGTCACTGAAGAACTATGTTAAATATCTTATCAAATCTAATAATGCAAAAAGAAGATTTTAACTGAATTAAAAACTCATTCATCACTGATTGTAGTTAGTGTGCAGCTGAAGTACAGTATTAGTCCATCAAAAAAAATTGAAACTTTGAGTGACAGAGTTCTAACTTTTCTTCTTATGTTTTAGACATAAAAATGTTAAAAATGAAAATAGGGCAGCTTTCTCATACTATAGGTGATGAAAATTGGTGTGAAATAAAAAAAAATTATTGCTGATAATTATTATGTAATTTGAATGTATTACTTCATTTAATTCAAACCATAAGGTATAAATAACAGTTTAATAACAGTGATATAAATAACAGATCTATGGCCTCATTTGGGAATTTCCTACAATCTATCAAAAAGCATTGACTCCACTATTTTAAATGATATCAGCTACAAAGACAAAAATGAAAAAAAAAAAAACCCTCTTTTCTTAAGGATGTGACTATCAGATGATTGTTCTATTCACTTGTACAGATTACAACCCATCCAAGCTTTCTAATCTGAGGATGGGACTAAGAAGTTTCATTTGATTCTAGAGATAATAAACAATTGAAGTTTATGAAGTTAGAAATTGTACCTTGTAAAACATGCATTTTCAAAAAAATCATTTGGCAACTAAAGTCAGGATAAATATATAAATGGAAACTAAAAATCAGTTCTTGTGGTAGTCCAGATAAGAGAATATGAATTCCTGTGCAAATGTGGTGATTGTGAAAGAGAAGATCTATACAAGAGATGTTGTGCATGTAGAAACAAGATTTAGCAACTTTTAGGATATGCAGCATGAAACTGGATAAAAGAATGGCCTTTGACTTCTTTCTTTCAAACTCATACATTATCTTTTCCAATACCTTTTTAGCTCTTTTTCCTATGTTCACCTTTCTATTGAAAATATTGAATTTTCAAGTTTATACAGATTTAATTGGTAGAGTCTCCTGAGTTCTTTTTAGAATTCCTCTGCCTCTTCAGTTTCCTTCACAGATGTTACCACATGAATTGTAACTATATTTATGAAAGTCTTTTCCTCTATATGTTCACCTTGAAGAATATTGCAATTTAAGAAAACTTTTTTTTTTTTTTTTTTGTGGTACTTTCTTTTTTTTTTTTTTTTTAAGTTTTTTTATTTAATAATTACATTATATTGACACTCATTTCTGTTCCGATTTTTTTCCCCTCCCTCCCTCCACCCCCTCCCCTAGATGGCAAGCAGTCCTTTATATGTTGGATATGTTGCAGTATATCCTAGATACAATATATGTTTGCAGAACCGAACAGTTCTCTTGTTGCGTAGGGAGAATTGGATTCAGAAGGTATAAATAATCCGGGAAGAAAAACAAAAATGCAGATAGTTCACATTCGTTTCCCAGTGTTCTTTCTTTGGGTGTAGCTGCTTTTGTCCGTCATTTATCAATTGAAACTCAGGTCTCTTTGTCAAAGAAATCCACTTCCATCAAAATATGTCCTCATACAATATCGTTGTCGAAGTGTATAATGATCTCCTGGTTCTGCTCATTTCACTTAGCATCAGTTCATGAAGGTCTCTCCAAGCCTCTCTGTATTCATCCTGCTGGTCATTTCTTACAGAACAATAATATTCCATAACATTCATATACCACAATTTACCCAGCCATTCTCCAATTGATGGGCATCCATTCATTTTCCAGTTTCTAGCCACTACAAACAGGGCTGCTACAAACATTTTGGCACATACAGGTCCCTTTCCCTTCTTTAGTATTTCTTTGGGATATAAGCCCAATAGAAACACTGCTGGATCAAAGGATATGCACATTTTGATAATTTTTTGGGCATAATTCCAGATTGCTCTCCAGAATGGTTGGATTCGTTCACAACTCCACCAACAATGCATTAGTGTCCCAGTTTTCCCGCATCCCCTCCAACATTCATCATTATTTTTTCCTGTCATCTTAGCCAATCTGACAGGTGTGTAGTGGTATCTCAGAGTTGTCTTAATTTGCATTTCTCTGATCAATAATGATTTGGAACACTCTTTCATATGAGTGGTAATAGTTTCAATCTCATCCTCTGAAAATTGTCTGTTCATATCCTTTGACCATTTATCAATTGGAGAATGGCTTGATTTCTTATAAATTTGAGTCAGTTCTCTATATATTTTGGAAATGAGGCCTTTATCAGAACCTTTAACTGTGAAAATGTTTTCCCAGTTTGTTGCTTCCCTTCTAATCTTGTTTGCATTAGTTTTATTTGTACAAAGGCTTTTTAATTTGATGTAATCGAAATTTTCTATTCTGTGATCAGTAATGGTCTCTAGTTCATCTTTGGTCACAAATTTCTTTCTCCTCCACAAGTCTGAGAGATAAACTATTCTATGTTCCTCTAATTTATTTATAGTCTCGTTCTTTATGCCTAGGTCATAGACCCATTTTGATCTTATCTTGGTATATGGTGTTAAGTGTGGGTCCATGCCTAATTTCTGCCATACTAATTTCCAGTTGTCCCAGCAGTTTTTATCAAATATTGAATTCTTTTCCCAGAAGTTAGGGGCTTTGGGTTTGTCAAACACTAGATTGCTATAATTGACTATTCTGTCTTGTGAGCCTAGCCTTTTCCACTGATCCACTAATCTATTTCTTAGCCAATACCAAATGGTTTTGGTGACTGCTGCTTTATAATATAATTTTAGATCAGGTACAGCTAGGCCACCTTCATTTGATTTTTTTTTCATTAGTTCCCTTGAGATTCTCGACGTTTTATTGTTCCATATGAATTTTGTTGTTATTTTTTCTAGATCAATAAAATATTTTCTTGGAAGTCTGATTGGTATAGCACTAAATAAATAGATTAGTTTAGGGAGTATTGTCATCTTTATTATGTTTGCTCGGCCAATCCAAGAGCACTTAATATTTTTCCAATTATTTAAGTCTGACTTTATTTGTGTGGAGACTTTTTTATAATTTTGCTCATATAATTCCTGACTTTCCTTTGGTAGATAGATTCCCAAATATTTTATGGTATCAACAGTTATTCTGAATGGAATTTCTCTTTGTATCTCTTGCTGTTGGGTTTTGTTGGTGATGTATAAAAATGCTGAGGATTTATGGGGATTTATTTTGTAGCCAGCTACTTTGCTAAAATTATGAATTATTTCCAATAGCTTTTTGGTAGAATCTCTGGGGTTCTCTAGGTATACCATCATATCATCTGCAAAGAGTGATAGTTTGGTTTCCTCATTGCCTACTCTAATTCCTTTTATATCTTTCTCGACTCTTATTGCCGAGGCTAGTGTTTCTAATACGATATTAAATAATAATGGTGATAGTGGGCAACCTTGCTTCACTCCAGATCTTACTGGGAAAGGTTCCAGTTTTTCCCCATTGCATATGATGCTTACTGATGGTTTTAAATATATGCTCCTGACTATTTTAAGGAAAAGTCCATTTATTCCTATGCTCTCAAGTGTTTTTATTAGGAATGGATGTTGGATTTTATCAAATGCTTTTTCTGCATCTATTGAGATGATCATGTGGTTTTTGTTTGTTTGGTTATTGATATAGTCAATTATGCTAATAGTTTTCCTAATATTGAACCAGCCCTGCATTCCTGGTATAAATCCTACTTGGTCATAGTGTATTATCCTGGTGACAATTTTCTGTAATCTTTTTGCTAATATTTTATTTAAGATTTTAGCATCAATATTCATTAGGGAGATTGGTCTATAATTTTCTTTCTCTGTTTTCAGCCTACCTGGTTTAGGTATCAGTACCATATCTGTGTCATAAAAGGAGTTTGGTAGGACTCCTTCAATCCCTATTTTTTCAAATAGTTTATATAACATTGGAGTTAATTGTTCTTTAAATGTTTGGTAGAATTCACCTGTAAATCCATCTGGTCCTGGGGATTTTTTCTTAGGGAGTTGATTGATAGTTTGTTCTATTTCTTTTTCTGAGATGGGACTGTTTAGGATATTTACTTCTTCCTCTGTTAGTTTGGGCAAGCTGTATTTTTGGAGGTATTTTTCTATTTCATTTAAGTTGTCGAATTTATTGGCATAAAGTTGGGCAAAGTAACTCCTAATTATTGCTCTAATTTCCTCTTCGTTAGTGGTGAGTTCTCCCTTTTCATTTTTAAGACTAACAATTTGATTTTCCTCTTTCCTTTTTTTAATCAGATTTACTAAGGGTTTGTCTATTTTGTTGGTTTTTTCATAGAACCAACTCTTAGTTTTATTAATCAATTCAATAGTTTTTTTACTTTCAATTTTATTGATCTCACCTTTTACTTTTAGAATTTCAAGTTTAGTGTTTGACTGGGGGTTTTTAATTTGTTCCTTTTCTAGCATTTTTAATTGCAAACCCAATTCATTGACCTTCTCTTTCTCTATTTTATACAAATAGGCCTCTAGAGATATGAAATTTCCCCTTATTACCGCTTTGGCTGCATCCCATACATTTTGGTATGATGTCTCATTATTATCGTTTTCTTGGGTGAAGTTATTAATTATGTCTATGATTTGCTGTTTTACCCAATCATTCTTTAGTATGAGATTATTTAGTTTCCAATTATTTTTTGGTCTACTTCCCCCTGCTTTTTTGTTGAATGTAATTTTCATTGCATCGTGGTCTGAAAAGGATGCATTTACTATTTCTGCCTTACTACATTTGAGTTTGAGGTTTTTATGTCCTAATATATGGTCAATTTTTGTATAGGTTCCATGAACTGCTGAAAAGAAAGTGTATTCCTTTCTGTCTCCATTACATTTTCTCCAGAGATCTATCATATCTAGCTTTTCTAGTATTCTGTTTACCTCTTTAACTTCTTTCTTATTTATTTTCTGGTTTGATTTATCTAATTCTGAGAGTGCAAGGTTAAGATCTCCCACTATTATAGTTTTACTGTCTATTTCTTCTTGCAGCTCTCTTAGTTTCTCTTTTAAGAATTTAGATGCTACCCCACTTGGTGCATATATGTTTAATATAGATAGTGCTTCATTATCCATGCTACCCTTTAGCAAGATATAGTGTCCTTCCTTATCTCTTTTAATTAGGTCAATTTTTGCTTTAGCTTGATCTGAGATCAGGATGGCTACCCCTGCTTTTTTGACTTCACCTGAAGCATAGTAGATTTTGCTCCAACCTTTTACCTTTAACCTGCATGTATCTCCCCGCTTCAGGTGTGTTTCCTGTAAACAACATATTGTAGGATTCTGGCTTTTAATCCATTCTGCTAACCGCTTCCTCTTTATGGGGGAGTTTACCCCGTTCACATTTATGGTTAGAATGACCAATTCTGTATTACTTGCCATCTTGTTAACCCCGGTTTATGCTTTCCTCCCTTCTTTCCCCTTTCCCCCCCTTCCAAGTATTAAGCTTGTGAGCACCCCTTGTTTCTCACAGCCCTCCCTTTTTAGTGTCCCTCCCCCCGCCTTAGAGTTCCTCCCCCTATCTTACCCCTTTCCCTCCCAGTTCCCGTATTCCCTTCCGCTTAGCTTATTCCTTCCCTTTCCACTTTTCCCTTCTCACTTTTCAATGAGATGGGAGAAGTTTCACCATAGATTGAATATGTCTTAAGATTTTTCACTTAAAGCCAATTCTGAAGGCAGTAAGATACCCACTATATTCATCCCCCTCCATTCTTTCTCTCAGATATAATAGGTTTCCTATGCCTCTTCATGAGATGTACTACCCCCACTTTACCCTTTTTCTGGTACAATGTCCTTTCCACATCAATTTCTAGAACAAGGTATACATGTATTCTTTATGCATCTATATAGTCAAAATATAGTTCCCAAGATTAATCTTTACCTTTTTAGATTTCTCTTGAGTTCTATATTTGTAGATCAAACTTTTTGTTAAGTTCTGTTTTTTTCATCAGAAATAGATGAAATTCGCTTACTTCGTTGAATGTCCATCTTCTTCCCTGGAAAAAGATGCTCATTCTCGCTGGGTAAGTTATTTTTGGTTGCATACCAAGTTCCTTAGCCTTTCGGAATATCATATTCCAGGCCCTTCGATCTTTTAATGTGGATGCTGCCAGATCCTGGGTGATCCTTATTGTGGCTCCTTGATACTTGAATTGGGTTTTTCTAGCCGCTTGCAATATTTTTTCTTTCATCTGAGGGTTCTGGCATTTGGCCACTATATTCCTTGGTGTTTTGATTTTAGGATCCCTTTCAGTGGGTGATCGATGAATCCTTTCAATGTTTATTTTTTCCTCTGTTCCTATGACTTCTGGGCAGTTCTCTTTGATAATTTCCTGGAAGACAGTGTCCAGGCTCTTTTTTTCATCATGTTTTTCTGGGAGTCCAATGATTCTCAGATTGTCTCTCCTGGATCTGTTTTCCAGGTCTGTTGTCTTCCCCAGAAGGTATTTCACATTTTTCTCCATTGTTTGATTTTTTTGGATTTGCTTGACTGATTCTTCTTGTCTCCTCGAGTCATTCAATTCCACTTGTTCAATTCTGATTTTCAGTGAAGTATTCTCTTCACTCACTTTTTTAAAATCTTTCTCTAATTGTCCAATTGAGTTCTTTTGTTCTGTGGAATTTTTTTCCATTTCGCCAATTTTGTTTTCCAGTTCACTAATCCTATTTTTCAAGGATTTTACTTCTTTATCCACTCTCTCTTTAACTGACTTCTCCAGGCTCTTTTGCCAAGCCTCCCTCTCCTTTTCCCAAGCTTCCTTCTCCTTTTGCCAAGCCTCACTCTGCTTTCCCCATTTTTCTTCTAGCTCCCTTGTGAGAGCCTTTTTAATCACTTCTATGAGGTTCATCTGTGCTGAGGAACAGACGATCTCCTCCTTTGGGGAATCACCTGGGGACTGCCTGTTTTTAGTCTCCTCAGGATTTAGAGTCTGCTCTCTATCTGTGTAGAAGCTGTCTAGGGTTAAAGTCCTCTTCAGCTTCTTGCTCATTCTGTCTATTAATCAGAGACAAACTACCAAAGAAAAACAGAAAAAACTGGAGTCTTTCTTTGGGGGGGGGGCTGGGTGTGTTATCGAGCTTCCTCTACAGACTGCAGGTGGCAGCAGTGAGGCACTAGCAGGACTGTGCTGCGCCTGCGCTCTGAGATCCCAAAGCGTGCTGAGACACTGAGGGGGGGAAGGGGGGGGCGGCCAGGTCCTGAGAGACTCCAGCTGTTTGCGGTTGTGTTCTTCAGCCCCGGTGTTTTTAACTTCTCTGCTGGGCTGTTGACTTGCTGCAGGTTCCAAACCTGTAGCGAAGCTCTCCCCGCAGAGACAGCTGCGATCACTCCCCACCCCCTCTCCAGTCTGTTCCCGTGCTCTCACTGCCGCTGCCCGCCGCCTGCGCCCGATCTAAAACCGCCCCAGCCCTCCAGTAAAGACAGACCTTTCTTGGAGGATCTCAAGGATGGCTTCTCTTGGTAACTATTTGTGGGTTTTTTTCAGTCAAGCATTGATTCAAAGGCTTGTAATGAAGTGGATAGTGAGAGAAAGCGCGGAGCTTATGCAACTGTGAGCCTCCTCTCCGCCATCTTAACCGGAAGTCGTCTTAAGAAAACTTTTTAAGCAAAATGATGTTTCCTCTTGCCTTGTGACATAAAATCAGCTTCATCAACAAAATTATTTGCCTTTCCAAGGAAAATATTTAACCTGGACTATGCCCTTCAGTGTTATTGTCTCATCTTCCTTAATCTACAACCTTATTCTCTTCTAATCTATAATTCCACAAATGAGGAATACATTTCTTTGACTTTGTTTCATTTCTTATAGATATAACCTTCCTTCTTAATGAAGTGAATAGCTCTACTTGTGATTCCCAACCCCTTCCATCTTTTCCAAGAATTTTCTCTTCCTCACCCATCCATTTTCTCTTGTCTTCAATTTCACCCACCATTTGGCCTTTTCCCATTCCAATTATGCCCAGGTTTCAACAATTTTAAAAATATCTTATTCCATTCATTGCTTTCATATCTTTAAATCTTGAAAATGCCATGCAGAGTCATTGCATCCATTTTCTCTCCTAAGTCATTCCAAAACATTTAAAATCTATATATTCAGTCTAAGTACTTACCTGAAATTGACAAGTCAAGTAATATGATCAATGGTTGTCTTATGTGAAAGACTTTGTTTTCTGGTATATAGGATTTTAGTTTGTATTTTCCTTAAAAATTAAAACTTCCTTGACATTTCCTTACAAGGAAGCCAGGGAAGATATTAGGCAAAAGTGAGAAGGTAGAGCATTCCAGACATGGAGGACAGCCAGTGAAAATATCTAGAGCTAAGAAATGGATTGTCTAATTCATGAAAGAACTAAGATCTCAGTGTAAAATCATGAATTCAAGCATTAAGGACTAAAGTGTGAGAAGATTTGAAAAGAAGAAGGGGCCTAGATTATAAAAGGTTTTGTATTCTAAACAAGGGATTTTTTGTTTGATCCTGGAGATGATTGGGAATCACTAGAGTTTATTGAGTGATTAAGTGACAAGGTCCTACTTGTGCTTGAAGGAACATCACTTTACTGGCCAAAAGGAGAAGAGATTGGAGTGGTCCTGGCAACAGGAAGATATGGTATAAGAAATAGTGAGGAGAGGGTGGAGCCAAGATGGTGAAGAAGACACACACTTCATTCTGAGCTCTCCTATCACCCTCACTACTGATTACAAAATTCAGACTCTGAAATAGTGCTTGACTGGTAGAATCCACAAATATTGGAAGTACAACAAATTATCAGCAGATTATCTGGAAGATCATCAGAAAAGGTCTGTCTTGATCAGGTAGGAAGAGGCCAGCACCGGCTGGGAGGCAGAACATGGAGGCCAGCACACACTGAGTGGACCAGGGGTGGGGTGCAGTCTCAGTGGGAGGAGAATTTGTGGGGAGGACTCTATCACAGATTGGCTGCTTTGCTTTGGTTGTAAAGCAGCAGATCAGCAGAGAAGTTACACAAATGCAAAAGGTGGAGTGTACCCCAAAACATAGGAGTAAATTAAGGAGTTTCACAGGGCCTGGCTACAACCTTCCAGCACCACTGGGCCACTCTTCTATAGGGCAGACATTCTTCACAGCCTGTTCTCAGGACAGCCACTGTCCATCTGTCCCTGTTCTGTAGAAGAAGCTGGGAACTTCCTTGCCCTAAAGGCAGACTCCAAGGATTTTTTTTAAAAAAATGAGTAAAAAAGCAAAGCAAGCTCCAACAATAGATAGCTTCTTTACGGAAGGGGAACAGATGCCCAACCCTGAGGAGACTAATAGCAGACAGTCTCCAGACAAAATCCCAAAGGGAGATATAAACTAGTCCCCCTCACACAAAGCTCTCCTAGAAGAAATTTAAAAAGATCTTGAAAAAGAGCTGTAAGAAAAATAGGAAAATGAAAGAGAAGCTCTGCAAGAGAGTATAGAAAAGGCATATAACTCACTAAAAGAAAGATTTAAAAAAGAAAATAACTCCCTGAAATGTGAAATGGAAAAGGTAAATAACTCCCAGGGAAATAGAACTTGTGAAATGGAAAAGATAAAGAACTCCCAGGAAAGAGAATTTGTGAATTGGAAAAAAAAAACCTCATTTTTAAAAAATTGTGAAATGGAAAAAAATTCCGTAGAACAAAAACAATTCATTTAAAAATCCAATTGGACATATACAAAAAAGAAATAAAAAAAGTAAATGAAGAAAATAACTCATTAAAAATCAGAACTGAACAAATGGAAATGAAGACTCGAAGAGCAAAAATCAGTTAAGCAAAACCAAAAAAATGAAAAAAAAATAGAAAAAAAAGTAAAATATCTACTTCGAAAAACAACAGACCTGGAAAAGAGATCTAAGACAGATAATTTAAGGATTATTGGGCTCCCTGAAAACCATGATAAAAAAAAGAACCTAGACACTATTTTTCAGGAATCAAAGAGAACTGCCAGATATAATAGAATCATAAGGTTAAAATAGGCATTGAAAGAATTCATGGAACACTTTCTGAAAGAGACTCCAAAATAAAACCTTCAAGGAATATTGTGGCTAAATTTCAAAACTATCGGACTAAGGGAAAAAAATTATGAGCAGACAGAAAAAACCAATTCAAATACCAAGGAGCCACAATCAGGATCACTCAGGATCTAGCAGCTTCCACATTAAAGGATCAAAGGACCTGGAATCTGATATTCCGAAAGGCAAAAGAACTTGGAATGCTGCCAAGAATAAACTGCCCAGCTAAGCTGAGCATTTTCTTCCAGGGAAGAAGATGGACATTCAATGAGAGAGGTGAATTCTATTTATTTGTAATGAATACAGAGCTAAACAGAAAATTTGATCTCCAAATATAGGACTCAAGAAAAGCATAGAAAGATAAAAAAGAACTCTTGAGAGCTATATGTCTGTTATGGGTATACATAAAAAGTGCATGTATAATTTAATTGTACTGTTATAGTATAAAAATGGAATTAGAAGTAGAAAGGGGATTATGTGGAGGTAAAAAAGAGGGAAATTACATCTCACAAAGAGGCAAAGGAAACCTATTATATGTGAGGGGATTAATGGAAGGGGAGGAACATTGTGTGAATCTCACTCTCATCAGATTTGGCTCAAAGAGAAAATATCAGACATTTCGTTTCAGAGAAACTTCTCACCTCAATAAAAAGAGGGAGAGGAAAAGGAAAAAGGAAAAGGGTAGGCTAAAGAGAAGAGAATACAGAAATATTAAGGGAAAGGTATAAGAAAAGGGAAGGAAGTCTAAGGGGGAGGGAGGGATTCTAAAGAAGGAGAGCTGTGTGAGGCAAGTGGTGCTCATAAGTTTAATACTGGGGAGAGGGGTAAGTGGAAAAAGAAAGAGAAAAGTATAATCTGGGGATAATAAGATGGCAGGAAATACAGAATTAGTAGTTTTAATCATAAATGTGAATGAGATAAATTCTCCCATAAAAAAGTGGTGGATAGTAGACTGGATCAAAAGCCAGAATCCTATAATATGCTGTTTACAAGAAACATTTTAAAAGCAGGATGATATATACAGAGTAAAGGTAAAAGGCTGGAGCAGAATCTACTGTTTCAGATGAAGTAAAAAAAGCAGGGGTATCCATCCTGATCTCAGATCAAACAAAAGCAAAAATTAACTTAATTAAAAGAGATAAGGAAGGAAACTATATCTTGCTAAAGGGTAGCATAGATAATGAAGCACTATCAATACTAAACATGTATGCACCAAGTGGTGTAGCATCTACATTCCTAAAGGAGGAGTTAAGAGAGCTGCAAGAAGAAATAGACATCAAATAGTGGGAGAACTCAACCTTGCACTCTCAGAATTAAATAAATAAAACCACAAAACAATAAGAAAGAAGTTAAGGAGGTAAATAGAATATTAGAAAAGTTATGTATGATAGGTCTTTGGAGAAAACTAAATGGAGACAGAAAGGAATACACTTTCTTCTCAGCAGTTCATGACCTATACAAAAACTGACCATATATTAGGACATAAGGACAACAAATTCAAATGCAGAAAGGCAGAAATAATAAATGCATCCTTTTTAGATCATGATGCAATAAAAACTACTTTCAACAAAAAGCTAGGGGAAAACAGAACAAAAAGTAATTGGAAATTAAATAATCTCATCCTGAAGAATGAATGGGTGAAACAGCAAATCATAGACACAATTAATCATTTCACCCAAGAGAACGACAATAATGAGACAACATATCAAAATTTGTGGGATGCAGCGGAAGTGATAATAAGGGAAAATTTTACATCTCTAGAGGCTTACTTGAATAAAATAGAGAACGAGAAGACCAATGAATTGGGCTTGCAACTTAAAAAGCTAGAAAAAGAGCAAATTAAAAAAAAAAACAATCAAATACTAAACTCGAAATTCTAAAATTAAAAGGAGAAATAATGAATAAAATTGAAAGTAAAAAAAAAAAAGATTGAATTAATAAATAAAACTAAGAGTTGGTTTTTTGAGAAAACCAACAAAATAGATAATTCCTTGGTAAATCTGATTAGAAAAAGGAAAGAGGAAAATCAAATTATTAGTCTTAAAAATGAAAAGAGGAATTTAAAGCAATAATTAGGAGTTACTTTGCCAAAGTTTGTACCAGTAAATTTGATAATCTAAGTGAAATGGATGACTACTTTCAAAAATATAGGCTGCCCAGATTAACAGAGGAGGAAGTAAATTGCTTAAATAGTCCCATGTTAGAAAAAGAAATAAAACAAGCTATTAATCAGTTCCCTAAGAAAAAACCCCCGGTACCAGATGGATTTACATGTGAATTCTACCAAACATTTAAAGAACAATTAACTCTATTGTTATATAAACTATTTGAAAAAATAGGGAATGAAGGACTCCTACCAAATTCCTTTTATAGCACAGACATGGTACTGATACCTAAACCAAGTAGATTGAAAACAGAGAAAGAAAATTATAGACCAATCTCCCTAATGAATATCGATACAAAAATCTTAAATAAAATATTAGCAAAAAGATTACAGAAAATCATCCCCAGGATAATACACCATGACTAAGTAGGATTTATATCAGGAAGGCAGGGCTGGTTTGATGTTAGGAAAGCTATTAACATAATTGACTATATCAATAACCAAATTAACAAAAAAAAATGATCATCTCAATAGATGCAGAAAAAGCATTTTATAAAATCCAACATCCATTCCTATTAAAAACACTTGAAAGTCTTGGAATAAATGCACTTTTCCTTAAAAAAGCCAGTAGCATCTATTTAAAACTATCATTAAGCATTATATGTAAGGATAAACTGGAACCATTCCCAATAAGATCAGGAGTGAAACAAAGCTACCCACTATCACCATTACTATTCAATATTGTATTAAAAATGCTACCTTTGGCAATAAAAAATAAGAAAGAGAGTAAAGGAATTAGAGTAGGTAATGAGGAAACCAAATTATCACTCTTTGCAGATGATATGATGGTATACTTAGAAAACCCCAGAGATTCTACTAAAAAAACTATTAGAAATAATCCACAACTTTAGCAAAGTTGCAGGATACAAAATAAATCCACAGAAATCATCAGCATTCTTATATGTCACTAACAAAATGCAACAGCTAGAGATAGAAAGAGAAATTCCATTTAAAATAACTGCCCATAGTATAAAATATTTGGGAATCTATCTGCCAAGGGAAAGTCAGGAATTATATGAGCAAAACTACAAAACACTTTCCACAAAAATAAAGTCAGATCTAAACAATTGATAAAATATTAAGTGCTCTTGGATAGGTCCAGCCAATATAATAAAGATGGCAATACTATCTAAACTAATCTTTTATTTAATGCTATACCAATCAAACTCCCAAAAAAACTATTTTAATGACCTAGAAAAAATAACAACAAAATTTATCTGGGGGAACAAAAGATCAAGACTTTCAAGGGAACTAATGAAAAAAAAATCAAATGAAGATGGCCTAACTGTATCAGATAGAGGAGGATAGTTAAGGGTAAAGATAATTAGTTTCATTTTGGACATATTTAGTTTAAGCTGCCTATCAGATTCTGATTTGAGATTCCTGAGAGGCAATTGAAAATGTAACATTAGAGGTCCTCAGATAATGTCAGACAAAATAAGTAGATTTAAAAATCTCTGGGAACCAATGACCTTACTAAGGAAAGTGGTGTAGTAGAAGAGAGAAGAGACCAGGACAGAACCCTATAGAATACCTACATATAGTTAAGGACATGATCTGGATGAGATTACAGCAAAGAAAATTGAAAAAGGATCAGTTAGGAAGGAGGAAAATCAGGAAAGATTAGTGACCTGAAAATCCAAAGAAAAGAAAGTACCAAAGACGAGAGAGTAATTTCCAATGTCAAAGACTGCAGAATGATTAAAAATAAGGATTGGAGGAAAGATCATTAGATTTGCTTGGAGGTTATTGCATACTTTTGAAAGAGTAATTTCAGTGGGATGATAGTCAGAAGGTGGATTGAAAGATGTTAAGATATTAACTAGGAGGAGAGAAAATGAAGATCCTTGTTTTATTTAGATGGCCTGCTTTTGTTAGATACTCTTTCCTTTTTGACACTGTTTTTGGTTCTCTTCCTCTCTGACTACTACTTTTCAATTTTTTTAGATAAAAGATTGTCTATGCCTTATCCCTAAAAAATTCTCTTTCTATTGAGTTCTGTTCTTCCTTTTCTTATTTCCTTCTTTCTTCCTTCCTTGTTTGTTGGAATCTTTACAAACTGCTAACTCATTAGAGTTGATAGATTATTGATCTGATCTTACAAGATGTTTTGGGCCAGAACCTGAAACAAGGTACTAAGTAGAACTAATTGATATAATGCTTGTGTTCAAATCTTTACTCATTGGAGTTCACACTTTTGGGAGATTTCAGGGTTTAGTATGAGATATCCGAATTCACACCTCCCTTGAAACTCTTAGGGCCAGAGAACACACTGGGAGATATCCCACAATCCCACTCTCTCATATATAAGAAACAGACAGTGGCTCTTGGAGAGAGTTCAGCTGAATTAGATTGAGAGGGGAGCATCAAGTGAGTTCATCCAGAAGCCCTCTCTCAGAAGAGAGTTACTTCGGAACATTGACTGGGGTCGGAGAGGAGCACTCTGGGAGGAAGCCCACAAGACCTCTTTCAGAGGCAAGACAGATTCATCTTTGTGCTGGCTGGAGGCTGAAGGACAAATCTTTGGATTTGGAGATATTCGGAGGGAGCTCTTGGAACCAAGCAGAGAGATAGGCCTCTAAGCTAAACGGGCTATATTGGAGACAATAAAAGATCTGAATTTTTTATCACCTGGCTGCATTTGGGGTAATTATTGATCTGAACTGATACTAAGGCTGCCTTCAAAAAACCTTCCTGAGAAACCTCTCCCCCAGAGAAAACCATTATATATTCTAAAGAAGAAGATGACCACACTTGTTCTCTCACTTTTTCTCTCCCTCCCTCCCTCTCTCACTCTATTTCTTCCTTTCTTCTCTTCTTCCTACCTTTCTTCTTTTTCTCTTTCTCTCATTCTTTTTTCTTCCTTCCTCTCTCCCTCCATCCCTCTGTGTCTGTTTGTCTCTGCTCTCTGTCTCTATCTCTCTGCCTCTCTCTTTTTCTGTCTCATTCTCATTCTCTCTCTCTCTCTCTCTTCTTAGCAGTAAAGATTAAGTGACTTCCCAGTATCATAAAACTAGCAAATGTTAAGACCAAATTCAAATTCAGATCTTCCTGAAGCCAGTACTACTGGCAGTTTATCCACTGTATCACCTGGCTGCCCACTCTTCTTTAAATATACTATCATAATTTGTGATTTCATCAGGTCCCAGAGTTTAAATTTTATTCTAATGACTTTAAAATCTATTTATCCCAATGTATAGTTTTCCTTTATGGTGTGATTTTGTTGATTGGTGATTATATTACTAAAAACTTTGAGAGTGGCTTGTTCCTATCCCTTTGTCTAATAGAGAATGTCATTCTTATGAATTATATCCATTTCCTAGCAGTTTAACATATCAGATCAGAAATATTTATTGCTAAGCTCTTCCTCTTCCCAACCTATTTCTTTTTCATTTATGATTCATTACTTTTTTGTTATGAAATTTTTTTAAATTTTATATAGGCAAATTAATGTGTTGCATGTCATATAACTCTTTTTTATTTGTTGAATAGATAAGAAAATTCTCATCCACAAATAGGATACAATTCTAATTTTTTATTCCTTTAACATTTAGATAATAAATATATGTAGTATGATATAATGTCTATAGTAGCATATGTTTTCATATATCTAATCTCTTCATCACAAGATCATTGGAACTAATATTGGTCATCTCATTGTTGGAAGGAGTCAAGTTCATCAGAATTGATTGTCATATAACATTGCTGTTGCCATGTACAGTGATCTCCTGGTTCTGCTCATTTCAATCACTATCAGTTCATGTAAGGCTCTTCAGGCCTCTCTAAAATCATCCTCCTTATCATTTTTTATAGAATAATAATATTCCATAATATTCATATACTATAACTTATTCAGCCATTCTCCGAGAACTGATGGGCATCCACTCAATTTCCCGTTTCTTGCCACTCTGAAAAGGGCTTCCACAAATAGTTTTGCAATGTGGATCCCTTTTCTTCCTTTAAGATTTTTTTGGCATATAGGTCCAATAGAAACACTGCTGGATCAAAATGTTTGCACAGTTGGATAACTTTTTGAGCATAATTCTAAATTGATCTCCAGAATGGCTGGATCTATTGATAGGAAAAATCCCTGTTCAAAAAAAATGAAGATGGAATTTTGAATTCAGAAAACAATCATTGGGACTATAGTATAAAATAAATCTGAAAGAGGAAATGGCTGAATGATTTTATTGCCAGCTCTGTGAGAATAAATTGAAGAGGAAAGAAACTAGAAGAAAGGGAACCAATTAGGAGACCGTTCTCCAATTAAAAAAAAAAAACTTCATTTAAAACTTATATAGACAAATTACAATAGATAGATGGGAGAGATATGATTAGAGAAGACCTTTCCATGACTAGAAATGAAGTTGGACTGCAAGAAGGGTAACAAATAAATAGTCTTTGTGCTATAGTAGAGCTATTGAATATTATAAGCCAAAAAGGATATCTTCTATAATATTAGATAGAACCCACTCCCTCATGAAGACTCATGAAAGGGGATGGTCAAGTGTCACAGAAAATGGGACAACACATTTGGCTATTCATTTTACCACAGGAGGGAGTATTAACCAAAATCTAATCATAGTTCCATTGAAAAATCGCGATACTTCTATATTTAGTATCCTTCTAAAGCCAGGTGTCTCATGTCCTCATGATTCTCTAAATACACCCCATCCCCACCAGAACAGTCTAACAGCTCAAAGAGTTCTGATATGGATTCCTCCCTCTTCCCCCCGCCCTCCAATCTAACATGCTATGCTACAATGATGTTCATTTCAATTTTAGAAAAAAACTAACTAAAATCTGCACTAAGCATTGAATGAAAAATGGCCTCTTAATTGTCTTAGATTATATTGCATTTTTAAGAAGATGGTGATTAATCCAAAAAATTATATGAAATAAAGCAAGAGGAAATATTCCCTTCAGATAAAAATCTATGATCCTATGGTTGCAATGAAATGTGGGAAAATAATTCTGGCCAATCATTCAGTTGAATTAACTTTTAATACTATTGATTAATACCTTTTCTTTGAAATGCTTTTCTTTTTATAGTTTTACTCAATATCTTAATGAATTTTCCTGAAGAAATTTTACATTCTGTTAGCTTTATCAATAAGACAAAAAATTAGAGGAATGGTAATAGGCAATGAGGAAACAGAGTTATCATTCTTTACAGATAATATGATTGTATACTTAGAGAATCATCTTTAAAAATACTTGAAACAATTAACAACTTTAAAAAAATTGCAGAATATAAGCTCACATAAATTATCAACATTTCTGTAGATTACCAAAACAAATAATAAAAATTCCAGCAGCAACAGATAGAAATAGAAATTCCATTTTAAATAGATGTAAACAACATAAAATGTGTGGAAGTCTACCTGCCAAGATGAATCCAAAAACTATATTAACACAATTGCAAAATACTTTTTACATAAATGGAGTCATTTGGGAAAATATTAATTGCTCCTGTAGGTCAAACTAATATAATAAAAATGACAATTCTATCTAAATCAATTTTATATTTAATGCTATACCAATTAAACTACCAAAATTTATTTTAAAGAGCTAGAAAAAATAACAACAAAATTTCACCTGAAAAACAAATGGTCAAACATAACAAGGGAATTAATGAAAAAGAAATACTAATAAAGGTTACATAGACTTACCATATATACAACATTATTATTAAGAATTAAAAAGTCCAGATTATGATATTCCAGAGGGCAAAGAAACTTGGATTGAAATCAAGAATCAACTATCCAACAAAATTAAGTATTATTTTTCTAGGGAAAAAATGGACATTCAAGGAAATAGGGGATTTTCATTTAATTCTGATGAAAAAGATCAGAGATAAAGAGAAATTTTGATCTTCAAATAAAGAACATACGAGAAGCATAAAAGGATTTAAAAAAAGAAAAAAGACATATATATATATATATATATATATATATATATTATATATATATATATATATATATATATATATATAAAGTGTAAGCATTTATGTCCCTATATGGAAAGATGACATTTCTCACTCTTGAGAAGCATATCATTATTAGCGATATACATAGGGTGGGCAGGTATAATTTGACTGTACTGTGATAATATAAAAAGAAGCTATGGATGGAAAAGAGATTGTACTGGAAGAAGAGGGAAGGTGAGGTAAAATGGTGTAAATTGTGTCATATGAAGAAGTAAGAAAGACATGATAATTGAGGAAAAGAAAGGAGAGGGATGAGAAATGTGTGAACCTTAATCTCATCAGAATTGGCTCAAAGAGAGAATATCAGACATTTATTTTAATATAGAAACTTGTCTCATCCTATAGGGAAGTAGGAGGAAAAGGGGGAAAGGAAAGTGAAAGGTAATGAAACCGAAAAGAAATAGAAGAAAGGAATAAGAAATAGGAAGGGGCTGTAAAAGGAGAGGGCAGATTGAGAGAGGGGGTCATCAGAAGCAAAACATTGGAGAAGAAAGGAAAGAGCAAAATATAACTTGGAAAAATAAGATGGCAGGAGATACAGTTAGTAATTTTAATTGTGAATGTGAATGGGAAGAACTCTCCAATAAAATGGAAGCACTTAACAGACTGGATTAAAAGCCAGAATCTTACAACATGTTGTTTACAAGAAACACATTTGAACCAGAGATACATACCGAGTAAAGGTAAAAGGCTGGAGCAGAATCTATTATGATTTAGTTAAAATTTAAAAACCAGGGGTAACAATCCTGATCTCAGATAAAACAAAAGAAAAAATTGATCTAATTAAAAGAGCTAAGAAAGGAAACTGTCTTGGTAAAAGCTACCATAGATAATGAAGTAATATCAATACTACATATATATACTGCAAGTGGTATAGCATACAAGTTCCTAGAGGAGAAGATAAAAAAGCTAAAAAAAGAATTAGACAGCAAAATGTATTAGTGAGGGATCTTAATCTTCCTCTATCATGAGTAGATAAACCACAAAATAAATAAGAAAGAAGTTAAGAAGATAAATAGAATTTTAGTAAAGTTAAATATGATAGACCTTTAGAGAAAATTGAATAGAGAAAAAAAGGAATATACATTTTTTCCAAGAGTACATGGAACCTATATTAAAAAATGACCATATATTAAGATATAAAATCAAATGTAGAAAAGCAGAAATAACAAATGAATCTTTTTTTAGATCATGATGCAATAAAAATCACATGCAATCAAAGGCCAGGAAAAATAGACAAAACATTAATGGAAACTAAATAATCTAATCTTAAAGAAGGAATAGGAGCTAGTTCAAATAAATCCAGATAGGAATCAAAATATAAGAGAAAACCAGTTCTCAAAGAGAAAAATGCTCAGGTTAATAGTAGGGAAACACTGAGTTACTGGGATTGGAGCCAAGATGGTGGAATAAAGTCAGGAAGTTGCTAAAGCTCTACCAGTTTTCCTCAAAAAACACATGAAAATAAGCCTCTGAATAGAGTCTGACTGAATGAAACCACTCTCCAGCTCAAGAAAGACTGAAAAAAGTTCAAAAAGGACAGTTACACTGAGGTGAAAAAGAATGTTCAACCCAGCTCAGATAGATAGATTCTAGGAAAGTCTGTGAGAGGATCAGTCACAGCAAATCAATGACTAAGACCCTCAGTCATGGTTCAATAGAGAGGCAGATCAGTGGATCAGCTTCCAGTCTCAGCTCAAAAGGCAAATGCTGGGAAACCAGGCTGCTTCCTCAAAAGAGCAGGCAAAGCTACCCCCTGCAAACAGATTGGAGGACCTGGAATATGGTATTCTAGAAGGCAAAGGACCTGGGGTTACAACCAAAATTTAACTACCCAGCAAGATGCAGCATCATCTTTCAAGTGAGGTGAGCTTTAATGAAGCAAGAGACTTTTACTCATTTCCATTGAAAAAAATCAGAACTAAACAGATAATTTACTCTATAAACACAGGACACAAGAGAACCGTAGAAAGGTAAATAGTGAAAAATATATATTTAAAAGTTAAACTGTTTACATTACTAGATGGGAAAATTATATCTGCAACTTTTGAGAATGTATTTGTCACTGAGGCAGACAGAGGTGGGCATCATATGAACTAGGGATGTAATTGTGAATAGAAGCTGATGTAATGACATAAAAAAAAAGACATTAAGGTGTGAGAAAAAGTATGAATGGAAAAAAGAGGAAAGGAGAGGTATAATGGGAAAATAAATTCACATGAAGAGGTACAAAATTCCTTTTACAATGAAGGGAAAGAAGGGAAGGGAATAAACATTGTCTGAAGTTGATTTCATCAGTTTTGGCTCTAAGAGGGAATAACAATCATTCAGCTGAGTATGGAAATTTATCTAACCCTATTAAGAAATAGAAGGAGAAAGAGGAAAAGAAAAAGGAGGAGCAGGATAGAAAGAAGTTCAAGAACACTAAGGGAAAAGGTAAGGCAAGGGTGGAATGGGTGATAGACGATAAGGTAGTGAGTGGGATGTATTAAAAAAAGTCACAACACTATTAAGAGAAGGGGAAGGATGATAGAAGATAAGGGTGGAATGGCTAAAAAATCCCAGGACCAACGACTGGGTGGAAAGAAAGGTTAATATATATATATATATATAAATCATCAGCTCTGTATATACAGAGCTGATTATCATAACTAAATGTTAATGGGATGAACTCTCCCATAAAATGGAAGTGAATAGCAAAGTCAATTAAAAAAATAGAATCCTGAAATATGTTGTTTAGAAGAAGCACATTTGATACTGAGAGATACTTACAGAATAAAGGTAAAATACTGAAACAGAGTTTATTATGACTCAGCTTAAGTAAAAAAGCAGAAGTTGCAATTCTGATCTCAGATAAAGCAAAAATAAAAATTTATTTAATTAAAAGAGATAAGGAGGGAAAGTTATATTTTGATAAAGTCTATAATAAATAATGAAGAAGTATTGATACTAAATGTATATGCACTAAGTGGTAGAGTATGCAAATTCCTAGAGAAGATTTTAAACCAGTTACAGGAAGAAACAGACAGCAAAATTATTCTACTGGGGGGAACTTCACTTTTCCCCTCTCAAAATCATAAATCTAACCAAAAAATAAAAAAGAAAGAAACTATGTAGGTAAAGAGAATCCTAGAAAACCTAGATACAATAGACCTCTAGAGAAAATTAAATAGAGACAGAAAGGAATACATCTTTTTTTTTTTCAGAATTACATGGCACTTACACAAAAATTGCCCATGTATTACAGCATAAAACCCTCACAATCAAATGAAGAGGCAGAAATAGTAAAGGCTTCCTTTTCAGATCACAATGCAAGAAAAATTATATTTAATAAAGTGGTAGGGAAAGATAGATTAAAAACCAATTGGAAATTAAGTAATCAAATTTTAAATAATGTGTGGGTCAAACAGCAAATCACACAAACAATCCATAATTTCATCCAAGAGAATAACAATAGTGAGACAACATACCACAACCTATGGGATGATCCAAAGCAGTTCTTAGGGGATATAATGTCTGGGCTAGTTTCCTGGAGGGCCTCAGGGTCAGCCAGAGTCAGGCTAAATCAAAGACCTTGATCTTTAGGGGGAGAAGTGAAGGAGGCAGGCAAGCTACCATGCAGCTTGCCAAAGATATATCCTGGATTCTGGAGTCCAGAGACTCCAGTTTCTCTCCTCCTTGTCCTGTAGCCAAGCCACTTCTCTCCTTCTGCCCTCCAATCCTTGCCTATGATTATCTTACTACCAAAAATTCAGCAAGCACCACTGATGAGGAGAACTATCATCCAAATATATACTAATAGAGCCATTGTCTCACATTGAATAGGTAGCTTTAAGTGCTCTCTTGTCTGATTCTGAGTTTCAACCCTCTACAAGCGGAAATTTTAGGTCTCCATAGTTATGTGAATAAAATAGAGAAAAAGGAGATCAATAAATTAAATATGAAATTAAAAAAGTGAGAAAATTATAAATCCCCAATTAAATACCATCTTGAAAATTCTGAAATGCAAAGGACAGATTAATAAAATAGAAAAAAAAACCCTAGTGAAGTAATAAATAAAGCATAGGAATAAAATGAGCTTTCTTTAAAATAATAAGCACTATCTATCTAAAACTTATAGCAAGCATTATTTGTAATGGAGAGAAGTTGGATGCATTCCCAGTAAGATCAGGGATGAAACAATCATGCAGATTATCATCACTATTATTCAACATTGTACTAGAAATGTTGATGTTAGCAATAAGAAAAAGAATCAAAGGAATTAGCCTAGGCCAGGAGGAAATAAAACTATCCTTCTTTGCAGATGATATGATAATACATTTAGAGAATCCTAGAAAACCATCCAAAAACCTACTGGAAAAAATTCACAGCAATAGCACAGTGGCAAGATATAAAATAAACCCCCACAAATCAGCAGCATTTCTACATATTACTGACAAAACCCATCAGCAAGAGATAGAAAGAGAAATTCCATTTAAAATTAATGTAGACAAAATAAAATACTTGGGGTCTTCCTGCTAAGATAAATTTAAGAACTATATGAACACAATTACAAAATATTTTCCATACAAATAAAATCAGATCTATTCATTTGGAAGAATATCAAGTACTCATGAGTAGGCTGAGCCAATATAATAAAAACAATAATACTACTTAAATTAATCTACTTATTTAGTGCCATGCCAATCAAACTCCCAAGAATTTATTTTACAGATCTAGGAAAATAATAATAAAGTTCATCTGCAAGAACAAAAGTTCAAGAATTTCAAGGGAATTGATGAAAAAAAATTGCCAGTGAAAGTGGCCTAATTGTGCCAGACCTAAAAATATATAATAAAGCAGCAGTCATCAAAACCATTTGATACTGGCTAAGAAATAGAGTAGTTGATCAGTGGAATAGGTTAGATTCATGGGACAAAATAATCAATGACTTGTGTCTGACAAACCCAAAGACCCCACCTTTTGGGATAAGAACTCACTATTTGACAAATCTGCTAGGAAAACTGAAAACTAGAATGGCAGAAACTAGGCATTGACCCACACTTAACACCATATACCAAGTTAAGATCAAAATGGGTTCATAATTTAGATATAAACAGTGATATTATAAGCAAATTAGAAGGACACAGGATTGTTTACCTCTGAGATCTGTGGAGAAGAAAGGAATTTGTGACTAAAGAAGAATTGAAGCTCATTATTGAATACAAAATGGGTAATATTGATTATATTAAATCAAAAAGGGTTTGCACAAACAAAATTAATGCAGATGAGATTTTAAAAAGTAATAAATTAGGAAGAAGTTTTTACATTCAAGGGTTCTGATAAAGGTCTCATTTCTAAAATATATGGAGAATTGACTCAAAATTTTAAGAATTCAAGTCATTCTCCAATTGATAAATGCTCAAAGGATATGAACAATTTTCAGATGAAGAAATTGAAACCATTTTTGTCATATGAAAAGATGTTCTAAATCACAATAGATAGAGAAATGCAAATTAAGACCAACTCTGAGGTACCACTACACACTTCTCAGATTAGCTAAGATGACAAGAAAAGATAATGACAAATGTTGGAGGGGATGTGGGAAAACTGGGACACTGATACAATATTGGTGGAATTGCAAAGTAATCCAAACATGATAGTCAACGACTACAGTAATCTAGTGTTTGAGAAACCCAAAGACCTCAGCTTCTGAAATAAGAACTCATTTTTTTTGACAAAAACTTCTGGGAAAATTCAAAATTAACATTATAGAAACTAGGCATTGACCCATACTGATACCCTATATCAAGATAAAATAAAAATGGGTTCGTGATTCAGACATTAAGAGTGATACTCTCTGGCCAGCTAGGTGGCACTGTGGATAGAGCCTAAAGTCAGGAGGACCTGAGTTCAAATCTGGTCTCAGACACTTAATACTTCCTAGCTGTGTTATCCTGGGCAAGTCACTTAACCCCAATTGTCTCAGAAAAAAAAAATAAAATAAAATAAAGTAAAGTAAAGTAAAGAGTGATACTATAAGCAAATTAGAAGAACAAAAGATAGTTTACCTCTCAAATCTTTGGAGAAGGAAGGAATTTGTGGCCAAAGGAGAACTAGAGTACATTATAAAATGCAAAATGTATACTTTTGATTATATTAAGTTAAAAAGGTTTTGTACAAACAAAACCAATGCAGATAAGTTTAGCAGGGAAGCAGTAAACTGGGGGAAAAATGTTTCCATTCAAGGTTTCTGATAAAGTCCTCATTTCTAAAATATTTAGAGAATTTACTCAAATTTATTAGTACAGACTTCCGGCCAAGATGGCAGAGAGGAGGCACACAGCTGTGTAAGCTCTGCATGTTCTCTCACTATCCATTTCATTACAAGCCTCTGAATTAATGCTTGACTGAAAAAAAAAACCCACAAATAGTTACCAAGAGAAGACATCCTTGAAATTCACCAAGAAAGGTCTGTTTTTGCTCGAGGACAGGGACGGTTTGAGATTGGGTGCAGGCTGAGGGCAGCAGTGGCAGCAAGAGCACGGGAAGCAGTTCATAGCTGAGCAGATAGAGAGGGGATGGGGTGTGATTGCAGCCATCTCTGCGGGGAGAGCTTTGCTAGGATTGGATACTTTGCTCTGGCAGCAAGTTAGCAGCCCAGGAGAGAAGCTAAAAACACCGGGGGTGAAGAATCCAACCCCAAACAGCTGGAGTCTCTCGGGACCTGGCCATCCCTCCCCCACAGTGTCTCAGCACACTCTCAGAGTCTCAGAGTGCAGGCGCAGCACAGTCGGGCTAGTGCCTCGCTGCTGCCCCCGCAGTCTGTAGAGGAAACTCGGTAACACCACCCAGCCCCTCCCCCCAAAAAGCAGACTCCAATTAGGGTTATTTTCTTTTTTTTCTTTGCTAGTTTGTCTTTGATTCTTTGACAAAACGAGCAAAAAATTGAAGAGGACTTTAACCCTTTCCAGCTTCTATACAGATAGAGAGCAGACTCTAAACCCTGAGGAGACTAAAAACAGACTGTCCCCAGGTGAATCCCAAAAGGAGGAGATCATCTGTTCCTCAGCACAGATGAACCTCATAGAAGAAATGAAAAAGGCTGTCACAAAAGAGCTAGAAGAAAAATGGGAAAAGGAGAGGGAGGCTTGTCAAGAGAAACTGGAGAAATCATCCCACTCATTTAAAGACAGAGTGGATAAAGAAATAAAATCCTTGAAAAATAGGATTAGTGAACTGGAAACAGAAAATAGCTCTCGAAAAAACAAAATTGGCGAAATGGAAAAAAATTCCATAGAACAAAACAACTCAATTGGACAATTAGAAAAAGATATTTAAAAAGTGAGTGAAGAAAATACTTCATTGAAAATCATAATTGAACAAATGGAATTGAATGACTCGAGGAGACAAGAAGAATCAGTCAAACAAATCCAAAAAAATCAAACAATGGAAAAAATGTGAAATACCTTCTGGGGAAAACAACAGACCTGGAAAACAGATCCAGGAGAGACAATCTGAGAATCATTGGATTCCCAAAAAAGCATGATGAAAAAAAGAGCCTGGACACTATTTTCCAGGAAATTATCAAAGAGAACTGCCCAGAAGTCATAGAAACAGAGGGTAAAATAGACATTGAAAGAATCCATCGATCACCTACTGAAAGGGATCCTAAAATCAAAACACCAAGAACTATAGTGGCCAAATGTCAGAACCCTCAGATGAAGGAAAAAATACTGCAAGTGGCTAGAAAAATCCAATTCAAGTATCGAGGAGCCACAATAAGGATCACCCAGGATCTAGCAGCATCCACATTAAAGGATCGAAGGGCCTGGAATATGAGATTCTGAAAGGCTAAGAAACTTGGTATGCAACCAAAAATAACTTACCCAGCTAGAATGAGCATCTTTTTCCAGGGAAGAAGATGGACATTCAACGAAGTAAGCGAATTTCACCTATTTTTGATGAAAAAGCCAGAACTTAACAAAAAGTTTGATCTACAAATATAGAACTCGAGAAATCTAAAAAGGTAAAGATTAATTTTGGTAACTATATTTAGGCTATAAAGATGTATAAAGAATACATGTATACCTTGTTCTAGAAACTAGATGTGGAAAGGACATTGTACCAGAAAAAGGGTAAAGTGGGGGTATTACATCTCATGAAGAGGCAAAGGAAACCTATTATATCTGAGAGAAAGAATGGAGGGGGATGAATATAGTTGGTATCTTACTGCCTTCAGAAGTGGCTTTAAGAGAAAAATTTTAGACATATTCAATCTATGGTGAAACTTCTCCCACCTCATTGAAAAGTGAGAAGGGAAAAGTGAAAAGGGAAGGAATAAGCTAAGCGGAAGGGAATACAGAAACTGGGAGAGAAAGGAGTAAGATAGGGGCAGGAAATCCAAGGCGGGGGGAGAGATACTAAAAAGGGAGGGCTGTGAGAAGCAAGTAGTGCTCACAAGCTTAATACTGGGAAGGGGAGGAAGGGGGAAAGAAGTGAAAAAAGCATAAACAGGGGTTAACAAGATGGCAAGTAATATAGAATTGTTAATTTTAACCATAAATGTGAATGGGGTAAACTCCCCCATAAAGAGGAAACAGCAGAATAGATTAAAAGCCAGAATGCTACAATATGTTGTTTACAGGAAACACACCTGAAGCGGGGAGATACATGCAGGTTAAAGGTAAAAGGTTGGAGCAAAATCTGCTATGCTTCAGGTGAAGTCAAAAAAGCAGGGGTAGCCATCCTGATCTCAGATCAAGCTAAAGAAAAAATTGATCTAATTAAAAGAGATAAGGAAGGGCACTATATCTTGCTAAAGGGTAGCATGGATAATGAAGCAATATTAATAATAAACATATATGCACCAAGTGGTGTAGCATCTAAATTCTTAAAAGAGAAATTAAGAGAGCTGTAAGAAGCAATAGACAGCAAAACTATAATAGTGGGAGATCTCAACCTTGCACTCTCAGAATTAGATAAATCAAACCACAAAATAAATAAGAAAGAAGTCAAAGAGGTAAATAGAATACTAGCAAAATTAGATATGATAGATCTCTGGAGAAAATGTAATGGAGACAAAAAGGAGTACACTTTCTTTTCAGCAGTTCATGGAACCTATACAAAAATTGACCATATATTAGGACATAAAAATCTCAAACTCAAATGCAGTAAGGCAGAAATAGTAAATGCATCCTTTTCAGACCACGATGCAATGAAAATTACATTCAACAAAAACCCAGGGGAAAGTAGACCAAAAAATAATTGGAAACTAAATAATCTCATACTAAAGAATGATTGGGTGAAACAGCAAATCATAGATGTAATTAATAACTTTACCCAAGTAAACGATAATAATGAGACATCATCCCAAAATGTATGGGATGCAGCCAAAGCAGTAATAAGGGGAAATTTCATATCTCTAGAGGCCTATTTGTATAAAATAGAGAAAGAGAAGAACTGGGCTTGCAACTAAAAATGCTAGAAAAGTGTTGGAATCCTTACTAACTGCTAACTAATTAGAGTTGATCTAATCTTACAAGAAGATGTTTTGGGCAGAACCTGAAACAAGGTACTAAGTAGAACTAATTAATACAAGGCTTGTGTTCACACCTTTACTCATTGGAGTTCAATGAGTTCACACCTCCCTTGAAGCTCTTTGGGCCAGAGAGCACTAGCATAAATAGAGCTTCAATGGGCCAGTCAAGGAAGTTCTTCAGAGTGAAGAAGCTACAAGTCGAGATTTCAGAGATTCATTCCATCTCTGTGCTGGTTGGAGGCAGAAGAAAGCAGAGGCAGATGCTGAAGGACAGAACCTTTGGATTTGGCGACATTCGGAGAGAGCTCTTGGAACCAAGCAGAGAGATAGGCCTCTAAGCTAACCGGGCTATATTGGAGATAATAAAAGATCTGAACTTTTATCACCTGGCTGCGTTTTGAGAAGAAAAAGTTCACAACAGAAAAGGAACAAATTAAAAACCCCCAGTCAAATACTAAACTTGAAATTATAAAATTAAAATGAGAGATCAATAAAATTGAAAGTAAAAAAAAAACCTATTGAATTAATTAATAAAACTAAGAGTTGGTTCTATGAAAAAACCAACACAATAGACAAACCCTTAGTAAATCTGATTAAAAAAAGGAAAGAAGAAAATCCAATTGTTAGTCTTAAAAATGAACAGGGAGAACTTGCCATTAACGAAGAGGAAATTAGAGCAATAATTAGGAGTTACTTTGCCCAACTTTATGCCAATAAATTTGACAACTTAAATGAAATAGAACAATACCTCCAAAAATATAGCTTGCCCAAACTAACAGAGGAAGAAGTAAATATCCTAAACAGTCCCATCTCAGAAAAAGAAATAGAACAAACTATCAACCAACTCCCTAAGAAAAAATCCCCAGGACCAGATGGATTTACATGTGAATTCTGCCAAACATTTAAAGAGCAATTAATTCCAATGCTAAATAAACTATTTGAAAAAATAGGGATTGAAGGGGTCCTACCAAACTCCTTTTATGACCGACATGGTACTGATACCTAAATCAAGTAGGCTGAAAACAGAGAAAGAAAATTATAGACCAATCTCCCTAATGAATATTGATGCTAAAATCTTAAATAAAATATTAGCAAAAAGATTACAGACAATCATCCCCAGGATAATACACTATGACCAAGTAGGATTTATACCAGGAATGCAGGGCTGGTTCAATATTAGGAAAACTATTAGCATAATTGACTATATCAATAACCAAACAAACAAAAACCATATGATCATCTTAATAGATGCAGAAAAAGCATTTGATAAAATCCAACATCCATTCCTAATAAAAACACTTGAGAGCATAGGAATAAATGGACTTTTTCTTATAATACTCAGGAGCATATATTTAAAACCTTCAGTAAGCATCATATGCAATGGGGAAAAACTGGAATCTTTCCCAGTAAGATCTGGAGTGAAGCAAAGTTGCCCACTATCACCATTATTATTCATATCGTATTAGAAACACTAGCCTCGGCAATAAGAGTCGAGAAAGAGATTAAAGGAATTAGAGTAGGCAATGAGGAAACCAAACTATCACTCTTTGCAGATGATATGATGGTATACCTAGAGAACCCCAGAGATTCTACTAAAAAGCTATTAGAAATCATTCATAATTTTAGCAAAGTAGCAGGATACAAAATAAATCCCCATAAATCCTCAGCATTTTTATACATCTCCAACAAAATAACAGCAAGAGATACAAAGAGAAATTCCATTCAAAGTAACTGTTGACAGCATAAAATATTTGGGAATCTATCTACCAAAAGAAAATCAGGAATTATATGAGCAAAATTACAAAAAAGTTTCCACACAAATAAAGTCAGACTTAAATAATTGGAAAAATATTAAGTTCTCTTGGATAGGCCGAGCTAATATAATAAAGATGACAATACTCCCTAAACTAATCTATTTATTTAGTGCTATACCAATCAGACTTCCAAGAAAATATTTTAATGATCTAGAAAAAATAACAACAAAATTCATATGGAACAATAAAAAGTCGAGAATTTCAAGGGAATTAATGAAAAAAAATCAAATGAAGGTGGCCTAGCTGTACCAGACCTAAAATTATATTATAAAGCAGCAGTCACCAAAACCATTTGGTATTGGCTAAGAAATAGATTAATGGATCAGTGGAAAAGGTTAGGTTCATAAGACAGAATAGTCAACTATAGCAATCTAGTGTTTGACAAACCCAAGGATCCTAACTTTTGGGATAAGAATTCATTATTTGATAAAAACTGCTGGGATAACTGGAAATTAGTATGGCAGAAATTAGACATGGAACCACACTTAACACCATATACCAAGATAAACTCAAAATGGGTCCATGACCTAAAAACGAGATTATAAATAAATTAGAGGAACATAGGATAGTTTATCTCTCAGACTTGTGGAGGAGAAAGAAATTTGTGACCAAAGATGAACTAGAGACCATTACTGATCACAAAATAGAAAATTTTGATTATATAAAATTAAAAAGCCTTTGTACAAGCATAACTAATGCAAACAAGATTAGAAGGGAAGCAACAAACTGGGAAAACATCTTTACAGTTAAAGGTTCTGATAAAGGTCTCATTTCCAAAATATATAGAGAACTGACTCTAATTTATAAGAAATCAAGCCATTCTCCAATTGATAAATGGTCAAAGGATATGAACAGACAATTTTCAGATGATGAAATTGAAACTATTACCACTCATATGAAACAGTGTTCCAAATCATTACTGATCAGAGAAATGCAAATTAAGACAACTCTGAGATACCACAACACACCTGTCAGATTGGCTAAGATGACAGGAAAAAATAATGATGAATGTTGGAGGGGATGCAGGAAAACTGGGACACTGATGCATTGTTGGTGGAATTGTGAACGAATCCAACCATTCTGGAGAGCAATCTGGAATTATGCCCAAAAAGTTATCAAACTGTGCATACCCTTTGATCTAGCAATGCTACTACTGGGCTTATACCCCAAAGAGATACTAAGGAAGGGAAAGGGACTAGTATGTGCCAAAATGTTTGTGGCAGCCCTGTTTTTAGTGGCTAGAAACTGGAAATTGAATGGATGCCCATCAATTGGAGAATGGCTGGGTAAATTGTGGTATATGAATGTTATGGAATATTATTGTTCTGTAAGAAATGACCAGCAGGAGGAATACAGAGAGGCTTGGAGAGACTTACATGAACTGATGCTAAGTGAAATGAGCAGAACCAGGAGATCATTATACACTTCGACAACGATATTGTATGAGGATGTATTCTGATGGAAGTGGATTTTTTTGACAAAAAGACCTAACTGAGTTTCAATTGATAAATGATGGACAGAAGCAGTTACACCCAAAGAAAGAACACTGAGAAACGAATGTGAACTATTTGCATTTTTGTTTTTCTTCCCGGGTTATTTTTACCTTCTGAATCCAATTCTCCCTGTGCAACAAGAGAACTGTTCGGTTCTGCAAACATATATTGTATCTAGGATATACTGCAACATATCTAACATATATAGGACTGCTTGCCATCTAGGGGAGAGGGTGGAGGGAGGGAGGGGAAAATCAGAACAGAAGCGAGTGCAAGGGATAATGTTGTAAAAAAAAATTACCCTGGTATGGATTCTGTCAATATAAAGTTATTATTAAATAAAATAAAAATAATAAAAATTATTAGTACAAACCATTACCAAATGATAAATAATCAAATGATATGAACAGATAATTTTCAGATGAAGAAATTAAAACTATTTCTAGTCATATAAAAATGCTCTAAATTACTACTGATCAGAGAAATGAAAATTAAGATAACTTTGAAGTAATATTGTACTCTTCTAAGATTGGCTTAGATAACAGGAAATGATAATGATGAATTTTGGAGGGGATGTAGGAAAACTGGGACATTAATATACATTGTTGGTATATTTGTGAAGTGATCCAAACATTCTGCAGAGTAATATGCAACTGTGCCCAAAGGACTATCAAACTGTATATACCCTTTGATCTAGCAGTGTCTTTACTGGGTGTATCCCAAAGAGATCATCAAAAAGGGAAATGGAGTCACATATCCCAAAATGTTTGTAGCAGCCCTCCAGTGTCAAGAAACTGGAAACTGAGTTGAAGCCCATCAGTTGGAGAATAGCTGAATAAGTTATGATATATGAATGTTACAGAATACTATTTTTCTATAACAAAAAATTAGCAGGATGATTTCAGAAAGTCCTGGAGAGACTTACATAAACTGATGCAAAATGAGTGAAAACAGTAGAACCAAAAGAACATTATGCACAACAACTAGACTGTACAATGATCAATTTGGATGGTCATGGTTCTTTTCCATAGTGAGGGAATTCAAGTCAGTTCCAATCATCTTATGATGGAGAGAGCCATCTGAACCCCTGAGGAGGAATGTGAGGACCGAGTGTTGATTCTAACATAGTATTTTCACTTTTGTTTTTGTTGTTTGCTGCATTTTGTTTTCTTTTTCATTTTTTTCCCTTTTTGATCTGATTTTTCTTTTGCAGCATTATAATTGTGGAATTATGTATAGAAGAATTGCACATGTTTAACATATATTGGATTACTTGTCATCATGGGAGGAAGTGGGGGAAGAAAGGGAAAGAAAAATTTAGAACATAAGATTTTGCAAGGGTGAATGCTGAAAACTATGCTTATATTTTGAAAATTAAAAGCTTTAAAAATAAAAAAGAAAGTAAAAATTTATTATTTAAAAATAAAATAAAAAATAAAAAAAATATAAAAAATCCTCTAGTCTAAATTTCCACTGTCTCTCAGGGAATGATTTGAAAATATTTCTTTGCTGATAAATACATCAGTGGACAGCTTGATGCATATGTGATAAAATTCAGGGAGAGCTCAGAGCTCTTGTAAAAGAAAAAAATTCTTTAGACTGGCAAGAAATGTTTTATGAACAGTGTTAAGAGGCATAAAGAGAAACGTTTGTCTAAGATTTTTTAGTTTAGAATATAAATGGTTAATTTTTAAAACCAAAATAACTCCCTCAGGCCTTTCCAAATGGAGCTAAAAGGAACAACAAAAAACAATCCTTCAAATAGTTTTTTTTGTTTTATTCTCTCCCTTTTCTAGTATCATTTTCTTTCCCTTGCTTCCATTCGAAACATATGCCACCTCTTCAGAATGAACCAATTTAATTGTCAATGGTCAAAAAGAGAAATAAGCTTGGCATGCAATTTCAATGTTTCCTCTGATGAGCACAGAAAATGATCAGTAGTAAAAATGGAACTTAGGGAACTAAACATTTTTAAGTCTTTTAGAAGTATTTTGGATTGAGATCAGAACTCTAGCACCAGCTTATCTTGTCAAAAATGTCAGGCAGTTTAGGACAAGCATGATACTATCAAACCATGGGATTCAGGTCTGATCTTAGTAACAAGAGTGTATTCAGAAATAGAATACAGTAACAGTCAGGAGAGAATCTCTATCTAGTTAAGCCAAAAGGAAAAGGAAAATAACTGACACATTTAATTGTGGAGTTATGCAAGTCACTGTCAATATTAAATGAAAACAGAGTGTTACAAATTGGAACTGTGGCCTAAAGGAAGTTATTATTTTATAGAGGAAACTTCTATTCCCATTTTACTACTTACCTCCACTATCTTCTTCTCTTTCCATTGTTAATAAAAGAAGAAAAAAGTAGAATTCTCTGCTAGTCAGAAGAAAACTGCTATTTTTTATCCTTTCAGAAACAGATGTAGATTTAACTTTAAAGTGTACTAGAATGACAAAAAGCACTCTAAATCTGGAGCCAAAGGGTCTGAGTTCACTTCCTTTAAATGTTTATTGGCTATGGTCAAGCAACCTAACCTTCCTTGGCCTCAGCAGGAACGTAAAGGGCTTGGAAAAGATTGGGAATTCTTAACCTGGGATCCTGACTTATCTTTTTTATTTTTAATAGTTTGTAAATATATGTTTTTAATTGACTTCCTCAGTAGTACATTTTATTTCATGAAGAGAAAATCTATTTTGGATAAGGGATCCACAGTGTCACCAGACTGCCAAAAAGTTCCTTGATAAAAATAGATTGAGAATGCCTTGACTAGGTGACCTCTAAGGTTCCTTCCAGCTATGTGGCTATGATCCATTAGAATTTGAACACTTAGGGAACAGACACTAAATTTTCACTTACTTGAGGTCCCCAGTGCTTAGTACTATGTATAATATATATATATATATAATACATAGTATATATATACATAGTGTGTGTGTGTGTGTGTGTGTGTGTGTGTGTATGTATATATATATATATATATATATATATATATATATATATATAAATGTATAAATAATTGCTGGATAATTGAATGCCTCTCAAATTAGGTATAATTCCAGAAGTTTTAGTTAAATCGTGGCATTTTAAGCAGTGGTCTGGAAAAAAAAGTAATTACTGTACAAACTTAAGTTTTATGGACAACAAATGTGGGAAGAAAGTATGGCCTATATTTCAGCTAATATGGTACCATATAGCTGAAATGCTGTAAATATGCAATTTTTAAAAAGTGTTATTCAATCAAAATTTACTGCCAAGGAAGGAGCATGAAGGATTTGTGTGTGTGTGTGTGTGTGGGAATGGTACAATTGAATGTAAGAATCATTATTGATGCTTAAAAAATTCATGTTTTCTAATAAATCTCAGAAAATCTTTATAATTATATAAACCTAAGCTTTTCCAAGGTGGTTAGCTTTTGTTCTAGTATGTCCTTTCTCTAGCTTGCACACTTCTTTTTTTCTGTACCACTGTAGACTTGCAACATCCCATGCTAGAAACTTTCACCTTTCACATAAACTTGTTAATTACAACTTTACTAATTGCCACCCACATATCTATAACATTGGAGGTGGTAAGCCAATTTAGGAGTTATGAAAGTCACTATGAATATTAAATAAAAATATAGTGTTACAAATTTGAATGGTGATCTAAAGAAAGCTGTTATCTAGAAAACAAAGTAGTCTGGAGTATGGCTATACAAACTGTAGTACGTGATGTGAAAAATTTTATTGTGATGAAAGAAACCATGAACTCAGTGAATAAAGAGAAGCCTGAGATATCATATGAAGTGACATAAAATAAAGTTAAACCAGAAAAACATAACAGTAATAGGAATTTTAAGATAAACAACAACAAACATCAAACAGAATGCTATTGGTTATAGGACCAAGCATGATCTCAAAGAAAAATTAAGAAGAGGCATCACCCTCTGCTTCTTAGCAGATGCATGTATTATGGGTATAAAATATCACATATAATTTCAGACTACCTCAAAATATTTATTGATTTGGGTGAATGATATGTTTTTCCCCTCTTTTTAAATTCTTTCTTGGAAAGAAGATATAATGTATGAGATGTTTATGAGATTTATAATGATATATTGATACACACACTAAAATGTATATGTATATTGTAACTGTATGTATGTTTCATTTATGTGAAAATCCTCTGAAAATGAGAAAAAAATTATACTTTTCCCTTTATTCAATATCAAAATTTTGATCAAAATCCTCAAAATAGGACTGAAAGTGCAAGTATAGAAGAATTAGGGCAAATTGAACTTAACATTCCCCAATTAAAAACCCAAACAAAAAATAAACACAACTTTTGTTTTGGAATGATCTAAAGAGATTCACAACATATTGATGAGAGAATGTATGAGAATCTAGAAAAACCTAGTTATTGGATTTAGAAAGCGCATCTCACTGAGTCACCCATTCTATTCTCTTTCTCATTTGAATATCATTGTACTCAAAGTCTTTCCCATATATATTCTATGACCTTTAAATCTTGACCATTTCTTTTTTTAAATCATTATTTATTTATTAAATATTTTTTCCACAGTTACATGTAAAATAATATTTTTGCATTTGTTTTTAAAACTTTGAGTTCCAGATCTCTCCCTTCCTCCCGACCCCTATCCTCCCCTTTAAGAAGGTATATTTGAAGTTACAAAATATTTTAATTTTGAAAGAAAACAAATTCATCTACCAAAATAAACTCAAGTAAAATAAAGTTAAAAAAAAGACTGTATTTCAATTTTATTCAGACATAGTTCTTTTTCTGAGTATGGATATCATTTTTTATCTTAGGTCCTTCAGAATAGTCTTAGATCATTGTACAGCTGAGATCAGCAAAGTCATTTATAACTGATCATCCCACCGCATTGCTATTACTTTGTAAATAGTTCATTTAACTTTTCTTTAGCTCATGGAAGACTTACCAGGTTTTTCTGAGAGTATCATTTCCTATAGAAAAATAATATTTCATCAGAATCACATATCACAATTTATTCAGCTATTCCCCAATTAATGGACATCCCTCAATTTCCAATTCTTTGTCCTGAGAAGAGAGTTGCTATAAATATTTTTATACATATAGATTCATTTTCTTTAAAAATATATCTTTTAGTATCCATATCCAGTGTTGGTATTGTTAGGTCAAAAGATATGCATGGATTTATAAACTTTTGGGTATAGCTCATAGCTTTTGATCATTTATCAACGAGGAATCTCATTTTTTAATAAATTTGATTGTTCCTTATACATTTGAAAAATGAAGGCTTTCTCAGAAAAACTTGCTTCAAAAATATTTCCCCAGTTAGTATTGCCAGTTTTATCCCCCGCCCCCATTTTATTCTATTTTCTCTCTTTTCTCCCTAACCCTCTTAAAAGTGTTTTGCTACTGAAAACCCTCCCTTAACAAGCCCTCTCTTCTATCACCTGTCACTTTCCCAAATCTCCTTCCTTTACTATTTTCTTACAAGATAAGAGGATTCTATACCCACATACAATATGTATGTTATTTCTTCTTTCAGTCAATTCTGATGAGAGTAAGGTTTACTCAGTACTCCTCTCTTCCCCCTTTTCCTCTCCAAAGTAAATTTTTTTACATCATTCCACCTTTCCTTTTCCAACTCTCCCAGTACATTCTTCTGTCACCCCTTCATTTTCTTTTTTAGTCACTTCACACCTGTGCTCTCTGTCTATATATACTTCTAAATACTATAATAATGAGAAAGTTCTAATGAGTTACATGTATGATCCTGCCATGTTAAAAGACAGACAGATAAACCTTATTGAGTCCTTTATGATATCCTTTTCTTGATTACCTCATTATGGTTCTCCAGAATCCTGTATTTGAAAATCAGATTTTTTTTTTAACTTTAGTCTTTTTCTTATGAATGCTTGAAAGTCCTCTATTTTATTGAATATCTACCTTTTCTCTTGAAAGATTGTATGTGATTTTGCTGGTAGGTGATTCTCGGTTGTAATCCTATATCCATTGTTCTTTGGAATATTATATTGAAAGCCCTCCAATCTTTTAACATAGGAACTGCTATATCTTGTATTATCCTGACTCTGGTTCCACTATTCTTGAATTGTTTCTTTGTGGCTGTTTCCAATCTTTTCTTCTTGTCCTGGGATATCTGAAATTTGGTTAAACATTCTTATTAGTTTTCATTTGGAGATTTCTTTCAGGAAGTGATCAGTAGACTCCTTACATTTTTATTTCAACTACTATTTCTACAATATCAGGACAATTTTCCTTGATAATTTCTGAAAAGAAGATATCTAGGCTCTTTCAGGACTTTCAGGAAGTCCAACAATTTTTAAATTATCCATCCTGGATCTTCTTTCTACGTCAGTTGTTTTGCTAATGAGATAATTCACAATCTTCTATTTTTTCATTCTTTTGTTTTGTTTGATTGTTTCTTGATGTTTCATAGAGTAATTAACTTTTACCTACTCAATTTCAATTCTGCTTTTCAAGGCATTTTTCTCCTCATAAAATTTTTATACTTCTTTTACCAAGCTTTTGACCCTTTTTTTTATAACTTTCTTGCATCACACTCATTTCTCTTCCCAATTTTTTCTCTACCTCTCTTCCTTAATTGAAAAATCCTTGATTTTTCATTTTTAAATTTTAAAATCCTTATTGAACTCTTCCATAGTCTGAGACCAATTCATATTTTTATTTAAGGCTTTGGATTGCCCTCAGTTTCAGTGAAAATTGTTTGACACACTTACCATATGTGGCCTGAGAATTCTAGTAGTAGCCTCTGCTGCTGTTAGTTTATTCACTCCTTAGGTCTTTCCTAATTTTCTGTACTGATATGGCCAGCATTGAACTGCATTCCACTCTCACCCTTGTGTGTTAGACTTTTCCCACCAACTTTGTGAGTTGTTTTGGTTTGGAAAATTGTTTCACTGCATCGTTTTGTGGGTTGTGTCACTCCTGAATTTGATTCATGACATTATCTCTGAGGTCATAGGAGGAGTTTGGAGAGAGTTCAGGTAAATCCTTGACTTTTCTCCAGTGTTTTTGGCTCTGGTCCTGCACAAGCATTTTTTTTTTCCACTCTAGAAGTGTGACCAGCCTCTCACTTTCCCTGCCATTCCAAACTCTGATATGCTAGTGCTTCTCCTGACCCTGGGATTGCCACCTAGCACTGTGACCTGGACTTGAGTTCTGCTCCTTGTGCCTGTAAAGGGACTTTTGCAATCTCTTTCTGACAATTTGTTTGACTCCCTTACAGTTTATGAACTGAAAGCTTCAGAAACTGTCAATGTTGTAACTAATTCAGTTGGCTGGGTTGGGTTCAGTTGCCTGACAGGGTCCCACACTGCACTGGATTGTGCTCCACTTTCAGCTTGGTATAATAGATCTCTTCTGCCAACCTTTTAAGTTGTCAGAAAGGAAAATTGTTTTATCCCATTCTTTTATGAGTTATGCTGCTTTAGAACTTTCTTGGGGACATTATTTAAAGTTATTTGAAAAGATTTGAAGGAAAACTCACAAGAATTCACTGTCATCTTGACTCTGGACAGCCCCCTCCCCATGAATATACTTTTTAAAAGACTTTCTCTGCATCTATTGATATAACCATCAATAGTTTTATATGTATATATATTATATATGTATATATATATATATATTATATATATATATATGGATAAATCATAGTATTTATGAAACTATATATTTGTCAAGGTAGCCTTAAGGTGTCTGTATATAACTATGTTGCATAAATATTATAACTAAGCAGTTTTATATATATGTATATATAGTTTTGTGAGTTTTGCTTTTAATACGGCTAATTACATTATATTTTCCTCTAACATAGAACCATCCTTATATCTCTGATATAAATTCAACTTGATTATAGCGTACTTTTTTCTATACAAAGTGCTGTTGTGTTTTGGTAGAATTCTAGTTTTAAAATTTCATATTATTAATTTACTATATTGGTCTATAGATTTTTTTGCCTTTATTGTTACTTGGTATAGGTAATATGATTATGTTTGTTTTTTTTTAATTTAATTTTATTTAATAATAACTTTGTATTGACAGAATCCATGCCAGGATAATTTTTACACAGCATTATCCCTTGCAATCACTTATGTTTCGTTTTTTCCCCTCCCTCCCTCCCCCCCCCCAAGATGGCAAGCAGTCCTATATATGTTAAATATGTTGCAGTATATCCTAGATACAATACATATTTGCAGAACCGAACAGTTCTCCCGCTGCACAGGGAGAATTGGATTCAGAAGGTAAAAATAACTCAGGAAGAAAATCAAAAATCAAATAGTTCACATTCATTTCCCAGTGTTCCTTCTTTGGGTGTAGCTGTTTCTGTCCATCATTTATCCAATGAAACTCAGTTAAGTCTCTTTGTCAGAGAAATCCACTTCCATCAGAATACATCCTCATACAATATTGTTGTCAAAGTGTATAATGATCTCCTGGTTCTGCTCATCTCACTTAGCATCTGTCCATGTAGGTCTCTCCAATCCTCTCTGTATTCATCCTGCTGGTCATTCCTTACAGAGCAATAATATTCCATAACATTCATATACTACAATTTACCTAGCCATTCTCCAATTGATGGGCATCCATTCATTTTCCAGTTTCTAGCCACTACAAACAGGGCTGCTACAAACATTTTGGCACATACAGGTCCCTTTCCCTTTTTTAGTATCTCTTTGGGGTATAAGCCCAATAGAAACACTGCTGGATCAAAGGGTATGCACAGTTTGATAGCTTTTTGGGCATAATTCCAGATTGCTCTCCAGAATGGCTGGATTCGTTCACAACTCCACCAACAATGCATCAGTGTCCCCGTTTTCCCGCATCCTCTCCAACATTCATCATTATTTTTTCCTGTCATCTTAGCCAATCTGACAGGTGTGTAGTGATATCTCAGAGTTGTCTTAATTTGCATTTCTCTGATCAATAGTGATTTGGAACACTCTTTCATGTGAGTGGTAATAGTTTCAATTTCTTCATCTGAAAATTGTCTGTTCATATCCTTTGACCATTTATATGATTATGTTTGTATCATAATAAAAAATCTGATAAAGTGATTCCTTTCTCCATTGTAGAGAGCAATTTGGTATGAAATGAAATACCCCATCTGGAGTCTAGAATGCACATTCCCATCCATACCTTGGAAAGTGGTAGAAGAATATAATTCAATATAATAGATTACTTGCTGTCTTGGGGAGGGGGGAGGAGGAGAGGGATGAAGAAAAATTAGGAACACAAAGATTTGGAAGGGTGAATGTTGAAAACTCTCTTTGCATGCATTTTGAAAAAAAAAGCTATTAGCATAAAAAAGTTGTTATTAATCTATCAGTAGATTTATATAAGTTATCTCAACCATATATTTGTCCAAGTAGCCTTAAGGTGTATGTATATAACTATGTTGCATAAATATTATAACTAAGCAGGCTTGCAATGAGTTTATAAAATGTATAGTAACTAAAGGAGTGATATTAATAGATTAGTATATAAACACTAACACACTTAAATATTCATTGGATTGATGTATAATCTTTAATAAATTTCCTCATCTGAAAAAAAGACCTTGAGAGGCTTACCTTACCAGCTGTAATTTTGAAAAACTGGATAAATCATAGTATTTATGAAAGCATTTAGCCTAGCTGTGGTATCTGAACAGCCCACATTGGTGTGAGTCTCATGAGAAGATTAGAAACCACATCATAACTTTCTAGCTTTTGGGGAAACTGGAAGTGACAAATGGAAACTGTTGAAATAAATGAGTCTGTATCATTCCCTCAGTCATCATTGCCCACATATTTAGAACTGATTAACTAGATTCACTGCAACTTCTCACATTCCCTTCAATAGTTAATACATTATTTTGAAGACTGCTTTGGTCACATTATAACTGAATCATATTCCTAACCAGAATTATCATGGATTTCTTATTGGATATTATACAATATATATTTGTTTAATATGGAGTCCATATCTATTAACTGAATTCATAATGGTTAATGTCCCTCTATGGTAGTTCCATACTGAGTATTCACTGATCTTACTGATATAATGTGCTAGATGTTTATGCTCCAAAAGTCAATTTAGTAACTTGTAAGGTATCATATGGATATCAATTAAAGATTAAATTTAGTAGTATTAATCTATAAATCCATCTGGACCACCCCTTTCCAATTTGGGTTATTGCTTTATTTCAGGAATTTTAAAACTATGGTCTATGAAATTATTATATCTAAATCTAAATTTTATACATATGTTGACTGTATCAATATATTTTTATAATCATGCACATTTTGTTTTGTGCATTTAAGAATATTATTCTAAGATGAAATAAAAGGAAAAGGCCCTATAGCTACAAAACATTTATGGCAGCTCTTTCCTTAGGGTAAAGAATTGAAAATGGAAGGGATTTCCATCAATTGGATAAAGGCTGTACTATGTGATTATGATGGAATAATAATTATTTTATAAGAAAAAATGAGCAGGATGCTCTCAGAAAAACTTGGAGAGTCCTCCATGAACCCACGTAAAGTGAAATGTACTGTGTACAAAGTAATAGCAATATTGTGGGATGACCAACTGTGAATGACTTTACATTCTCAGCAATGCAATGATCTAAGACTGTTTAGAAGAATTTATGATGGAATATTGCTATCCATAGCAAGAGAAAGAACTGTTTATGACTGAATACAGATTGAAGCATGTTTGTTTTACTTTTTCTTGAGGGTTTTGTTATTGTTGTTGTTGTTGTTGTTGTTTTGGTGGGGGAAGGAGATCTCTGTTTTGTTTCACAACAGAACTTTTATGGAAATGTTTTGCATAACTTCACAGATGCCTTCTCCATCCTGGATGTAGTTTGGGGGGTGGGGGAAGATAAAGAATCTGAAACTCAAAGTTTTAAAAAACAAACTTATCTTTCTCAACATGATTCATAATGAAATAGGTAAAAAAAATGAGCATGTATAATCAAGTGAAAATATTTTTACATATAACTGGAGAAAATAAAATAATAAAAATGTAAAAAAATATATTTTACATGTAACTGGAAAACATAAAATGTTAAATTAATGGAAAAAATGTTATTCTGAGGAAGGCTCCAAAGGCTTCATAAGATTGCCAAGGAGTCCATGACATCAAAAAGTTAAGAATGCTAGTTTTAAAATGCATCTGGAAGAACAAAAGCTCAAGAATTTCAAGGGAATTAATGGAAAAAAAATACCAATAAAGGTGGCCTAGGTGTGCCAGATCTAAAACTGTATTATAAAACAGCAGTCATCAAAACCATTTGGTCCTGGCTAAGAAATAGAGTAGTCAATCAATAGAACAGGTTAGGTTTGCAGGACAAACTATAGCAATCTAGTGTGTGAAAAATGCAAAGACCCAAGCTTTTGGGATAAGAACTCATTATTTGAAAAAAAAAAACTGCTGGGAAAATTGGAAACTAATATTGCAAAACTAGTCGTTGACCCACATCTAGTACCATATATCAAGATGGGTCGAAATGGGTTCATGATTTAAACATAAAGAGTGATATTGTAATCAAATTAGAAGAACATAAAGTAGTTTACTTCTCAGATCTGTGGAGAAGTAAGGAATCTGTGATCAAAGAAGAATTGGAACTCATAATTTAACACCAAATAGATCATTTTAATTATATTATGTTAAAAAGTTTTTGCACAAACAAAATTAATGCAAAAAAGATTAGAAGGGAAGCAATAAACTGGGAAAACATTTTTAAGAATTCTGATAAAGGAATCATTTCTAAAATATGTAGAGAATTAACTCAAATTTATAAGAATTCAAGCAATTCTTCAATCGATAAATGGTCAAAGGATATGAATAGACAATTTTCAGATGAAGAAATTAAAACCATTTCTAGTCATATGAAAAGGTTCTTTAAATCACTATTGATCAGAGAAATGCAAATTAATACAACTCTGAGATACCACTACACATGCCTAAGATTGGCTAAGATGACAGGAAAAGATAATGACAAATGTTGGAGGGGAAGTGGGAAAACTGGGACACTAATACATTGTTGGTGGAATTTAGCCATTCTAGCGAGCAATTTTGTAATTGCTTTGTCCAACAATGTTTCTACTGGGCATATAGCCCAAAGAGATCTTAAAGAAGAGAAAAGGACCCATATGTGCATAAATATTTGTGGCAGTCCTTTTTGTAGTGGCAAGAAACTGAAGACTAAGTGGATGCCCATCAGTTAGAAAATAGCTGAATAAATTATAGTATATGAATATTATGGAATATTATTGTTCTATTAGAAATGATCAGGAGGATGATTTTAGAGAGTCCTGGAGAGACTTATATGAACTGATGCTAAGTGAAATGAGCAGAATCAGGAGATCATTGTACACAGCAATAGAAATATTATACAACAATCAATTCTGATGGATATGACTCTCTCCAGCAATGAGATGATTGAGGCAAGTTCCAATGACCTTGTGATGAAGAGAGTCATTTACATCCAAAAAGAGGACTGTGGGAACTGAATGTAGATCACAATATAACATTCTCACTATTTTTGTTGTTTGCTTGCATTTTGTTTTCTTACTCATTTTCTTTCCTTTTTGATCTGATTTCTCTTATGCAGAAAGATAATTGTATAAATATGCTTACATATACTGAATTTAACATATTTTAACATGTATGGCAAAAAAAAGAATCCCAGTTTTACAGAATTCAAATTCATTTTCTGAAACTTAATTGTTTTTAAAGGTCATTATCTCAAATTTTGTTGCTTAGATATTTTATATTTTCTGATAATCATTTTTTAAAATATTCTCATTTTCCTCTTATTTGCTGTGATTTTGACTTGTAATATTACTTTGTTAATTAAGTTTTCAATCTTCTCTTGATCAAATTAGCTTAAATATGGTTGTTATTAGTTAAAATTCATTAGTCAACAAATGAATTAGAATTTATGTAGTGTTTATCATGTGCCATGCACTGTGCTGTATTCTGGGTATTACAAAAAAAGGCAAAAAAAAAAAAGCAACCCAACAATTGACTTAGCTTTTAGTTTTGTCAATTCTATTTTGTTTTTGCTCTCTTTTTCAATTAATTTATGATAATGATTAATGTTAGAGGGGATGTAGAAAAACTGGGACACTAATACCTTGTTTGTGGAGCTGTGAAGTGATTCAACTATTTTGGAGAGCAGTTTGGAACTAACTCCACAGGGCTATCAAACTGTGCATACCCTTTTATATAGCAGTGTTTCTACTGGCCTTGTATCCCAAAGAGATTATAAAGGAGAAAAATGTACTCACATATATAAAAAAGTTTGTTACAGCCCTTTTTTGTAGTGAAAAGAAACTGGAAACTGAGTGAATTTCTATCAATTGGAGAATGACTGAATAAATAATGTTATATGAATGATATAGAATATTATTGTTCTATAAGAAACAATAAACAGAATGATTTCAGAGAGCCTTGGAGAGACTTACATAAACTGATGCTAAGTGAAGGGAATAGAACCAAAGAGATCATTGTACAGGGCAACAACAATATTAAATGATAATCAATTCTAATGAACATGACTTTTCTCAACATTGAGAAGATTCGGGCCAGTTTTCCAATGATCTTATGATGAAGAGATCATTTGCACTACCCAGAATGATGTCTGTGGGACTGAGTGTGGACTACAACATAGTATTTTCACTTGTTTGTTGTTATTTGCTTGCATTTTGTTTTCTTCCTCCTTTTTCTCTTTTTGATCTGATATTTTATAAAGGGCTGAAACTCCAAAAAGGTATGCTAGAATCGGACAACAGATCACTTAAGGCTAGTTACCTATTCAATATAAGACCATGACTCTATTAGCATATGTTTGGATAAATGGCTCTTCTCACCATTGGTGCTGGCTCAATGTTTAGGATTAAGATAATTGTAGGCAAGGATTAGAGGGTGGGATGAGAGAGGCCAGATACTCACTTAGTGGCAAGATGAAAAGAGAAAGGTGGAGATTCTGGACTTCAGAATCCAGGAGAGATCTTTGGCAAAACTCCTGTCAGTTTGCCTGCTTCCCTCCCTAAAGATCAAGGACTTTGGTTATTCTGACTTTGGCTGTTCCTGAGGCCTCCAGGGAGCTAGCCCAGACTTTACATTTTGGTGCCCAACATGTGAATCAAGGACCATAATTTCATTGAATAAGTCCCCGTGACCAGGAAATATGGTGAGTATTTTAATAGACAACTTACTTCGTTAAGAGCTAAACTATTAACTTTTTCTAGCTGAAATGGGGCAGAATGGAAATCTTAGGAAAAGATTCTCCCCCATTCCCACCCCCACCCCAAGGGAGCTCTATAGAAAGCATACTTAGTTTGATAAAGAGACAAGGTTTGCTTGTAACTTGGGAGCAGATTGGTGGACTCTTGGATACATTAGAATGCACTTCCTCTTTGTTCTTCAAGGAAGAAGAAATAGTGGCAGATAACTGGAAACTAATAGAAGATCAACTATGTGAATATTATAATAATAAAGGTTCTGATTCAATTTCTAAGGAAACATTCTATATGTACAACTTAATACAATTGGCCTTAAAGAATCCCACAAGTTCTAGAAAAAAGAAAAATATTAAGAAAAGCCACATAAGGAAGTGTGAGGAGAAAGAGGATGAGAAAAGAGAGATTAATAGAAATATCATCAGAGGGCATGAAGACTTAAGTGAACTTGAAGGACATACTGATTCTCACTCTCATAGTCCAGCTTCAACTCTGACTACACTGACACAGGTTGTTGATCCTCCTCCATCAACTTCATCTTCTTGGGTGGAGGAGGAGGAGGAATGGAAGGGACAGTGATGTCACCAGCACCTCCCCCTCAGCAATCACTCCCTCCTATGACTAGATTACAAAGGGCACTACTTAAAGCCAAAGAAGAAGGGCAGAATACAGCTGATTTTCCTGTGATTGAACAGTTAGACTCTTCAGGTCAAGAAAGCAGAAGATACACTCCTTTTGATCTAGAAATCATCAAAGATCTAAAAAAAAAAAAAGTCTTGCACTCTTTATGGGACTACATCATCTTATGTTAAAATATTATTAAAGATTTTGGCTTATGAAATTTTAGCCCCTAGTGATTGGAAATCTATAGCAAGGACATGCTTAGAACACAGACAAAACTTGAGCCTTTGTGAATATAATGAACTCTGTAGGATACAAGCCCAATGAAAGAGACAAACTGGAGTTAATACTCCAATCACCTGGGACCAACTAACAGGTGTAGGTTCATATGCAGACATTTCAGCACAGCTTAATTACCCCATAGCAGCATATGAGGAAATTGCTTTTGATGCTATCAAAGCATGGAGTTTTATCCCAGGTAAACAGGATAGAGGAGAGATCTTCACAGAAACAGCACAATAGCCAAATGAACTCTTTGCTGATTTTGTGGGATGTCTGCAGAAAGCTGTCATACAGATTATTGGTGAAAATGCAGAAACACAAAGTATGATAAGGCAACTTGCTAGGGAAAATGCTAATGAGGTTTGTAAAAGAATTATGCTAGGACTACACAAAGATGCTCCTTTAGAGGAGATCATAGGACACTGTGCCACAGTGGGCACAAATACCTTTTATATCTAAGCTACAATGCAGAATTCCCAAGATCCAAACATGGGAAGACACAGTCCCTTTTCGCAAGGGACTTCCAGAGAGACTTGTCAATGCTTTCAATGTGGTAAAGTAGGGCATCTGAAAGCTCAATGTTGGCAGAGAGACAGAATGAGAAAACAAGGTAGGAGAACAGGACGCAAAACCCCATGTCCAAAATGCAACAGAGGATTCAATTGGGCAGCAGAATGTAGACTTATTCAGGGAAACAGAATGAGGGGCCCAGGCCCAGCTCCCAGAACAAAAAAATAATTGGGACATGATGGCAGGCTATGCTACACCCAGAGAGCCTTTAGAAGTTCAGTACTCAGACATGACCAATCAGCCAAGAAGCAATCTGATGGGAGAAAGGCATGCAACTGGGGAGAATAGAGTTGTATGCAGCTGAGAATACTGAGATATCCCCTGGAGAGGTGAAATCTGTTCCTCTCCAGTCTATGGATCCCTTGCCTTCAGGCATAGCAGGCTTGACCATTTCACCTCCTGAGAGTACTTGTAAAATAGTGTTCATCCATACACTGATGTGGGAAACTGGGGAATGTGTAGATAATATCCCAGTCACTAATACAGGTAGACAATGGGTGACCAGGAGAAGTTGTAGCATCAAGTTTACTGACAAAGATTCCTAATAAGCAATCTGTTGATAGTTGCCCAGATTCTGACTCCAAGCAACAGAATTCAGGAATATTGTAGACTGAAGCTATTACAGCATCCTATGCTATCTATATAAATGGCATACCATTTAGAAGGATTGGTAGACACAGGTACAGATTGTATAGTCATTAGAGGTGCCAGATGGCCCAGTCACTGGCCAAAGATTAAGGCAGACACTTATATGTCTGGCATAGGAGGATCAATAGCAGCTGAAGTTAGTGTTACCCCTTTGAGATGGACATTTGAAAGCAAAACAGGAGTTTTTATTCCTTTTATAGTTGAAAAAAATCCCCATCAATCTGTGGGGAAGAGACATTTTATAACAGTTAGGATTACAAATGAGCACTTCAGTTTTTTAGGCAGAGCTACTAGTTGAAAGCCTGCCAACACTTTCACCTATTCCTATTCAATGAAAAACTGATACACCTGGGTGGATAAAAAAGTGCCCCTTAGCCAAAGATAAAATTCAGACCTTATTAGGTATAGTACAGGAGCAACTTAACCAAGGACAATTCTAAAGTGTCTTTTTACCCTAAAGTGCTTACAGTACAAAAACTTTTCTTAAGAATAGAGAAGCTAAACACCTTAAATGACTTTCAGAAATTGATAGGAGATATCCAATGGATGTATCCAGTGTTAGGCTTGACTACCTATCAATTGCAAACATTATATGACATTATAAGGAGGGACAGTGCTTTAAACTCACCATGCCAGCTTACAAAAGAAGCTCAAGAGGTTTTGAGAGAAGTTGAACTAGCTTTATCCAATGTGGTTGAAAGAGTCACTCCAAAACCCTTGGAAAAATCAGTTTTTACTACAAAAACCACACACAGCAGTTCTTCATCAAGAAGACAGTGTGATAGAGTCACTAAACCTCCCATCACAACCAGAACAAAGCCTTACTCCTTACCAAGTACTTATGGCTAGAATTTTATTAAAGGTCATTAAGAGAGCAGTACAATTATCTGGGAAAAGACCTGACAAGATATATACCTTTTAGAGTAATGCACAAATTATTGTACGCTGTGAAACCATCCCAGAGTGGCAAATTTTATTGTCCACAGCCTCAAATTTTACACATGGGTCTCCATTAATGATAACCAAACTATTACATAATTGGTGATAGATTCTTGAAGAAGAGGTTTCTAAAGTTTCTTTTAAAGGACCACCTATCTTTACAGATGCATCCAAACATAATATTTGTGCTATATACTCTTGTGACTTAACTATAAAGAGATTAGTCAGAATTCCTTTTCAGTCCACTCAGTAGAATGAATTGTATGCAATCATTCTAGCTCTTACTTATTATCTAGGAGACATAAATATAATATCTGATTCATCCTATTCATTAGGTGTGTACAAAGAATTGCTATAGCCCAAATAAAATTTGCAGCTTCCAACATATATCAGCTCTTTACGGAACTTCAAGAGCAAGTGAGAAAGCATCCAGGTAAGATTTATATCTTGCAAGTCCACTCTCATAGTGGACTTCCAGGTCCTAATTTTGATGATAATTGAAAGGCAGATAGCTTTCTAACCATGTTGGCCAATACTCTTTTATTTCAGGCAGCCCAAGAATCTCATTCTAAATATTATCAGGCTGAATCAAGCTTTATGTTTGTAATTTGGGATAACAAAAGAGGAATCTAGGCACATAGTAAAAACCTGTGTAGCTTGCCTTCCTTTCCACACTCCTACACTCCCTCCAGGGAAGAACCCTTGTGGTTTGAGACCCAATGAAATTTGGCAAATGGATGTGACTCATTATAAATCTTTTGGTTGTCTTGTCTTTTATCCATGTTGTAGTAGACATCTTTTCAGGATTCACTTTTGCAATACCAGACAGCAAAACAGGTCACTGAATTCATTATACAAGTATTTGCAATTATGGATGTGCCACAAGCGATAATGGATCTTTATATACTTCTAAACTTTTTGCACACTTTTGTGCACAGTATAAGATTTTATACACTACAGGCATACCCTTTAATCCTCAAAGACAGGCAATAGTAGAGAGGAGAAACAGAGACGTTAAGACACTTCTCCAAAAACAAAAGAAAGAGGGAGTCACAGGTAACCCTAGAGAACTTCTAAACTTAGCTCCTTATACAATTAACTTCTTGATTTTTGACAAACATGCACTGGCTCTGGTAGACAGGTTTTATAACCCACCAGAAGGTCAGTATCCAGTGCAAGCAGCTCTACTATCTTTAGATAATCACCAGGTGATGTGGAGAGACCCAGAAAGTGGTGAATGGAAGGGACCAGATAGATTAACTGCTTGGGGGAGAGGGTGTTCTTGTATCTCTACAGATGGAAAAGGAATCAGATGGGTGCCAACTAGGTGTATTTGCCTTGTCTATTGGAGAGAGAAGAAGCAGACCCTTGAAATGAAGGAGAAAATCCAAGAAACATCAGGCAGTTCCATTGCTGATTGTGTCCACCACTGAAAGAACATGGCAGTTATGACAATTGACTCATGGACATCAAAAATTGTTAATGAGACTGTTGCCAGACTTTAAAAACTTGCAGGGATCATTGGATTCCCTGATACATGAAGTAATGGACAATAGATTGGTTTTGGACTATCTCTTGGCTGCTGAAGGAGGTGCATGTGTGATTGTTATTTACATATCCTCCTTCTAGTACTTCTGGAAATCTTTCACAACACCATGTTCATTCATATTATTTGTTATATCACTACTTGCATATACAATTCATGTTTGTTACACCACATTGAGCCTGCATCAGCTGTGGGGAGAGTCATCACTGCTAGCCTGTGCTTTTTTACTCTGTGCTTGTGTAATACCCTCCATGCTGATGGGTTTGTGTATACCTAATTCTAGCAAGACCCTTCAACTCAGAAACCTGCTAACAATATGTGGCTTGACTCTCCCACTTCTGTTTGGTGTTTTTCGTTTCTCTTCTTGAGAAGTCAGGGAAGGTATGATCATCTCCTTTTTAGTGCTTTCCCTTCCTTCCTGAGAAGTCAGGTTTGGCTTGACCACATGTGTTCTAAAACAAAAGAAAGTGGGTGATGTAAAGGGCTGAAACTCCAAAAAGGTATGCTTGAATCAGACAACAGAACACTTAAGCCTAATTACCTATTCAATATAAGACTATGACTCTATTAGCATATGTTTGGATAAATGGCTCTTCTCACCATTGGTGCTGGCTCAATGTTTGGGGTTAAGATAATTGTAGGCAAGGATTAGAGGGTGGGGTGACAGAGGTGAGACTTTACTTGGCAGCAGGATGAGGAAGAGAAAGATGAAGATTCTGGACTCCAGAATTGAGGAGAAATCTTTGGTACAACTCCTGGCAGTTTGCCTCTTTCCCCCCCTAAAGACCAAGGACTTTTACTTATCCTGACTCTGGCTGATCCTGAGACCTCCAGGGAGCTGGTCTGGACTTAACAATATTTCTTGTACAGCATGAGAATTGTGGAAATATGTATAGAGGAATTGCATATGTTTAATATATATTGAATTACTTGTCGTCTAGGTGATGTGGTGGGGGAAAGACAGGGGAAAATTTGGAATGCAAGGTTTTGCTACAGTGAATGTTGAAAATTATTCCTGCATATGTTTTGAAAATAAAAAGTTTTAATAAAAAATAAAGAATAAGACAAAAGATTTTTTTTCTAGTTTTTCAGTTTTCCTCTTTTGTACTAATTTCTAGTTTCTGCTGATATGGATTTGAATAGAACATTAAGGGTTTTTTTTTCTATTTCTATTTTAATTTGTATTTACAGGAATATGATTTTTTTCCTGAGGTATTTTTAATCAAATCTCAGAGATTTTAGTATACTCTTTCATCATTACAATTCTTTAATATTTGTACTTTTATGATTTGTTCTTTATTCTAGTCATTGTTCCAAAATGTCATTATTAAATACTCATTTATATGTACTGTTCTGCTAATGTGCTATCTTAATTTCTATTTATTATATTATGATGTATTTCTCAATAATGGGTTTAGAATGTTTGTTGGGTTTTTTTTTTTTTTTGAAATTTATTTAAAATTCTCTGTGCCCTAGCATATAGTCTATTTTTTCAAAGTTACTATGTATTGCTGAGAATATTTCTATCTCTATAATTTTTGCTCAAAAATTAGTATATTTTTTGTTTTAAATAATAGCTAATTTTCCTTTCTGTTTATCTTTCTTTTCAATTTATCTAGCTACTAGAGACAACTATCAGCCTCCTTTAATTATTATTTTTTTCATTTCAGTTAACTTTTCCTTTATAAATTAAATACCATGTTTTTGGTATGTATAGTCTATAATTCATTTAATCACATAGTGTTTCACTATTTTTTCTCTTTCAATCTTGTATTATTACTGTGCATACAGTAGTTTGCACTGTCTAAAGACTCTGTTATATTTCACCTAACTCCCTCTGATACACTTAAGAGAGTGTGGGAAGTGATGGGAGATGGCAATGTCCAACCTCTGTGCCATTAGATCCAATACTCAAAGATGGTGTTCCTCAATTTTAGAGATTTCTGGCACACAGTATATTTAATCACTTTGTGGTAATATTTGTTTTTACAAAGAAATTTGTACTTTGCTATACTTTATATAGCAAAAACAATGTTGTTAGGGCTGAGACCAATCCCGCATGTGAACAGAATAAACAAAACAGATGAAAACAAAATCCCATGCCTAACATAGACCTTCTCCTTTCCTAGTCAATTTATAGTATTCAGGCTGTGAATAAAAACAAACTGCATTTTCTCTATGATATGGGAAAGGGAAAAAATATCTCAGTCTGGAAGTTTTTAAAGATGTAGTCAGCTGAAAGAAGATGCTCCTACCCTTGTAATAGGGAAAAGTAGGATGCCTTCTTCCAAAAGCTGATCCTTGATATCTCTCCAAGGATTGCTTAAATATTATAAGATATTATGGCAGGTTATTGTTATCTTTGATGATGATAATGATGATGATGATGATGATGATATGCAGTGTTATTTTGCTTTGATTGTTAGCATGATTACAAGTCCTAATTTGGTATAGAGTGAATTTTATCCTGCCCTTTCATTAACATTCTGTATGCAACCAATCTTTAGCATCTGTATTTTTAATTTTCACTACTTCAGAATTTGTATGATTTTATTAGTGCCCTTATTTTCACTTTTTCATTAGTAACCATGCAGATTTATATTAGATAAAATTTGTGTTGTCATGTTTGCAGTCCCTGTCAGACTAATTGCCCAGCTGGCTTACACTAGTATCAGTAATGACCTCAACTTTGAGTGAAGTGAGCAGAAACAGAACATTGTACATAGTATAGCTATATTTATGATAATCAACTGTGAATAACTTCGCTTTTCTCAGCAACATAATGAACCAAGTCAGGAGGTGGAGCCAAGATGGTAGAAGGAAGCCAGGAAGCTGTTTAAGCTCTCCCAGTTCCTTCAAAAACCACATGAAACTAAGCCTCTGAACAATGTCTGATGGAATGAAAGCACTCTCCAACTCAATATAGATTGAAAGGACTTCAAGAAAAGTCAGTCTTACTGGGGTGAAAAGGGTGTTCAGCCCAGCTCAGACAGAATCTGGGAAAGCCAGAGAGAGATTCTTAAACATAGCAGATCAGCAATTAAGACTTGATCCTGGCTCAGTAGCTGAGAACATCAGTGGGGCAAAGTCTAGGAAACCAGGCTGTTTCCTGTAAAAAAAAACCTAGTAAAACTACCCCCTGGGGAGCAAAACACTAACTACAAGGGGCTCAAAGCCAAGGCTCAGAGCTGATCAGGAAACTTGGGACAGCACCCCTTTGGTCCCAGGATCAGATATCAATCTTAAAAACTATAAAAGAGGAAATATAAATAAAGAAAATGAGCAAGAAATAGAATATAACCTTAAGCAAAGAAAGCTACTATAAAGATAGGAAAGACCAAAAGAGTAACTCAGATGAGGAAAAATGTCTGTAGAGGAAATCTCAAAAACTGACATGAATTGGCCTCAAGCCCCCAAAAAAACTTCTTGGAAGTGCTCATAAAAGACTTTAAAAGTCAAATAAGAGAGGTAAAAGAAAAAAAAATGAGAAAAGAAATGAGAGAGTCAATAGCTTTGAAAAGGAGGTAATTCCTTAAGAAATATAATTGGCCAAATGCAAAAAAAAAAAAAAATCTACTGAAGAAGACAAATCTTTCAAAAAGTAGAATTAATCAAATAAAAAAAAAGATACAAAAGCTAACTGAAGAAAATCATACATTAAAAACAAAAACAGGGAAAATGGATGTTAATGAATCTATAAGACATTAAGAATCAGTCAAAAAAACTAAAAAGCATGAAAAAAAATGAAGGAAAATGTAAAATGCCTCATTGGAAAAACAACCGACCTGGGAAATAGATCCAATGGAGGCAATATAAAAATTAATAATATACATCAAGGAAAACTGTCACGATATTCTAGAAACAGAGGGGGAAATAGTCATTGAAAGAATACAATTACTTTGGAAAGAGATCCCATATGGAAAATCCCACAGAACATTGTTGCAAAACTCCAGAACTATGATCTCAAGAAAAAAAATACTGAAAGCAGGCAGACAAAAACAGTGCAAGTTTCAAGGTGCAACAGTCAGGATTACTCATGATCTGGCAGCCTCTACAATAAAGGATCAGAAGGCCTGGAATAGCATATTGTGGAAGAGAAAGGACCAGTGGTTTTAATCAAGAATTAACTACCCAGAAAAAAAGATCATCATCTTTAAGGGGAGGCGATAGCATGTATCTTTAATGAAGTAAGAGACTTTCAGTCATTTCTATTGAAAAACCCAGAACTGAATGGAAAATTTAATCTTTAAATATAGTACTTTAGAAAACCATAGAAAGGCAAACAAGGGCAATATATATTATCTAAAGGTTAAACTGTTTCTATTGCTAAATGGGAAAATGATATCTGTAATTCTTGAAAACTATATCTGTTATTGGAGCAATTGGGAGAGAGGGACATCACATGGACAGAAGATGTGGTTTCAATGGACTCTGCTGTGATGATATAAAATAAAAAAATAACATTAAGGGATGGAAAAGACTGTACTGGGAGAAGATGAAAGGGAAGATATAATGGGATAAATTACATCACATGAAGAGGCACAAAAGACCTATTACAATCAAGGCGGGAAAGGTAAGGGGTTGTGCATTGTTGGAGGTTTGATCTCATCAGTTTTGCTCAAAGTTAATCATTCAATTAGGTAAAGAAATTTATCTTTTCCTATAAAGCAATAGGAGCAGAAGGGGGAAAGAAAGGGAAGGGGCTGGAGAGAAAGTAGGGCATAAAAACTATGCAAAAAAGGCAAGATAAGGAGGGAAGATTGATAGAAGATAGGGTAGGTAGTGGGTGTGGCAGGTAAAAAAAACACTACTAAGGAGGGACAGAGTGAAAAGAGAGAACAACAGCATACACAGGGAGAAAATAGGGTAGAGGGAAATACAAAGATGGTAATAATAACAGAGAATGTGAATGGGATGAAGTCTCCCATAAAAGAGAGGGGAAGAGCAGAGAGGTTTAAAAAACAGAATCCTGCAATATATTGTTTACAAGAAACACATTTGAAGCTGAGAGATACTTACAGAGTAAAATTAAAGTCTGGAGCAGATATTAAGCCAGTTACAGGAAGAAAGATACAGCAAAATGATATTAATGAGGTATGTCAAACTTTCCCTCTCAGAATCAGACAAATCTAACTATAAAAGAAAAAAAAAAAAAAACTAGGGATGTTAATAAGATCCTGGAAAACTTAGATATGATAGACCTCTGGAAAAAAAAATCAATAGGACTAGAAAGGAACACATCTTTTTCTCAGCAGCATGGCAGTTACACAAAAATTGTCATCTGTTAGAGCATATAAACTTCACAATCAAATGCAGAAAGCAGAAATAATAAACACTTTCTTTTCAGACTATAATGCAATAAAAATAAATTCAATTAAGGACCAGGGAAAGATAAATTAGATACCAATTTGAAATTAAATAATCTAATTCTAAAAAATGAATGGGTCAAACAACAAATCACAGAAACAATCCATAATTTAATTCCGAGAGAATTACAATAATGCATCACCATACAAAATTTATGGGATGCAATCAATTACTAAACTTAAAATTCTAAAATTAAAAGTAGAAATTAATAATATAGAAAGTAAAAAAAAACTATTGAATTAATAAATAAAACTAAGAGTTGGTTTTATGAAAAAAAACAATAAAATTGATAAACCTTTGGTAAATCTGATTAGAAAAAGGAGAGAGGAAAATCAAATTAGTAGTCTTAAAAATGAAAGGGGAGAACTTTCCACCAATGAAGAGGAAATTAAAGAAATAAAAAGGGGTTACTTTGCCCAACTTTATGTCAATAAATTTGATAACCTAAGCGAAATGGATCACTACCTCCAAAAATATAGGCTTCCCAGATTATCAGAGGAGGAAGTAAATTGCTTAAATAGTTCCATTTCAGAAAAAGAAATAGAACAAACTATTAATCAGCTCCCTAAAAAAAAATCCCCCGGACCAGATGGATTTACATGTGAATTCTACCAAACATTCAAAGAACAATTAGCCCCAGTGATTTATAAACTATTTGAAAAAATAGGGAATGAAGGAGTCCTACTAAATTACTTTTATGACACAGACATGGTACTGATACCTAAACCAGGTAGGTTGAAAACAGAGAAAAAAATTATAGACCAATTTCCCTAATGAATATTGATGCTAAAATCTTAAATAAGATATTAGCAAAAAGACTACAGAAAATCATCCCCAGGATAATACACCACAATAAAGTAGGATTTATACCAGGAATGCAGGGCTGGTTCAATATTAGAAAAACTATCAATATAATTGGCCATATTAATAACCAAATTAACAAAAACCATATGATCATCTCAATAGATGCAGAAAAATCATTTGATAAAATCCAATATCCATTCCTATTAAAAACTTTTGAAAGTATAGGAATAAATGGACTTTTCCTTAAAATAATCAGTAGCATCTATTTAAAACCAGCAGTAAGCATCAAACTGCAACCATTCCAAATAAGATCAGGAGTGAAACAAGGTAGCCCACTATCACTGTTACTATTTAATATTGGATTAGAAATGCTAGCTTTGGCAATAAGAGTTTGAGAAAGAGATTAAAGGAATAAGAATAGGCAATGAGGAAACCAAATTATCACTCTTTGCTGATGATATGATGGTATACTTAGAGAACCCCCATAGATTCTACTAAAAAGTTATTAGAAACAATTCACAACTTCAGCAAAGTTGCAGGATACAAAATAAACCCACATAAGTCATCAGCATTCTTATATATATCACTAACAAAACCCAACAGTTACAAAGAGAAATTCCATTTAAAGTAACTACTGATTGTATAAAATATTTAGGAGTCTATCTGCCAAGGGAAAATCAGAAACTTTATGAGCAAAACTACAAAACACTTTCCATACAAATTAAGTCTGATCTAACCAACTGGAAAAATATTGAATGCTCTTGGATTGGGTGAGCAAATACAATAAAAATGATAATACTACCTAAACGAATCTATTTATTTAGCACTATACCCATCAGACTCCCAAAAAAAACTATTTTGATGACCTAGAAAAAATAATAACAAAGTTCATATGGAAAAACAAAAGGTCAGAATTTCAAGGGAATTAATGAAAAAAGAATCAAATGAAGGTGGCCTAGCTGTACCAGATCTAAAATTATATTATAAAGCAGAGGTTACTAAACCCATCTGGTATTGGCTAAGAAATAGACTAGTTGATCAATGGAATAGGTTAGGTTCAAAGGGCAAAACAGCTTAGTATTTGACAAAGCCAAAGACCCCAGTTTTTGGGATAAGAATGCATTATTTGACAAAAATTGCTGGGAAAATTGGAAATTAGTATGGCAGAAACTAGGCATTGATCCACACTTAACACCATACACCAAGATGAGGTCAAAATGGGTTCATGACCTAGGCATAAAGAATGAGATTATAAATAAATTGGAAGAGCATAGGATAAATTACCTCTCAGACCTGTGGAAGAGGAAGGAATTTATGACCAAAGAAGAACTAGAGATCACTATTGACTACAAAATAGAAAATTTTGATTATATCAAATTGAAAAGTTTTTGTACAAACAAAACTAATGCAGACAAGATTAGAAGGGAAACAATAAACTGGGAAAACATTTTTACAGTCAAAGGTTCTGATAAAGGCCTCATTTCCAAAATATATAGAGAATTGACTCTAATTTATAAGAAATCAAGCCATTCTCCAGTTGATAAAGGTCAAAGGATATGAACAGACAATTCTCAGATGAAGAAATTAAAACTATTTATAGCTATATGAAAATATGCTCGAAATCATTATTAATCAGAGAAATTCAAATTAAGACAACTCTGAGATACCACTACACACCTGTCAGATTGGCTAGAATGACAGGGAAAGATAATGGGGAATGTTGGAGGGGATGTGGGAAAACAGGGACACATCCAGCCATTCTGGAGAGCAATTTGGAACTATGCTCAAAAAGTTATCAAACTGTGCATACCCTTTGATCCAGCAGTGTTTCTACTGGGCTTATACCCCAAAGAGATACTAAAGAAGGGAAAGGTACCTGTATGTGCTGAAATGTTTGTGGCAGCCCTGTTTGTAGTGGCTAGAAACTGGAAAATGAATGGATGCCCATCAATTGGAGAATAGTTGAGTAAATTGTGGTATATGAACATTGTGGAATATTATTGTTCTGTAAGAAATGACCCGCAGTATGAATACAGAGAGGACTGGCAAGAGTTACATGAACTGATGCTCAGTGAAATGAGCAAAACCAGGAGATCATTATATACCTCAACAACGATACTGTTTGAGGATGTATTCTGATGGAAGTGGATCTCTTCAATAAAGAGGTCTAATTTCAATTGATCAAGGATGGACAGAAGCAGCTACACCCAAAGAAAGAACACTGGGAAATGAATATAAACTGCTTGCATTTTTGTTTTTCTTCCCGGGTTATTTATACCTTCTGAATTCAATTCTCTCTGTGCAACAAGAGAACTGTTCGGTTCTGCATACATATATTGTATCTAGGATATACTGTAACCTGTTTAATATGTAAAGTACTGCTTGCCATCTGGGGGAGGGGGTGGAGGGAGGGAGGGGAAAAATCAGAACAGAAGTGAGTTCAGGGGATAATGTTGTAAAACATTACTCTGGCATGGGTTCTGTCAATAAAAAGTTATTTTAAAAAATTATGGGATGTAGCTAAAACAGTTCTTAGGGGAAATTTTATATCTTTAAATAATTACTTGAAAAAATAGGAAGAGATAAATGAATTGGGCATAGAAATTAAAAAGCTAAAATAAGAACAAATTAACCCCCCCAACTAAATAACAAATTAGAAATTCTGAAACTCAAAGGAGATATTAATAAAATTGAAACTAAGAAAAGTTTTGAATTAATTAATAAAACTAGAATTGGTTTTAATAAAAATAAACAAAATAGATAAGCCCCACACTAATTTGATTAGAAAAAGGAAAAAAACAAAATCAACAGCATCAAAAATGAAAAAGTTTAAAAAAAGAAATTAAAGCAATAATTAGGAGCTATTTTGCCCAACTTTATTACAGCAAATCTGGTAATCTAATTGAAATGGATGAATATTTACAAAGCTATAAATTGCCCAGACTAATAGAAGAAGAAAAACAATACTTAAACAGTCTCTTTTTAGTAAAAGAATTGAAGAAGCCATCAATGAAATACCTAAGAAAAATTCTCCAGGACCAGATGGATTTATAAGTGAATTATACTAAACATTAAAAGATCAATTAATTACAATACTATTTAAACTATTTGGAAAAATAGGTAAAGAAGGAATCCTGTCAAATTCCTTCTATGACACAAACATGGTATTGATACCTAAATCAGGAAAAACAAAAACAGAGAAAGAAAATTACAGACTAAACTTCCTGATGAATATTGATGCAGAAATTTTAAATAAAATATTAGCAAAGAGATTACAGCACCTTATCAAAAGCCTAATATACTAACTATGACTATATGGGATTTATACCAGGAATGCTAGGCTGATTCAATATAAGGAAAACTATTGCCAAAATCAGTCATATCAATTATGAAAGAAGCAGAAATCATATGATAATCTCAATAGATGCAGAAAAAGATTTTGGCAACCCATGCTTATTAAAAACACTATGGAACAAGAAAGGGAGTTTTTCCTTAAAATAATTAGCAGTATCTATCTAAAACCAACAGAGAACATGTTTTTTTTTTTTTGTTTGTTTGTTTGTTTTGTTTTGGTTTTTTTGAACATGATTTGTAATGGAAAGAAACTGGAACATTCCCAATAAGACTGGGGTGAAACAAAGATGCCCATTATTATCACTATTATTCAATATTCTCCTAGAAATGTTGGGGTTAACGATAAGAAATGAAAAAGAAAGTAAAGGAATTAGAATAGGCAATGAGCAGATAAACTATCACTTTTTGCAAATGATATGATGATATATATAGGAATCCTAGATGACTATCCAAACACCTACTGGGAACAATTCACAGGTTTAGCAAAGTTATAGGATATAAAATAAACCTATGAAAATTATTAGAATATCTATATATTATTGACAAAGTCCATCTGCAAGAGATAGAAAGAGAAATTCCATTTAAAATTAGACAAAATAAAATATTTGGGTGTCTACCTGTCAAGACAATACCAAGAACCATATGAACACAATTACAAAACACTTCTCACACAAATAGTCAGATCTAAACAACTGGGAAATGTCAATTGCTCATTTGTAAGCCTAGCTAATATAATAAAATTGGCAATTCTACCTAAATTTGTCTACTTGTTCAGTGCCATACCAATCAAACTGCCAAAAATTATTTTATAGAGCTAGACAAAATACTAACAAAATTCATCTGAAGAACAAAAGGTCAAGAATATCAAGACAATTAATGAAAAACAAAGGATCATGGTCTAGTGGTACCAGTACAAAAATTATATTATAAAGGAACAGTCATCAAAACCATTTAGAACTGTACAAAAACAAAGTGGTGGATTAATAGAGGTTAAATACACACAACACAATGTTTAATGACTGTAGTAATCTAGTATTTGATAAACCACCAAACTCCAGTTTCTGGGATAAAAACTCACTATTTCGCAAAAAATTTGTTGGTAAAATTGAAAAATATTATACCAGATATCTGACATCAACCTATGTCTCACATCCCATATCAACATAAGATCAAAATGGGTACATGATTTAGGCATAAAGGAAGATACCAAAAGCAAATTAAGAAAGCAAGGGATAATTTACATATCAGATCTTTGGAGAAGGGAAAAATTTGTGACCAAAGAAGAGTAAGAGAATATTATGAAATGTAAAATGAACAATTCTGATTTTATCAAATTAAAAATTTTGTACAAACAAAACCAATAGAAACAAGATTAAAAGGGGAAAAATTACAGTCTTTCTGATAACAGTACTAGTTCTAAAACATGTAAAGAGCAATGTCAAATTTATAAGAATACAAATCATTCCCTAATTGATAAATGGTCAAAGATTATCAACAGACAGTTTTAAAATAATGAAATTAAAGCCATCTATAGTCATATGAAAAAATGTACCAAATCCAAATTGATTAGAGAAATGATTAACATTGGAGGGAATGTGGGAAAACTCAGACACTAATGCTTTGATGGTAAAGTTGTGAAATGATGCAATCATTATAAAGAGCAATTTGGAATTATGCCGAAAGGGATATAACACTACTTATACCCTTTCATCCAGAAATTCCATTCCTTGGTCTGTATCCCAAGGAAATAAAAAATGAAAGAAAAATGCATCTACAAAAATATTTGTAGCAGCTTTTTGTGGTAGCAAAGAATTGGAAAATGAGTAGATGCTCATCAATTGGAGAATGGCTGTTGTGGTATATGAAAACAATGGGATATCATTGTTCTACAAAAATATTGAACAAGGTGATTTTACAAAGGCTTGGAAACTTTTGCATGAAATAATGCAGAACTAGGAATACATTGCAGACAGTAACAGCAAGATTGTGGAATGGTTAAATATGAAATACTTGGTTCTTTTCAGTGCTTCTGTGATCCAAGGCATTTCCAGTAAACTTTGGATAGAAAACACCATTTACATCCAGAAAAATCTATGGAGATTGAATGTAAAGTAATAATACTATATTCACTTCTTTTTTTTCTTTTTTTTTCTCTCTAGTAATTTTTCCCTTTTATTCCATCTTTTCTCTCCCAAGATGATTCATAAAGAAATGTGTATTTTAAAAGTCAATATGTATGTATAACCAGAATTTTTAAAAAAAAGACAATAAATGATAAACAGCAATAATCTTCAAGGAAAACCAAAGTAAAACAATAACAATGAAAAATCATTGATCCAAGACAATTCCAAAAAAACTCAAGATGAAAATTGCTATCCACTAGCAGACTTGATTAAAAGCCAGAATCCTATAATATGTTGTTTACAAGAGACACATTTAAAGCAGAGTGATACATACAGAATAAAGATAAAAAGCTGGAGCAGAATCTATTATGCTTCAAGAGAAGTAAAAAAAAAAAAAAGCAGAGGGAGCGATCTTGATCTCAGATCAAGCAAAAGCTAAGTCTATTTAAAAGAGATAAGGAAGGAAACTACATCTTACCATAGATATAGATAATGAAGCAATATCAATACTAAACATATATGCAGCAGATGGTAGGGCATCAAAATTCTTAGAGAGGTTAAGAGAGCTACAAGAAGAAATACATAACAAAATGATAATAGTGAGAGATCTCAAACTTATTCTCTCAGAACTAGATAAATTGAACTACAAAATAAATAAGAAAGACATTTAATGAGGTAAATAAAATATTAGAAATGTTAGGTATGATAGATTTTTAGAGAAAATCGAATGGAGACAGAAAGAAATATCCTTTTTCTTGGTATTTTAAGGAACCTGTATAAAAATTAACTATGCATTAGGGTATAAAGGCCTCAAAATCAAATTGTAGAAAGGCAGAAATAGCAAATGCATCTTTTTCAGATCATGATGCAATAAAAACCACATGCGATAAAAGGCCAGGCGAAAATAGACCAAAAATTAATTGGAAACTATATACTCTAATCCTAAAGAATAAATGAGTAAAACAACAAATCATAGGCAAAATCAGTAATTTCATCCTAAAGAATGACAATAATGAGACAACATACCAAAATTTGTGAGATGCAGGCAAAGTGGTTATTAGGAGAAATTTTATATTTCTAGATATTTAGTTGCATAAAACAGAGGAAAAGATCAATGAATTAGGTTTACAGCTAAAAATGCTAGAAAAAGAATAAATTTTAAAAAACCCAGCTAAATACTAAATTTAAATTTTTTTAAACAAAAGGGGAGAGTAATTACATTGAGAGTAAGAACACTACTGAATTAATAAAGAAAACTGAGTTGATTTTATGAAAAAAATAGTTAATTTGATTAGAAAAAAGAAAGAAGAAAATCAAACTATTAGTCCTAAAAATGAAAAGGGAGAACTTTCCACCAATGAAGAGGAAATTGGAGCAATAATTAGGAGTTATTTTGTCCAACATTATGTCAGTAAATTTGATAATCTAATGAAATGGAGGAATACCTACAAAAATACATATTGCCCAGATTAAAAGAAGAGGAAATAAGTTACTTAAATAGTCACATTTTTAAAAAAGAAATATAACAACCTATTAATCAACTTTCTAAGAAAAAATCTCCAGGGCCATATGGATTTACATGTGAATTCTACCAAACATTTAAAGAACAAATAATTCCAATACTAGTCAAACTATTTGAAAAAATAGGGAAAGAAGGAGTCCTACCAAATTCCTTTTATGACACAGATAAGGTGTTAGTGCTGAAACCACATAGGGTCAAAACAGAGAAAGAAAATTATAGACTAATTTCCCTAATGAATAGTGATGCAAAAATCTTAAATTAAATATTAGCAAAGCAATCACAGAAAGTCATCCTCAGAATAATACACAATGACCAAGTAGGATTTATATAAGGAATGCCAAGCTGTTGCAATATTAGGAAAACTATTAGCATAATATCAATATCTATATTGATAATTGACTATATCAATTACCAAACTGACAAAATCATATGATTATCTCAATAGATGCCGAAAAAGCATTTGATAAAATCTAACACCCATTCCTATTAAAAACACTGGAGAGTATAGAATTAATTGAATTTTCCTTAAAATGATCATTAGCTTCTATTTAAAACAGCAAACATCATATGTAATGGGAAAAAAAACTAAATAAATTCACAGAAATCTTCAACAGTTTTATATATTACCAACAAAATCCAGCAGCAAGAGATACAATGAGAAAATTCATCTAAGAATAACTGTCGATAATATAAAATATTTGGAAGTCTATCTGTCAAGACAAACTCAGGAAATATAGGAATACAACCACAAAACTCTTTCCACACATATAAAGTCAGATCTAATCGATTGGAAAAAAGATCATGGGTAGACTGAGCGATTATAATAAAAAATGATCACATTACCTAAATTAATCTACTTATTTAGTTCCATACCAATCAAACTACCAAAAAATTATTTCATAGAGCTAGAAAATATAATAAAAAAGTTCATCTGGAAGAAGAAAAGGTAAAAAATTTCAAAGGAATGAATGAAAAAAATGCAAATAAAGGTGGCCCAACTGTACCAGACCAAACTATATTATAAATCAGCAGTCATCAAAACCATTTGGTACTGGCTAAGAAATAGAGTAGTTGATCAGTGGAATAGTTTATGTTCACAGAATACAATAGACAATGGCTATAATAATCTGGTGTCTGACAAATTCAAAGACCCCAGCTTTTGGGTTAAGAAGTCACTATTTGACAAAAATTGCTAGGAAAATAGGAAATTAGTATGGCAGAAACTAGACATTGACCCACATCTAATACTGTATAACAAGATAAGATTAAAAGTGGTTCATGATTTAGACATAAACAGAAATATTATAAGCAAATTAAGAGAACATAGGATAGTTTACCTCTCAGATTTGGGAAGAAGGAAGAAATTTGTGACCAAAGAAGAACTGGAACTCATTATTGAACACAAAATAGATAATTTTGATTATGTGAAGTTTAAAAGGTTTTGTACAAACAAAACTAATCCAGACAAGATTAGAAAAGAAGCTAGGAAACATTTTTTTCATTCAAAGGTTCTCTAAAATATATAGAGAATTGTTTCTAAGAATTCAGCCATTGTCCAATTGATAAATGGCTAAAAAATATGGATAGGCAATTTTCAGATGAAAAAATTGAAACTATTTCTAGTCATATAAAAAGATGCAATCACTATTGATCAGAGAAATTCAAATTAAGATAACTCTGAGGTGCCACTTTACACCTCTCAGATTGGCTAAAATGACAGGAAAAGATAATGTTGAATATTAGAGGGGATGTGGGAAAACTGGGACACTGATACATTGTTGTTGGAACTGTGAACAGATCCAACCACATAGAAGAGCAATTTGGAACTATGCCTGAAGAGTTATCAAACTGTGCATAACGTTTGATCCAGCAGGATCTTATATTTTAAAGCAATCTTAAAAGATGGAAAGGGACCCTCATGTGGAAAAATGTTTGTGGCAGTCCTTTTCGTAGTCTCAAGAAACTGGAAACTGAGTGAATGATAAGTTGGAAAATGACTGAAAAAGATATGGTATATGCACGTTATGGGATATTATTGTTTTATAAGAAATGATCAGCAGTATGATTTCAAAGAGGTCTGGAAAGACATACATGAACTGATATTAAATTAAATGAGCAGAACCAGGAGATCATTGTACATAGCAATAACAAGATTATACAATGATAAATTCTGAGGGGTGTGGCTCTTTTCAACAATGACATGATTCTTGCCAGTTCCAATGATCTTGTGATGAAGAAAGCCATCTACACCCAGAGAGAAGACTATGGCAACTGAGAGTGGATCACAACATAGAATTTTCACTCTTTTTGTTGTGGTTTGCTTGAATTTCATTTTATTTTCCCCCCTTTTTTCTTATTCAGAAAATTAATTGTATAAATGTATATGCCTATTTTGGATTTAACATATATTTTTCCATCTTTAACATATATTGGATTACTTGCCATCTAGGGTAAGGGGCCATGGAAAGGGGGGAATTGGAACACAAGATTTTTCAAGGGTCATTGTTGAAAAATTATGCTTGCATATGTTTTGAAAATAAAAAAAAACAAAAAGATTTCTAAAAGATATAAAAGAAAGGTATAAAAGGAAAAAAAGGAAAATATTATCCATTTTCAGACAATGAGGCGATGGAATCTGAAAACAGATTCAAGCACAACTTTTTTCACTTTGTATTATGTGTGTGTGTGTGTGTGTGTGTGTGTTTTCCTTTAGATCTGTGTCTTCTCTTACAACATAACCAATATGAAAATATTTTTGCATGATTGAATATTCATAACCTATATCAAATTTCTTACCATTTTAGGGAACAGGAAAACAAATGAGGGAAGGAAAAAATTTAGTATTCAATTTTTTAAAAATCAACGTTAAAATTGTCTTTTACCTGTAATTGGCAAAAATAAAATATTTTAAGAAAGAAATATGCTGTTCTCACAGGGAGTTCTGTAACATCTGAGGTACTCTATTTCTCAAATGATTAAACTGGGTACTATCATTTGCCTCAATCATGATTAATCTCTATTACTAAGGATATATTACTATTCTTCTTTACCATTCTTGGTGATGGCTGTTGTTAGAACCTCTTCCTTCAATTTTTCTAGAATAAGATGCAATGTCATATATAATAAATTCCTAGAAAATGTGGGTTATCTACTTTGAAAATCTCTCATCTCCCCAGTGAAAAAAACAAAAAATGAAAGTAGTTTAACTTTCCTCTGTCTTCTGATGCACTTATATCTCTTCTCCCTAAGATTATTCTTCAGGGATATACATTCCTTTTCCCTATAGAGAAAGATTCCCTATACTACACTCCCATTTATTCCTTTAAACATGTTCTCCTGTGATTTCTACTATAACTCCTCTTGTTGAGAAACTGAAGGAATTTTTCATCTTTTTCTTTTCACTTATGGAATTGTCACATCATTCAATTTTCCTTGTCTCTTAACTCTTTGTTTCCTATTTGCTTTTTCCATTCTGATCACACATAGCCATACACTCAAGGTATATGTGTATATATGCATACATGTATGTATGTATACGTATATTATATATATTCACTACATGTGTTTGTATATGTTTGTGTGTGTTCATTAATAGGAAATCTGCAGAATTAGCCATATTCATTCAGCTTTTCAAGTCCACTCTCTCCTCATTTATCTAATATTATCTTAAATTTTTAGGAGCTTCCAGTTTTCCCCTTACAGATCTCCTTTCTCTTTTAATGCCTAGATAAAATTTTATATTAAAAAACCCTATAAATGTGAGATTCTTTATATCCTTACTTACAATTCTCTTGTACTTCTAATATTCAGAGTATTTACAAATTGAATAGACTTGCTTCCTTTTTCCTTGGATTTCCTCAAATACATCTCATATTATAGCTACATGTTTGTTTGTTTTTTTATTGACAGGCTCAAATTTGTAGCATCTGCTATTTTGGGGTGCAGCATGACATTCTTGTTTTTCAGAATATAGTATTCCCTCTTTATGATATTTCCTTATGAATGCAAAATGACACAGAATTATTTAAATTATTTCCCCCTTTTATTTGCAAGTCTTCTTCTGAATATTTTCAAATTATTTATTCATTATTGTATTTGTTATACTTATTTATTTATTGAAGCTTTTTATTTACAAAACACATGCATGGATAATTTTTCAACAATGATGCTTGCAAAACCTTCCGTTCCAAATTTTCTCCTCCTTCCCCCCCCATCCCTTCCTCTAGATGGCAGTTAGTCCAATATATTAAATATATTAAAATATATGTTAAATCCAATATATGTATACATATTTATACAGTTATCTTGCTGCACAAGAAACATCAGATCAAGAAGGAAGAAAAAAAAAACTGTGAAAGAAAACAAAATGCAAGCAAAGGAGTGAAAATGCTATGCTGTGGTCCATAATTGTTGTATTTAACCATCTCATGTCTTCAAGTTTAAAATTCAGTTGTTGGTGCTGTTTTGTTGTTGTTTTGGGGTTATTTTCTCCCTGATTATGTCAATCTGTGAATTCTCTGAAAAAAATGTCTTGTTGCCTTTATTAAGAAGATTGGATCAGTTTTGCTCTACTACTTGCTACATTATCATATTCAGATTGTTTGCTTTATGATGTTCTTCGAGAACACCTGTTATCATTAATTTTCTCTGTATATACTGTCTTCTCAGTCAGTCATTTTGAGCAATACAGAATTGTTATGTTCCTCTAACATTGATTTATTTTGCTTCTTTTTTGTTGTTTCCATTTTCAACTTTTATCCTGTATTTGCTTAAATTCACCTTTAAGAATCTTCTTTATTTTTTGGTTGCATATTTTCTTCCCATTGTATAAGCCCTTACAACCTGAGGAGTTTCAAGACTTGATTAAGTCTGGATCTTTTGAGATAAGAGTGGTGGTCCCAACATGATTTCTAGTTCCTTTTCCCTTTTTACCCACACCTTTCTTTTCTAGGCCATGGCTATAATGTAATTATATATATATATATACACACACACACATATATATCATAACTATATATGTGTGTGTATATATATTGTGCATATATATAAAATGTATTATATATACACATATACATAAACATATACTAGTATAATAGAATTCCATATTCTTGAAAAAATCACAAAATGATATGATGATATTTAGGCAAAAGTGAAAAAGTTTGTAGGACAAAGATATAAATCTAATAATTTATAAGATTTATAATAATTTATAAAAATCAAAAATATCTCTTCTATTAGGAGAAAAAATAATTTCAGCAAAACCAGTTATCTTAGAGAAGAGTAACTTACAAATTATCTTATGCTACTTCAAAGAAAAATCCAATTTTACTTAGGTTATTTAATTTGGGATTTAACACCAGTGTGCAGAATATGTCCTGAAGTACAAGCAATTTACATGGAGATAGCTTGTTCAAGATATACATTGTTCTTTGAATACAATCTGATATTAAATACTTAGTATATTTGAATATTCCATCCCTTTTTTGGTTGCTTGTTACAATTGGAGCTAAACAAGTATCCTTTATGCAAGTGAACCTGCAGATAAAAGTTATCTAACTAAAAAGAATGCTGATAGCTATGTATTCATGTTTAGGATTATATCCCTAAAGTATCTCATACTTCTAAAGGGGAAAGTACCAGCAGTAGAATATGAGAAAAAACAATCAAGATAAGACAATTATATATGTCAAATATAAATAATTCTTATGGAATATACAGATCTCAAACATTCTAATAATAATTTCTAAAAATTAGGTTGAGGACTTTTTATATAAAATTGCATATTTCACCCAATACACAAGCCAGGCTTTTTTTATGCTTAATCTAGAAAACTTTAGAGTTCTGCCTTCTTTGATGCTTTAAAATGTTTAGGTTTTGATTTCTCAGTTGTTATTTGGATTTTATACACAAACACACAAACATCTATCAACGTGACAATTTTCTAACTTGCAAAACAGAGCAGTTATATAGAGTAAAACTGAAGGTTATTTGTTGTTGTTATTTATTTTTCTCTTTATGAAACTTAAATACAAAATGAAGACTGAAATAAATTACCACCAGCCTTAATAGTGGAAATAATGCAGTAAATGTAAATTTTGAAAAACACTTAAACTTATGTCTATTCTGACAAATATTAATTGTTGAACTAGAAGGATTCAATTTAAAATCAGATCTTCACAGATTTTTTAAAAAAATGTTTCCTTCAATGCATTGTTGACAAAATCTTTATAATAATGTCTACATAACAGATAAAAGTTTTAAATAAAGATAGATACATCAAAAGATAAGTAAAATATTAAATTCACTTTTTTCAGGTTTTTCAGGAAAAAAATGGGTTCTTCATTTGAAATTCTCCTTATGGCTCTGTTGTTAATGGAATTAGAATCATACAGTCTGTCTGAGCTGATTTTTACCACATGAACTAGTTATTAGAAAAATACCAAGTTAAGAGAATGTATTAATTTATATTAAGCTTTGTAACAGATTTAGCAGAATTACTTAGAAATCTCCTCAAGTGACTTGGAATCAGAGCAGATTTCAGATTTTTAAGCAGATTTTTAAGAGCCCTTCAGTGATTCCCTGAGAATAAGACTTATTCCAGAATACCTAAAAGAAGATGTCGATAGGGACCAGATTAATACATAAGATATTTGGGGTTCAAGATGAAATATATTGATTAGATGAACTTTGGGAGTAGGCTACAACTTTACATAAATATTAACTAACATCTATAACCATATTATATGAGTTTACATTTTTTGTAATTGTTGATGCTTATTCCATGGTATCTATGTTTGCTGAGTTTTCTTAGTTACCTTTATGAAATTTAATACTCCCTTCTAAAATCAGTCCTTGGTTTTAAATATTCTTATTATGACTTGTGCTATGATTACCTTATTTTGTTTTAACAATAACTTGTCAGGGAAAAATGTGACAAGACTACATAAGATTCAATAAGTTATAGTAGATATCTGCTGATATTTAGGTCTTCCTGACTCCAGGCCTAGTGAGCTATTGACTAAACCACCTAGCTGCCTAAACAATGGACAAGTAAAAAGAAAGATACTGGATAATACAGACAAAAAGAAAAAAAAATTCCTGTTCTTAAGTAGTTTACATTCTATTGAGAGAAGATTACATACAAAAGAAAATAAATTCAGAGAGAGTAGACATACTGTTCTTGTTATTGTTGTTTGTCCTTCCTTATCAAAAAGGACTGAAATGTCAGGGAAGTGATGCCATGACATGCAAATGAGTTGGATTTATGAGTGAGGTTGCACTTTGCAAAGTCACCAGCCCTGCTCTCTCTTGCTTCCAAAGCCATCTGAGTCTAGTAGCAAGATAGAGATCAGGATGACTAAGGAAGTCTTGGATGCATTGGGAAACCCTGGTCTTTTTAAGTTAAGGTATTTAATAAGTTTTACTTTGACTAAGATAATGTTCATTTAATGATTAAAGCTAGGTAAGAAAGAAATGAGACAAAGAATAGCCTTTTTTACCTAGTCACAAAAAACAAATAATCCAATATGACAGGGGAAGATCCTCAAAGTTTCTGTCCAAAACAGAAAAATATTTACACTCACTTTGAGTCAATCAGGGACCAAATAATGACCAATTGGTATTGGCCTAAGATCAACTGTTGGCCATTCAATGAGAACCAGAGTGATTTGGACTTAGAATTCAGTCCTTAAGAAAGATATCTAGCTAGTAAACCCCAAATTATCTCTGGCTGTTTCAGAAATCAAAAAACAAACAAATTACATTCCTCTGGACATAGTACTCCCAGAAAGGGTATGGCAAAGGAAGCAATGGAGAAAAGGATGGAAGGAAGGAGGGAGAAAGGGAAGAAAGGAAGGAACTATGTTCCCCAACTGACCAGTTCAGTTAGGTCCACAATAGGGAAGGTCTACTCACAGATATTGTTGCTTATTCTTCATTTCTGAGGAAGTAGTGCTATGACATGCAAATGAATTGGATGTAGGTGATTTTGTGCTTTGCAAAGTCACCAACCTTACTCTTTCCTCCAGAGCCTTCTGGGCCCAGTGGTCATATGTATAGATCAAAATAAGTGAAAATCACCCTGGATGACCTTTTTAAGCTAAGGTATATAAAAGATCTTTTATTTATACCTAAGGCTGAAGTCCCTACATCTTCTGAATACTTTATTCTCTAGTGGAGAGACTACTTCTCAGCTGTATGAAATTGAGTTTATCAGAGGAGAGTAAGAGTTGTTTTTTAAAAATTACTCTTTACTTGACATTTCTCTAATCAACTCTGTAGGTATCATGACAAGTATTTGTTTCCATGTTTATTTCTCCATTAGAAAGAATTAAGAAGGAAAGAAAAATTTTAAATTTTAGTTTTTCTCCTTTGGTTTACTTTCCCCCAAAATTTATTGTGATCTAAGTACATGAATTATTCTTGTATCACATAGCAAGATAAATGCCACTTTAGCTCATCTGCATAACCCTGTCATGACCAATTAATTACTAATGACATCTTTCTTTTTTTTCTTTCAAAGTAGATACTTCTGAGTTATATTGTGCTTTCTAAATAGTCAAGCTGGAATTATAACCCAGGTTCTCTTTACTCCAAATCCAGGGTTGATTAAAACTGTTGGGTTTGGAGACAGCATTTTGTGAAGACTTTAGATCACAACAGTTGAAAAAATTGCTTTTTTTTTTTCTGGAGAATACTGTATGTTCTTAAAATATGCTGCATAACTATTTTAGCATAGTGATTACTTCTATATATGTAATTTTTTTTTCTGCTGGCTCATGTTGTTTCACTAATTGTCTTTTTTGTTGTTGTTTTTTTCCACAACATGATTTGGAAGAATTTCTGCATTTGCAGGAATGGCAGACATATTTCCCTTATGTCCAAAAGCACAAAATAAAACAATTCTTTCCATTATGCCAAAACATATTGCATGAAAGAATCTTATGTAATAAAGTTAAAAAAAGTGTTGTACCTTTTCTTGCTCCTTAATGAAAAGAGTTTAACATACATAATGCTTAGAGGCAGCCTCAAAGACAAAAAGAATTGGGTTTAAGGACTGCATCTGACATGTTAACTGTTTAACTTTTGCCAAGTCCTCTTAAATGTTCTGGGCCAGAGGTGTCCAACATTCTGCCTACAACTCTTCCCAGTGTAGTTTAAACCAGTTTAAAAAATAATTAGGAAATATTTAACGAAATATAAAAACACAATAAAATACATAAAACAATATTTTTAAAAACTAAGTCAATGTGAACTCAATGAAGAGTCTGCATATACAAATTATTGACCCCTGAATAAAACAGCACTTTTCTAGACAATTATCTAAGATTTTAAATTGCAGAAAAAAGTCCCATCTAGCTCTGATGGAGTCATTGTACTCATCTATACCAGAAAAGTCACATAACTTGCCCCTGTCCCTAAAGCTTGACAAATTACTTGGAAATAAGTAGCTGTGAATATTTATTCCTTTCTACTTCCTTAACTATGGAGTCCTTATTCTTGTTCTAACTGATTTTCTTTTCCTCCACTCTACAAAAGTTTATTTAACAAATTATTTTTCTTCTATTTCCTCTTCCTTATTTTAGAGACAGTTACTTACCTTGATCCACAATCCTGCTGCCATCTTGCTGCAAAAAGAATAGCCTGACATACAATACCATTACCTTAATTTGAAGTTATTTTTATAAATGGCTAGTGTCTTATGGAGTTTTCTTTTATCCCCAACCTCTGTGTAAAACATGGATTTAGAATGAATAAATGTCTCTTCTCTGGATGTTTATTTATAAATATATAAAATATATATAATGTTTGTGGAGAAATAATGTTAATTTTGTAGATAGACAAATTATTTCATGTTGAAATTAGATGTGAGTATTAAGAATTACTTGGATTTAATCATTTGAAACTAGAGATTGTTGTAATGTCCTGGTATTAGATAGAATTGCATGCTATAGAAACATGTAGAACACATGTTTTCAATCATTCTGTGGCAGTGATCCAGGACTTATAGTATTATATACAAATAGAATGTAAAAACAAAACAAAAATTCTACCTCAAATGACAGGACAGAAGAAGAATTGGAATTTAAGAATACCTTGAAAGACCAAGCTGAGTCAAAAGATACAATCAACTTGCATATAATAAATATAGTAGTAAAAATATTTTTATTTCAAAATAATTGTTGTAATTGTAACCTAATAGTATTATTATTAGTAATAATTATTAAATAATTCTCAAGTAATTAGTTAACTATTGCAAAATTGTTAATATATTATTTAATGTGATATATTCAAAATAACGTAATTATTAACATTTGAGGTATATTTGCATAGGTAGGATAAATAAATAAATTTATTTAAATTCTTTTAATTTAAAATTGTTTTTAAAAATTCTCCTTTAATCAATCCAATAGACACATCAGATTTTTCTGATTATGTGATTATGAGCAAGTCATTTAATTTCTCATAGCCTCTATAATTTCAATTGTAAAATGGAGATAATGAAAATTTCAATTTATGTCAATAGCTGTAATGAAATTATTTATGGAAAATGTTTTGCAAAGTTTAAAACTCTATATATGGGTCAGATATCATTATTTTCTTTAAAAATCTAATCTTTTTGACTCTCTGTTTTAATCACTGGTGCTTCTCTTCACCCAGTCATCCATGCTCAAAATAATTTTATTATTTCTTTTCTTTTCCTCAATTCTCATTTCTAATTATTCATCAAATTCTGTGAATTTTATCTCTGTTTATCTCTTCCATTTGACTGCTCTTTGATATTTGTACTACCACCAACCTCCTTCAATAAAGCTAGAATCAAAGAACCTTCATAAAATGTTTAACATGTGAAAATTATGTGAGCAGTGCAGAAGATATGACAAAAAGCCTATAATTTAATAGGGGAATTTCAAAATATGTACAAATGACTATGGTACCAATTCATATTATTGCAATTCTAGTTACAGAAGGTACCTCAAAAGTCATCTAGAGCACCCCAAACCTTATTTTCAAATGAGAAAACTGAGGATGAGGAAGTTTAAACTACCTGCCTGACCTGAGATCTTGATCATCAGAAACTAGATTAGATCTCTGGTGCTTTGAATCTAGACTCCATGACCTTTCAACTATACATGAGATGCTGGTAAATTATATTTAGATAACTGGAGATGGAAACAAATATGTTGACTTAGGATGATCAGGGAAGGCTTCATGAAATCTGAATGCTGCCTTGAAAGAAGAAACTTTAAGATAAAGTCAGAGTCTGATATGTAAATGGAGGACAACCTGCACAAATACATGGCAATGGAAGAATATAGAATTAGATTGAGAAACATCATATCATTTAATTTGGCTGGAATATGGAATATATGAAAGGGAATAGGATGAAATAAGGTTGGAAATTGACTAAAGCTAGCTTATAGAAAGATAATAGAAGACAAGGAATGCTTTGTGATAAATTAATGAATGAAAAAAATTATCTCTATACTAAGCATATATAATATGCTTATAGATACTATAGAATAGTTATAGAAAAATAATAAAAAAATTTTTTTCTAAGTTCTTAAGGACTTCATGCTCTAGTTGGGAAATTAGTTGAGTAGTTTCAAATGTGTCTGATTCTTTATGGCCATATATGTGCTTTTCTTGATGAAGTGGTTTGCATTTGTTTCTCCAGATCATTTTAGAGAAGAAGAAACTTAGGCAAACCACCTTTAGTGACTTGCCCAGGATCAGAACTAGTGAATGTCCAAGGCTAGATATCTTCCTGACTTCAGGGATGATAGCCTAGACAATTCTATAAAATTTGACTGCAACGCAGATGGGAATTCCCAGAATGCCTAAAACTCCAGTAGCTGCATAGATGGCAAAATTCAAGGTCTACAGGTTAGATAGTATAAATACTATAGCTATTATATAGAGCATGGAAATAAGACAGAATTAAGGTCTAGAATGTTCTAAGGAAGTACTGAAAAGGCAAATGGTAATACATGGTGATGTTTCATGTCAATGAAAAGAATAGAATTGTTGACATGACAGATTTTATCTATTCAGAGGACGGTTTTGGCAGTAGCGTATATGGAGTTAAGAGGAAAAGATAAAAGCCAGAATGACTATTTGGAATGCTCCCACAATAATTTATTTGATTGGCAATGGACCTGAACCAGAGTTGTGGCAGTTTGAATGGAAATGAAGAGTCGAATCCAAGAAATACTGAAATGGTAGAAGGTGAGGTCAAGGGTTCAAATATGGGTAGTTGGAAACATGCTGTTTCCATCAACATAAATAGGGGAGTTAGGAAAAAGAAACAGGTTTAGAATGGGGATTGGTGGTAATAAGTCAATTAGCAAAATAATGAGTTCAGATCTAAACATGCTGACATTGATATACTGACAGGAAATCCATGTGAAGACATCCAGCAGACAGTTAGAGCAGTAATATGCTATAGAAGCAAAGTGAAGAGAAAATAACAAGGAGTGAATGATGGTTAATAGTGTCAAACACTACACAAAGTTAAGCATTTAGAAAAGTCTTAGTGTTGTAATTAAGAAGTCATAGATAACTGTTGAATGAGAAATTTTCTGTAATGTTATGAAAGTTGGAAAGTCAAACACTAGGGATTAAATATTGAATGGGTGGGAAAGCAGAGCCAATTAGTGTAGATCTTTCTTTCCAGAAGTTTTGAATTTAAAAGAAAGAAGAATTCTGGATGTTCTTTTGAGAATACGGGATAGTAAAGAGAAGATATTATAAGGAAAGTGTTTTGAAGATATGACAGTTTAAAGAAAATATTTTTGTTTTTAATGTAAAATAGAACAGTTGGAAGGAACCAGTAGGAAAAAAAAAAGATTGCAGTTAAGAGAGAGGAAGTTATGAGAAGACCAAAACTGTGGAGGAAAAAAGAAGAGGTAGGAAGTGACTTCCAAAAGTATTCACTTCTTAAGAACTTCATTATTTTCCCTAGTACTTTGTGCATATATACAGCATTTCTAAATTTGCTCCTTAATTAATAAATAGGAAGAATGGCTTGTGAGTCAGAGCAATATTTTATTTTCAATTATTTTTTTCAAGATCCAAATGTAAAGGAGAATTTCAGAATTTACAAATGCATAAGTCAAATCTTTCCTTATCTGAAGAGATTTTTAAGACTTCTGGCTCATCTTCAGTTCAGAGAATTCTTTAAAAACACATTTTGTGGAAGGCAGAGTCAAGATGGCAGAGAGTAGACAAGTCTTTGAGCTCTTCCTGATTTCTCTCAGAACAATACCATTTGCAGTAACAAATTTCCAGCAGAAGATATTGTGGAAGAACTTTAGGAAAGGTCTGCCTCAATCAAGTGAGGGACAGGAGGGAATTGCAAGTGAGTACAAGAGCAACATAATGTAGTGCAATGTAAGAAAGCCCAGAGCAGAGAGGCTTTCATGTGCTGGAGGAAACTAATGGAAGTATCTTAGCTAATATACAACAGTATTTGCTACTCTGTCCTGGTTCATAAGTCAGTGGACCAGGAGATTAGCAGTGAGACCTTCAACATAACCATAGAAGGCAAATAGTGAGCCCCTGAACTCCAGCATAACACAAGACTTGACCATGCCCATCCAGCACGAAAAGGAAGCCAGCAGTATCAGCCCCAGGGCAGTGTGAAGCCACTGATGCTTGTAGAGGAAGCTTATGACAATCTTCCCTTTGCCCTAAGACAGACTTCAACCTTTAAAAGAGAGCAAAAAAAGCAAAAAGAGCTGTGACTATAGATGCCTTTTGTGGAGACAAAGAAGAACAGACCTCAAAACCTGAGGATACTAAAGGCAAAACACCTCTAGAAGATGCCTCAAAGAGTGACATCAATTGGTCTCCGTCTCACAAATCTCTTTAGGAAAAATCCAAAAAGGGAAAAAAGGGAAAAGATGCTTTGGAAAAGACACACAGAAATTATTTGAAGAAAATCACTCTTTAAAGAATAGTTTTGATGAAATGAAAAACAAAATCAACTCCTTGAAAAACAGAATTTCTAAAATGGAAAAAAAAATCTAATGAACAAAGCAACTCATTTAAAAGTTCAGTTAGCTAAATTCAAAAGAAGATAAAGCTAACTCAAGAAATTAATTCATTAAAAATTAGAACTGAACAAATAGAAATGAATGAATCAACGGAACATTGAGAATCAATCAAATAAAATAAAAAAAAAGGAAGAAAATGTAAAATACATCATCAGACAAAAAAAAAAAAAAAAAACAATTGACCTGGAAAATAGAACCAGGAGAGACAATCTAAGACTTATTGTACTCCCTGAAAACCATGATGAATAAAAGAGCCTAGACAATATCTTTCTAGAAATCACCAAGGAAAACTGTACTGATGTCCTAGAACTAGAGAGAAAAATAGCTGTTGAAAGAGTCACCCATCACCTCCTGAGAGACACCCCCAAAATGAAAAGCCTAAGGAATATTATAGCTAAATTCAAGAATTATCAGATCAGGGGAAAAATACTGCAAGCAGGGAGAAAGAAACAATTCAAATATCGAGGAGCCACAATCAGGATCACCCAGAAACTACTATCTTCCACTTTAAAAGATCAAAGGACCTGGAATATGATAGCACATAAGTCAAAGGAAGTTGGACTATAGGCAAAAATCAACTATCCAGAAAAATTAATCATTTTCATTCAGGGGAAAAGAAATTCAATGAAATAGGTGATTTTCATTTATTTTTGATTAAAAGATCAGAATTAAACAGAAAATTTGATCTTCAAATACATAACTTAAGAGAAGCATAAAAAGGTAAAAAGGGAAGAAAAAATCTATGTTTTTTAAAAGATTAAAATGTTTGCATGCCTATATGGGAAGATGACAAATTTAACTCTTGAGAACTGTATATTTGTTAGGAGTATACAAAAAGGTTATAAGTATAATTTGACTTTAGTGTGTTGAAGCTATAAGTGTAAAAAGGGATTGTGCTGAAAGAAGTGGGAAGGGGAGATAAAATGGGGTAAATTATATAACATGAAAAGCCAAAAAAGATCTATTAGAATTGAAGGAAAGAAGGGGAGCATGAGTATTGTGTGAACCTTAATTTCATCAGATTTGGCCAAAAGAGAGAATATCAGATATATTTAATTTATTATAGAGATTTTTCTCCTCCTATAGGGAAGCAGGAGGAAAGAAGGGAAAGGAGAGAGGGAGGTAATTGGAGGAAGAATAAAAATAGAGAGGAAAAGGGGTAAGAAAAGGATTTACTATGAAATTTACCCCTTACTACAAAAGGGGTAGGGAGATTGAGGATGGTGATGGTCAAAAGCAAAACATAGGTGAAGAAAGGAAAGAGAAAAATATAATATCTGGAAAATAAGATGACAGGAAATACAGAGTTAGTAATTTTAATTGTGAATATAAATGGGATGCACTGTCTCATAAAATTGAAGTACTTAGTAGAATGTATTAAAAATCAGAATCTTATAACATGTTGTTAAAGTAGAGTGATACATATAGAGTAAAGGTAAAAGACTGGAACAAAATCTATTTTGCTTCACCTGAAGTAAAAGAAGTAGGGGTAGCGATCCTAATCTCATAAAATAAAAGGAAAAACAGATTTAACTAAGAGATAAGGAAGGTATAAATGTTAAAGGCTATAGATAATGAATGAAGTAAATAAGAAATAAGTTAAGGAGATAAATAGAATTTTAGAAAAGTTAGATATGATGAATTTTGGAGAAAATTGAATAGAGACAGAATGGAATATACTTTTTTTTTCTCACAAGTACATGGAACTTACACAAAAATAGGAAAACTATTAGTATAATTCACTATATCAATAACCAAATTAACAGATAATCATATGATTATCTCAATAGATGCAGAAAAAGCATCCGACAAAATCCAACACCCATTCCTATTAAAAACAAAACACTAAACAGTGGAGGAATAAATGGAGTTTTTCTTGAAATGATCAATAGCATCTATTTAAAACCATCAATAAACATCATATGTAAAGGGGATAAACTAGAACCATTTCTTATAATATCAAGTATGAAGCAAGGTTGCCCACTATCAGATTAAAAATTCAATATTGTCTTAGAAATATTATTAGAAATTAGAAAATTAGAAATTATTTAGAAATATTAGCTTTTGCAGTAATAGAAGAAAAAGAAGTTAAAGGAATGAGTAGGTAATGAGGAACTCAATTATCACTCTTTGCAGATGATGGTATACTTAGAGAATCCTAGAGAATCAACTTCAAAAAATTACTAAAGATAATTTACAACTTGAGCAAAGTTTCAGGATACAAAATAAATCCACATAAATCATTAGCATTTTTATGTTATCAACAAAATCTAGCAACAAGAGTTACAAATTTAAATTCCATTTAAAATTACTGAAGATAATATAAAATATTTGGGAATTTGCCTACCAAGGCAAAGTTTGGAACTATATAAACATGATTACAAAACACTTTCCACACAAATTAAGTCAGATCTAATCAATTGGAAGAATATCAAGGGCTCATGGATAGGCCTAACTAATATAAATAAATGACAACTCTACCTAAATTAATCTACTTATTCAATGCTATAACAATCAGATTTTCAAAAAAATATATTATATAAATAGTAAAAAATAATAAGAAAATACACCTGGAAGAACAAAAGGTCAAGAATTTCAAAGGAATTAATGAAAAAATGCAAATGAAGGTAGCCTAGCTATACCACACCTAAAACTATATTACAAAGAAAGAGTCATCAAAGCCATTTGGTACTGGCTAAGAAATAGAGTAATTGATTAGTGGAACGAGATAGGTTCACAAGAAAGAATGGTCAGGGACTATAATATTTAGTGTTTGATAAACTCAGAGACTCCAGCTTTTGGAATAAGAACTCACTATTTGACAAAAATTGCTAGGAAAATTGGAAATTAGTATGGCAGGAAGCAGGCACTGGCCCAAATATAACATTCTGTGCTAAGATAAGTTTGAAATGGTTTCATAATTAGATATTAAGAGTGATACTATAAGCAAATTAGAACAAAGGATAGTTTATCTCTCTAATGTAATAAAGTACATTATGGAATGCAAAATGGATAATTTTGATTATATTAAGTTAAAAAGTTTTTGTACAAATAAAACCAATATAGACAAAACCAGAAAGGAAGCAGTAAATTGAGAAAAAATGTTTATGCTCAAGATTTCTATTAAAGGCCTCATTTCCAAAATATATAGAAAATAGACTCAAATTTATGAGAATTCAAGCCATTCTCCAAATGATAAATGGTCAAAAGATACGAAGAGACAATTTTCAGATGAAGCAATTAAACCACTTCTAGTCATATGAAAAAAAGTTCTAAATCACTATGTATCAAAGAAATGCAAATTAAGACAACTCTGAGGTATCATTATGCATCTTTCAGATTGGCTAAGATGACAGAAAAAGATCATAATGAATGTTGGAAGGGATGTGGGAAAACTGGGACACATTGTTGGTGGAGTTGTGAACTGATTCCACCATTCTGTAGAGCAATTTGGAACTGTGCCCAAAGGAATATCAAACTGTGCATACCCTTTGATCCAGCAATGTCTCTACTGGGTCTGTTGTTTCCCAAAGAGATCATCAGAAAGAGAAAAAAACCACGTATGCAAAAATGTTTGTAGCAGTCTTTTTTGTAGTGGCAAGTACTGAGTGGATGCCCATCAGTTGGAGAATAGCTGAACATGATATATGTATATCATGGAATATTATTGTTTTTTAAAGAAACAATTAACTGCATGTTTTTATAAAGGCCCAGAGAAACTTACATGAACTGATGCTAAGTGAACTGTGTAGAACCAAGATAACATTGTACATAGCAACAATAAGATTATATGATGATCAAATAATTCAGGCCATTTTCAATGGTTTTGTGATGGAGAGAGCCATCTGCACCCAGAGAGGACTATGGGGATTGAGTGTAGATCACAACATAGTACTTTCATCTTTTTGTTGTTGTTTGCTTTCTTTGTGTTTTCCTTCTCATCTTTCCCTTTTTTGATTTGATTTTTTGTGTGTGCAGCATGTTAAGTGTGGAAATATGTTTAAAAGAATTGCCTGTGTTTAACCTATATCAGATTGCTTGTCTTTTAGGGGAGGGGATTGGGGAAAAGAGGGAGAAAAAAATTTGGAACACAAAGTTTTGCAAGGCTGAAGGTTGAAAATTATCTCTGCATATGTTTTAAAAATAAAAAGCTTTGAGTTAAAAAAAAATAAACATTTTGGTTCTCCTCCCTTGATACAGTATTAAGGAAAGAAATTATTATTAATAACCAGTGATTTGGAGAGATCCATAGTTGACCCCCTTTTTCTAAAGTTCTAATTTTAAAAGTCCATTCTTTTGAAGTATATTACTGACTTTGAGATTATACTAACTTTCTTTTTCTGACACCAAAGGTCTGTGGAAGTGCAGGAGTCATTGTATTCTACTCAGATTTGGATGAGGACCAATTCTTTGACTAACATGTCCAAGGCTGGGTATATCTTAAGAAATAAATAACATAATGGAAGTTCAGGTCTGCCTCTTTATTGTAGTATTCATTTCCTCAATAATTGTTAAACAATCAGATAATGACGGCCACCTCTGAGAACATTTCTCTTCCAAAAGAAAATATGAGCCTTGAGTCCTCACCATGATTATCCTTTATTTGAGAAAAATGGCCAACTAGTTATCCTTTTATTAATAAGCATCCTGGCATTATTCACAAAATGATTAAATTACCCAGAAATTATATTCTTTGAAAGTTTGAAACATCAAATTGGTTAGAAACAGTTCTGCAGGATGCAAATGAGAGAGGAAAACTTGAAGTTTAATGAGAATAGTCAATGGTCAAACTTAATCTTTATTATCAAAATGAGGGACAGAGGAGGAAGGTTCTTGAACTGGAGTTCATTCAATTGTCTGAAATTACTAGAGTCTAGAAGAACTTTCATAACTGAAGTTTCAGAAGTTTACCTAAATTTCATTTCATTTCAGATAACTTAATGAACTTGGTTCCAATATTTAAATATGATGCAAACTCTGTCTCCTTTAATCTTTGGGGGAGAAGGGTTGGAAAGGAATCTTTGGGAGAAGGATGATCCAGAGTCTCAAACCCTCCCAGTCTCTGGGATGGTCCCATCCTCCTAGGGGAAACTCCCAGATAAGTCATCTCATTCATTTTTTTTTAATCTGGGGCATGGTCAACTCCTCTATTGAGTTGAAAATTAGCCCCATTTCAGCCTACAAAATCAAAGGCCTGTCAATCCATCTCTGCTAATTCCTAATCAGGAGTTTGCCTGCTAAGAAAGCTGTTTCCTTCCTGTAAATATATCCATTCTTGCCACAAATCTACAGCCTGTATTCATTGGGGTTTACAAATTCTTTTGCAAAATCTGTGGACCAGCCAAAGAGGATTCCATTGCCATTGGGGGATCTCTCAACCCTCAATTCTCACACCTCATCAGATACAAAATAATATATAATGGTGGGTTATACACTGAGTATTTAGTGAAAGTCTTCTGGTAAAACCTTAGACTAAATACTATTCAAAATGCACAGATTAGCTACACACACACACACACGTATATATACATATATACATACATACATAGGTACATATATATGCATATGTATATACATATACACACATATTATCATTACATAAATATGTATGTATGTAATGATATGTGGTATATATGTGTATATATACATACATATATATGTATAATAACGAGGAGAAGAGAAACTGAAATTGCTTACTGAATGAAGAGTTTATCTAATATATGAAGCATGACTTCTTTAAATGTAAAGATTCTGAAAAGAGATCATCTTGAGATCAAATCTTTTAAGGAATGAATACCAAGAGTTAGGAACAAGAGACCACAGAAGTCTAGAGCATGTTGTTGCAGTTTTAATCTGAAAGTAGAATTTTAAAATTAGAAGTGAGAATTTTATAGCCTTGTCTCTCTTGATAAATTTATTGAATTTTATACTGAGCAAACTAAAAATCATCCCTTCACAGAAAATTCTTCACTTAGTGGCATTAATTAGAATATTAATCCTATCTGGCATTAAGATAAAATCAAAGTCACTAAAGCAGAATTTAGCACACTTAGATAACACCTTTCCAAAGAAAAATTGAGTAAGATTCAAACCTTCATCAAACAAATGATTCCTGAAAATTGTTTCTAAATCTTTACAAGGGAAAATGAATTGTTTTCTTTGCTCTTTTGGCTTTTGCTAATCTTCAAGATGGAAGGATCATGACTTGGATAATTCAAAGAATCATAGAACTGGGAGGGACCTCCAGAGATTATCTCATTCCCTCTTCTGCATTCAGGCTGATTTTACCTAAACTATTCCAGGCAGTTGAGAATCTAACCCATTCTTAAATAGCTCTGAGGAAGAAGCTTCTGTCTCCAATTGCCTTTTTCCTCACCATTGTTATGAGTTTCTTAGACAGTTGCCCACTGAGACATTCTCCATGAAGCTGCCTGATCTCTGTTCATGCCAACTTTCTCTCCCTGACTTCTGTCTAAGCAGACTGTGTTTTCCAAGATCAGTACTGATTCAGCCTGTTATTTCTGCTGCATGCTTCTGAACACGGAGAGGCTATGATTTTTAGCACATGGTGTATTAGTACTCTAAACACTGTTTGGAAGAAAACAAGCCCCAAGAGAATGAAAGCATTAATGAAAACAATGAGCATCTTTGAGTCATACCCAGAATGCTTGCATTTGATGGCCCAACCTGGCAAATCTCTTTGACACTTTCAGCTATAAAAATAAATAAATAGATAGATAATGTGCAATGAGGGATCCATTTTCCATGAAGAGTTATAAATGCAAGTATAATTTCCTTTCATTGGTAATTCATTCAAAAGCAAAATATGGAAATGTTTTACAATTTTTAAGTGGTAAGAGAAGAGGCAAAAGACTAGAGTTATTGCCATGTTCAGCCCTCAAACAGAAGATCCACTGTTTGGGCAACAGAACTCTGGGTATAGCCAAAAGACTGCTCTGGCTCAGAAATGAACATTTCAGCATTTCTAGTGCCAGTTACATTCATTTGCCTTCAGTTTCTTGGCTGTGTGAGTGTGTGTGTGTTTGGGAGTTGGTGGGCCTGGCAGCCATCTTCATTCTTCCCTTCTATACTCCTTCTAAGATCTAAATAAGTTTCTAAGATCTAAATAATATATTCATATTCCTTTGTCATTCTAGCATTTCTACTTTTAGGACTATTAGTGCTGAAATAGTTATTACCATTTTGCTGAAGGCAACTATGATTCTCCTTATTTAAAGGTATGGATAGAAGAAAAATGAGTCTTTGATCACTGGATTGTTTTATAAAGTATTTAATTTTGAAACAATATTGTTCGTTCACTCACACATATACAAACACAAACATGCACACTTCCAAACCTTATTTAAATTAAAGAACAAAAGTGCTATTTATAATTGAAGATTGACTTCCTCCCCCTCTCCCCATTCTATATTTAAGGAACACAAATGAATAGATACAATAAATTTATAACAAAAAAGATGAAAGCCAGGGGAAAATCTTTACATCTCTGAGAGATGAAGTAGAAAAAGAAAAAAAAATACAAATTCTATATATAACTTCTTACCTCATAATTGACATAGGGCAAGTCCATTTAAGTTTTCTAGACCTCAGTTTTCTTTTTTTATACAATATCAAGTTCATAATAGATGCTTTCCAAGTGATCTTCCTACTCTGGAACTATGATCCTATTATAATAGCCTGGTCTCTGGCAAACTGAATAGCTAGTTTTCTGAAGATCCATTCAATGATGCAGAAGGAGGTTGTGATTCCTGATTGGCTGATGAAAAAGAGAAATTTAACATTGGGGAGAAAAAGGCAATTTAAATTTTGGAAAGGTTTAATGGTAGTCTTTAGGTATTTAGGAGACATTTAGGAATCTTTATTCTTGCTCCAAATTCTGAAACCACTGGGTCTACTGATACCTATTCCAAAGTTTTCATTGCCTCTTTTCCAAACTCCAACTCTGTCTTCTTCACATACAAGCAGTTACACAAATTCAGAGATCTCTGACACTCAGCTGTCAAGTTCCTTTGTGTGTTGTCACTATCACTGAGCTATTGATGCAACTGATTGCACAAACTGCCTGGGACAGGGATAATATGTCATGATATATAGAAATACCTAGCTATTTTTCTTATATAAATTTTTTGGGAAAATGTGTAGATAACAAGAGATAGAAAAGTAGAAAACTGCATTATGATCCTGTAGCTGGCCAATACTGGTTCTTTGATTGTATCTAATCATCTAAGGAACCCATTAAGATGCTGATGCAATGATAGTAAAATTAGATTTATTACCTTCTATTGTTAGAAAAGGCCTCCCCCCCAAAATCAAACAAATTTCTGATGTAACAAATATAATGTGTCTTTTTAACTATTTCAAATAAAGTTAATGTTTAATTCTGATTCTTTAAAAATATTTGATTAAGATAATGACTTTAATATAAATTATTCTAATTAACAAAGAAGTTTGTCCTCCCCACTTGCTATATTCTGCATTTCATTCCCTTTGCTAGAGATGTGTGATTAAATAAATGGAAACAGCATTTTTCACTTTTTTTAAAAACAGAATATTATCTGTGAGTGAAGTTTATCACAGTGGCTTGGTTATTGAATTATAAAATCAAAAATGAATCCTATCTAGTAACTTGTGAATCTTGAATGGCTCACTGTTAACACCAAGAGGAAAAATAAAGTTAAAATCTTCATTTTGGGCTTATGCAGCTCTTTATAAACATGTTCCAGTCTAAATATAAAGATATATATTTCTATAATGCACTTTTTGAACTTTACATTTTGGTCAGACTATCCTATTTGTTATCCCCTTACCACTGCATTCCATTTTTTTGACCTGTATATGAATCTGCATAGAATAAGCCCCTTGCCTGGGACATGTTCTCTCCTAAACTCTACCTCAAGCTCTGCTTTGGTGTCATCTCTTATATACCTTTATAGATCTCCTAAATAGTTAGTGTTCCATCCCTCTTTTCATACAACCAGAATAAATTTGGGCCAGGTTCTTTGAAAATTTGAAGTAATGAAAAAAGTGAATCTAAATTGAAAGTATCAAAAGTATATTTACATCCAGGCAAGTATCCCACTAAACTAGGAGAAAGGTGTTAATAACATAATATTGTCAAATCTTTGACAGAGTTGAAATAAAAGAAACACAAAATTCAACCATTCTTTTCTATATATTTTGTCATTATTTTAAGTTCAGCCCTGCTAAAATTAGAGGATTTAGGCAATATAAGTCAGAGGGTAGGTTGTCGTGGTTTTGAACTCTGACATGGGAATGTCAGTTTTAGATGACTGGAAAACAAACAAACAAAAAAAAATATTGCCAAGTAACCTACTTGGGGCTGCTACCAATTGATAACCAAGTGTTTTTTGACATCCTCAGTTTTTTGAACAATCCAATTCTAGTGCCTACTGGAGAATTTGAGGGACCGACAAAACAACAGTTTTATCTATTTTTTGGACCAGTAGGAAGTATTATATTTTTCTGGGGAGGGGGGAGAGAAACCTTTTCTTAAAGAAAGAACATGAACAGCCAGAATGCTCCCCTTGCACCCTCTCAACTTTTGAGAGAAAGTGAGGAATAAGGCCTCCCTTAGATGGTCATCTATGTTAAAAATTATGGGGAAAAAAAGATTAAGTGAGAAGACATGGATATCTTTTTATCTGCAACATTGGCATATACTATCCAATCAATGAGAATTCAGCTCAAATCATTTATGCTGAAAATCCCTAGAACTTGATGTCAATAGTCTGTGTCTTTAAACTTGCAGGCTTCAGGTTCTGTAAAATGAGAATAACATGGGGCAGCTAGGTGGCATGAGTGCATAGAGCACCAGCCCTGAAATCAGAGTTCAAATCTGGTCTCTGACATTTAACACTTTTAACTGTGTGACCCTGGGCAGTCACTTAACCCCAATTGCCTCAGGAAAAAAATGAGAATAACACGTTTCTATTTCACAAGAAATTGTATCTTGACTAAGAACCATTACATAGAATTCCTAATCCTTCTATTTTTGTCTGCCTGCATTTTCCATTTCCTTCACAGGCTAATTGTACAGTATTTAAGAGTCCGATTCTTTTTGTACAGCAAAATAACTGTTTGAACATGTATAATTATTTTGTATTTAATTTATACTTTAATATATTTAACATGTATTGGTCAACCTGTCATCTGGGGGAGGGGGTGGGGGGAAAAAGAGGAAAAACTGAAACAAAAGTTTGGCAATTGTCATTGCTATAAAATTACCCATTCATATAATTTCTAAATAAAAAGCTATAATAAAAAAAAAGAAAAAATAAAATGACAAGAAAAGATTTAAAAAAAGAAATCATATCTTGTGTAGCCTAAATGTTACTGCTACTATACTAAAAAAAGTTGGGGGGGGTGCAAAAACAGATCCTTAGGGAACTGCCTTTGTACATTATGTGGAGAATGTGAAGTGGAAGAGGATTCAAGATGTCACAGTATTTAGAGAAATAGGACAGTCAGAAGAATAGAGAATAAACTATTATTACAAGGCCTCTGACCTAGAGATAAAAGAGGGAAAAAAATTAGTATACAAAAATCTTTATAGCAGTTCTTTTTGTTATAAGAACTTAAAATGGGGGGGAGGAGTGGATAATGCCTATCAGGTATGTGTGTGTGTGTGTGTGTGTGTGTGTGTGTGTGTGTGTGTGTGTGTGTGTTTTATGATGATGGGTGAACAGTATGCTTAGTCATAGTTTCATAGTTTGAACATAATAATTGATTCTCATATCTGAATTTCTAGCCTTGTCCTTTACTGAACTTAGCTCCCAGATTTTCATACATTTACAGGATATTTTCAGCTAATGTCCTGAAAGCATCTTAAATGAAACATATCTAAAACAGAATTATATATTTCTCAAAATTGGCTCCAATTATTGTTCCTACCAATTTTTAATACAACCAAAACCAGTCCAGAAATAAATATTTGAAGTTATCTTTGACTTTTCCTCTTTCTTTTTCAGTATCACCAATATCTGAAATTTATAACCGCCTTTTGATTATACTAATACCAACTAACCCTCCACCTTTATTACCTTTCACCTAAGCTATTACAATGACCTCTCATCTCTCAGTGCCAATCTCTTCTAATCCAGTCTATGTGGGGTTACTCTAAGGTATCTTCCTCAGAATGTCTCCTTTGAAAATATTATCCAATGTTTAATATTCTTAATGTTCCATTATGAAGGTATAATATGTGAAGGTAAGGACTATTTCATTTTCCTTTGTACTCTTAGTACTTAGCATAATGCCTTGTACATTAGTTACATATTTAGTAAATGTTTGATGGACTTAATTGAGACATTTCCCTTCTCAAAAATACTGAAACTATATTACTTTCCCATTAATATCTGAGTTCTTAGATTCATGGTCAAGCCCTTCCATAATAGTTCAGTCATATGCCTTTCTGAATCTTTTCTTACATTACTCCACTTGCTTTAGTCTAAACCATAGTTACTAATCTAGGCTACTATTTCCCAGACATATTCTCTGCTCGTTCATGTATGTGCTTCTGTTCACGCAACTTCTTATATTTGGAACTCACTTTCTACTGATTTAAGATCTTCACATTCTTCAAGATGCATGTCAAATGTCACCTCCTTTAAGAATCATTACCTGAACTATCACAGAAAAGGGATTTCTCCCTTAAGTTTTTTTAATCTCCCATTTATTTATCATGTTGCATTTTTCATTATATTGTCTTATTTATGTGCACTGGTTAAATCACTTTCAGTTATGTCCCACTCTTGGCAAACTCCTTTTTAAGGTTTTCTTGGCAAAGATACTAGAGTAATTTGTATTTCTTTCTTCAATTTATTTCACAAAGCTTGCCCAGAATCACACAGTTAATAAATGTTTGAAACAAGATTTGAACCTGACTTCAGATTGAATAATACACTTTTTAAAGACAAAGAATGTTTCATTTATCTTTGAAACTGCTTTAGTAAAGCATCAAATTTTATGTTTGTTGGCATTGTAACCATAATTAAAATATTTAATGAATTTGGGCCTTAATTTCCTCATCTATTAAAAAATACTATGAAAATACTCCTCTGATATAGAATTGTGGGGCATATAAAGAAATAAAATATGTAAAAGTACTTTGCAAACCTTAAAAAAAATAACTATTATTGTAGTGATTGAAGTAATATCTGAATGACTGTTGAAGGAATAAATGCAAAGAGTGATATAGATATATAAATCTATATTCTGTGTGAGAATTGAAAGCTATATGTATATATGTGCACATTAATAACTAGTTGAGCATTGTTTCAGTCAAACTGAGACCTGTTAAACACATTAACTTAAAAAGGCCAAAGGTTTCCATTACATTCAAAGTTATCTGTAGTGGTCCTGATTATATTTTGCCTTTGGACCCAGATGTCTCTGGAGGAGAAAGTGAAGCTAGTGACTTCACCCAACCCTTCTTCATTTAAATCCAATTCACTTGCATGCCATGATATTGCCTGTCTGATGTCATGGTTCTCTAGAAGAATGAAGGACAAACAACAAACAAAAGCAAATGGACAGCAAGATGGCACAGTGAATGGAGTGCCAGTCCTGAAGTTAGATTCAAATTTGGCCTCAAATGTTTAATAACTGTATCATTCTGGGCAAGTCATTTAATCCCTTTTGCCTCAATTTCATCATTTGTAAAAGTAGCTGATGGAAATGCAAACCACACCAATATCTTGGCTAAGAAAACCTAAAAAAGGGGGCCAAAAAGATGAGACATAACTTAAAGTGACATAACAAGAGCAACACATGTATATATAAAATATCTTTCCTATATTGACACTGAGAGTCAGTGTAGTCACTGTGATCTGGCAAATAGAGAGGTGTTGACTTATAGTCAGCATTTAAGTACTACTTTAGACATTTGGTAACTGTTCGATATGGATAAGTAAATTTTTTCCCTCTGACTTCAGGAATCTCTAAGGTTATAAATAATAGATGGGTTCCAAATTCCTATACCTCCTGATATATTGATGTATTTCCTATATTTAAAGAGCTTAAAAAGTAATTAGACAAGATATATGCCAAATTAAACAAGGTTGAATAATAGAAAAAGGGAATAAATGAGATGTTGAATGAATTAAGTGCTAACGTACAGAGAAGGGGAATGTCAATGTAGTGTGAAATGTTGATATTATTATTATTAAAATAAGTTTTATAAAATGTAAGATAGGTATTATTATTACTATTACTCCATTTTACAGATGAGAAAATGTGACTTGCTCTGAGTTACAAAGCTAGATAGAGTTTAACCTTCCAGTCTCCATGTTGAACTCTCTAGTTACTGCACCACTTAGATGAAACTTTAAAAGAAAAGGATTTTCAGATGAACCTTGAGGACTGGAAGAGATTAAGAAGGATGACTATAGGTAAAAGAGATGGCATAAACTAGTAACAGGAATTTATTTCTTCATATGATGTTCTTGGGCAACCTTGCTTCTCATACTTAGTTTTTCTTCTGTTGTCATTCCCTTTAAAAGATTTCCTTTCCTTCTTTTTCTTCTTACATTCTTTTGTTAATTTATTTGCCCCATTTAGTGTCAAAGTGAGAATATCTATAGATTTCATAACATTTTGGATGACTGAATTTGGGGGCAAATTGTGACTTTCATGGCTTATCATTTGCAAATTTTGATATACTTCCTGGAGTTACTGGGTGAAATTTCCACCTAGATTAGTGATAACATCTCCTTAAAGTTATTTGTAAAATTTCTTGTTAGTAAATGTGACTCCAATAGTAGTCCAGACTCCTGGCTAGAAATTAAACTAATTTCTGGAAGCACAGTTAATTCCTGATTTTCCTACTACTTTGGAAAGGCCAAAGCAATTATTCTAAGATGAAGCCACAGAATCAACAAGTACCATACTTTTTAATTCAGGGACTAATGAGGACAGGAGAGCACATCATCATTTACATCCTTATTTCCAATAGATTGTGCTCAGTACCCGCCAAGATCAAAGCAGAGCAGAAGTCTCCTTTCTCACTACTTTGTCACCCCTACCCTTATAGGCATGAAAATGGAAATTCTTCCCTGTTATGAAGAGATAATGTTGCTATGGTTATAATTCTGCAAAGGTAAAGTAGATTTATCAAAATAATTGGAGGCATGATTCTCCATTAAGGTTAGTGATTGCAGAGACAGGCTGACATGAAACGACTGAACTTTCAATTTGCCTTTCTCCCCCTCTCCCTCCCTCTTCTCTCATTTCTTCTTCTGCTTCTGGGAAGGTGTCTCAATGGCAGACAAGCTAGCAGAAGTCGATCATGAAGCACATGGGAAACTTTAATTCAGAAATGTTAATGCTCCATTAATGACCTGATGATGCTGTGAAGGAGAAGGAAAAATCATGCTTTTACACCAGGGCACATTGACAAGATAGGCCACCCAGAATATATCTACTTTATAGTCATGTCTTCAGACTGACATCTCATTTACATACTTGCCCCTTAAACAACATTCTCAAATGCAAGTGAAGATATAACATCACTAGGAGGTACAAAATATGTGAAAAAAAATTTTTTTCAATAGTTTCTACTTTTTGTTTTGTTGCTCAGGATTACATAATTATAGGAAGCTAAAGATATTCTTTATATCAATGTAGATATGACAACTGCTCTTCAATTTATATTAATATTATCATATTATTATTGTTATATATTACATATTGGTATTAATAATATTGACATATTATTAAGAAGTTGATGTCCATGGATGTATTTCATGGAGTCTATGAACACAGATAGAAAAAATTTATGTGTGTTTATGCACATACCTATATTTATATCTTTAGTTTCCTTTGTAATTGTATATGTTTTATTTTTTGCATTCAAAAATATTATTCTGATTTTATATCATAAATCTCACAATAGAGACAAAGGGGTCCCTAACACATTAAAAAAAAAGCTCATGTCTCAGAAAGTTTCTTGGAAGTTAGGAAAAGTTTCCCAGAGATTAAGTGACTTCCTTAGTACCAAGTGATATGTAAAAATTGGGCCTTGAATCCAAGTTATCCTGACTCCACGCCAGATCTCTAATGACTGAGCCATCTTGCTTCATTATTCACCATTTCCAAAACAGTAGAACTCCAATACATGTGCTTGCCCTTCAGTAGCCTAGAGTTTCCTTGGTACTAGGGAAGGAACAGAACACAAGGAAGATTTGTTTTACATGTCCATCTCATTATATACCCTTCCACATATATGTATGTATGTGAATTGGATTTAAGTAAGGGAGGACTGTGCAAGGTCACCTGTCTCACTTTCTCCTCCAGAGCCATCTGGGTCCAATGGCGAGGTTTGGATCAAGAAGACTGGAGATGGCCCTGGATGAAATGGAAAACCTTGGCCTTTTTAAGCTAGTCTTTAACAAGTCTCAGTTTGATGGAGGCCACATTCATTCAGTGACTAAGGCTAGGTAGCAATTCAGGCAAAGAATGTCCTCTTTCACCTAGTCTAAAAATATAAATAAATATGGGAGAGAAAGACTTTCAGGCTTTTTGGCCAAAGTAGAAATGATTGCTATTTACATTCGATTTTTGTTAATCAGGAACCAAACCATAATCAGATGGGGCTTGATCTAGGACCTGTTGGTGAGCAGTAAGAATCAGATTTGTTTTGGTTTGAGGCATAGTTCTTAAGCAAGAAATCTAGCCAGTTAACCCTAAGAGTTCTTGGAAGGGTTCCAAAAGAAAAGAAAACAAAAAATTGTTTTAAAGAATATCTGTAGGTAAGGATATGATATCCTATGTGTAGAGAGGGATGGAAGGGAAGGGAAGGGAAGGGAGGGAAGGAAGGAAAGAAGGAAGGAAGGAAGGAAGGAAGGAAGGAAGGAAGGAAGGAAGGAAGGAAGAAAAGAGGAAGGAAGAAAGGAAAGAAGAAAGGAAGGAAGGAAGGAAGAAGGAAATAGTTTTCCAGCTGGTCAATTCCAGTTTTTACTCCCAGAGATTGTTTGTCATTCATTCTTAAAGAGGATTGTGACATCAGGGAGGTGATGCTATGACATGCAAGTGAATTGGATTTAAGTGAGTGGGATATACATACATACATAGACACACACACACACACACACACGAGAAAGGTATCTCTCAGTCATTACCATAAAATACAAGACGAGCAAGATTATTCACTTAAAAATGATAAAGTAACTATTAGATCAGTGCATAGTTACTATATCTTTAGAACTAGGGAGCAGAAAAAGAAAAAAAATGGGGAATAGAATATTATTAGGATCACAAATTTATATTTGCAAAGTGATTTAGAAGTTATCTAGTCTTATTCCAATATTTTATAGGGGAGAGTAAGATTAAGTGACTAAACAATCACTACATTAACAAGTACAGTAGGTGATACAAGTGGGTTTTGTATTCAGGTCCTCTGAGTCTGAAATGTATTCTCTTTCTATCACGCCAAGTTGCCTTTCTTTTTCAGTATAATTGCATAGTTCTTATTCATGAATTATTCAATTGTATGGTATTCATAATATAATGAGATACAAGTGATAAAGGTGCGATATACAAAGAAATCTGCAAAGACCTTGATAGATTTTAAAATCATGAATGGAAAAATGGAGTTATATACTTAGAGCTTATAATAATAAATTCTACCAGATATTGGCATAAATTTAATTTCTGCAAAGTTGTCCAGTTTTCCCAACAATCCTAAATACAGTTTTTCCTCAATTAACTTTTTTATTTGTGGCTAATCAAACACTGGTTTATTATGTTCAATTATTTCTAATTTTTCCTAATCTGTTTACTTCTATTTACCTACTTCTATTTTTTAAATAGTGTATAATAACTTTGACTATACATATATAGAGTACAATTTGATGACTCCTTTATGCCTACATTTTTGCAAGGCTATTGTGGTTAAATGACTTGCTCAAGGTCACACAGTTAGTAAATGTCAAATGTCTGAAATTGAATTTAAATTCAGATTTTCTTGACGTCAGGGTCCAGTGCCAGTTAATTGTCACACCATGTCTAATTTTTAAAATTATTTTCCTTTATAGTCCATATCTTTTGTCTCCCTCTAAGTCATTTTCTGAATTATTTTCTATAGCTCTAAAAAAGTTTGCCTTTGATAGTATGACCATTAAAGCAGCATATGTATAAATTACTTTAGATATATTAATTATTTTTAGTATATTGGTGGTCCCCAGGAAAAAACATTGAAAATACCTCCAGTTATTTTATTTTCTTTAAGAATTTTTTTTTCATTTCATCTCTGTTAGTTTCAGATATACTTAGTAAATTCAGTCCCAGACATGTATACATTATCTAGTTATTTTTATGAGATTTCTCTTATCATTTTTTCTTAGTTTTGTTATCTATATAGAGTTGATTTATGTGTTATAATGGCAGTGTTAAAATTAACTACTATTTGAAAAGTTGGATCATTCTAATTCATATTCAGTAACATGTACTCAAAAATAAATTGCTAGAAAAATCATAGTTGTAGTGTCTATGATAAAATATATACACTAATGTATTCTTGTTTGAGTTATAAAGTGATCAAACCATTTTGAAATTCTATTGGCTTTTATAAAAGTAATCAACCTGTCCAAACCCTTTGACACCTCCAATGTAATGTGTGGATTAACGATGAATTAAAGAACATAGCAACATATTTTAATCAATGTCAAATCATATAAAACAAGTGATTACATCAAAAAGAGGACTAGTTGTCTATTAATTCTTTTAAAAATGAGGTGTAGATATTTGTAAGGTTTATTGCAGATATCAATAAGTTTGATTGTTCTATTCTTTTGCAAGTTAATTAACATGGCACTTTATTTTTGTTTTGGGCAATAACTTAAACTATCTGATCTTTAGTTTCTTTACCCATAAAATTGGCAAATTTAAGTTTTGAAAACTTATGGGATTGTTTGGAGATCTATTAAAATAATGAAAATGATAATGATATGTAACTGTGAAATTTCATATAAATGGAAAGTACTTATATAGTTATGTCATTAGGATTGATTTTATTACAATGATCCTTTTTGTCATAGAGATAGTACTGGGTTGTGAAAAACTATACAAGCATTATACAAATTTTCACTGGTGATATTTAGCAATTGATTCTACTTTCTAAGGAACAGTATGGATAAATATAGTGAAGCTCATTTCTAGTAAGGTGTCAATTTGATAATGAAGACTTTGGTTGTAGCAACTCATACAACTAAGAAAAATTTAAAATAGCCTACTATCTCCTGAGGCCCCTTCTACATCTGTAGCAATGGTAGCAGAATGGTAGGAAAAAATGAATAAGTATGGTAAAAATAAGAGTTTTTAGATTTTTTAAACTATTTATAAATAATTATTTTGTTATTGATGGAAAATGTGTGTTCAATGTGTTATCAAAGAATAATGATAGTTCTAGTGGGAATGAATTAAATGAGTCTGTCAATTTTGATATTCTCCCTATTCACAACACAAGAAGATAAAAAGAATTCACAGCTAATTGAAAAGCTGGCTCAGCTTTTCTTTGAAAAGACAAATAAAGAAGTTGAAAACTTTTTTTTTTAACATGTATTCAAAGGCAACAAGGGACATTATTCAGATATACTGTTTTCTCATATTGAAGAGCTCATGGTTTACTATTTAAAAGTACAGCACCCAGAAAATAGCAGTCCATGAATGAATATCTGTTGTTAAAGATGAAGAGATAGAGAAATCCTTCAAAGAATTTGTTAGCAACCTGTAAATCAACATAAAATGCATAGTGACATTCAGTGCTTTCAGTGCAAGGTGAACATGAGAGAGTAGTGAAAAAATATTTTGGAAAATGGAATTCAAAGATAAGGAATGAAACAGAACAACAACTTAAAGACTATACATTTTCATATATAATTTTTTTTGAGAAAAGAATTAAAAAGCATTAATTATGACAGGAACTATCAGCAATATGAAACCAATTATCCTTTAAGAAGCAAGCAATTACTTATTTAGAAATTATTATTTTTTAATCAGTTTTCAATGCATAGTTGGACCACCACTTTCTAAAAACGAATCACAGATGAAAATTTATATTAAACTATAAAAAGAGGAAAAACTAAAGTGCATAATTAAAGTGTCTCCAGATGAAAATTTATACAAAATTATAAGAAAGAGTAAAAATGAGAAAAATTAAAATGGATAATTAGAGTAACTCTAAAGTTACACATTTAAACAAGTTATTGGTACTGAAAATGTATGGAGCAAAGGAGACCAATTATAGCAATTTTTATAGAAGTTTCATAAGATCTTACAGTTAGAGTTAGAAAGAACTATTGACATTTTTTCCACCTTTTAAAACTTATGGACATATTGAGACACCGAGTGGTTAAGTGATTTATGCAAAATCACAAAAATAATAAACAGAGGAATAATTTGATCTCAATTTTTTCTTATTCCAGGTACAGCACTCTTTCCAACATACTTCAGTGCTTCCCATATAGTCCTTGTAATAAAAAGACTAAAGAAGCCTTAAAAACATGTTAGTCTATAGAAATTGCTCAATTTATTTGTCAAGGAGAAAGATAAGGCAGTCAAGAACAACATAGTTTAGAATATAGAATAAATTTGTAAACATTGTAGAATATAATGGGAGGGTGATTATGAGTAATGTCACTTCCTAAAGAAGCAAGAAGCAATGAAAGGAAAAGGGAAAAAAAAAACCTTACTATGTAACCTAACAAAATAATCATCCCAAGAGAATCTAGGATGAAACTATAAAGACAAGAAATGTGTCAAAAAAAAAAAAAAGCTCTGTAAAGAATGATATAGTAAAAGCTGTATTATCAAGATATTTGGAACAACCATATCTAAATGCTCAACTCTAATTCTAAGATGTAGTGCTGGAGTAAATATGAATGGCATTTAAGGAATAGGAATGGGGAAAGTAGAGCCAAGAGAAAAGGAACAAAAAGCCACAGATCCAAATATCTTTAAATGATGACTCTAAACAAAGTCTAGAGTGGCAGAATTCACAAAAAGAAGTAGTAAAAAACATTTACTAGTCCAATACAACTTAGAAGATTGGCGGGAAAGAACTGTTGAGGCAGGGTGAGAGAATGGAGCACAACCCCATTCAAGTCACACAAGTGCAGAAGGGGCCACAGCAAACCAAGAACGGACTTGAATCAGCAGCGCAACTAACTTTCATCCTTTAGACAGTAAGGAGCTTGAGCAATTGGTCAAAAAGGCATTACAAAGTCTTTTTTGTTAGAATGAAACAAGACTTTGTTGGTTTGCCCATACTTGGATCTGGGGCATAGTCTTGGGTGGCAGTCCTTGGGCAAGGAGGGACACTAACAAACTAGAGCTAGTGATAAAAGTAGGGGAAGTATCTTCCTCACAGTTCCAAGATACAAAAGAGGGCTTATCATTACTCACAGACCAGAGCCCAGGCCAGGAAAATAATAAACTCTTTAGATATTATAACTTTGAAGAATTAAAAATGTAGAATTAGCTCTGAAAATAGTTCAACACAACCTCTGAAGCTTTAGGCAGTGCACCTTCCACCCTGAATGCAAAGTCTTATTTTAACAAAGAGGTAAAAAAGCAAGTAATACTCTAAGGAAGTGAGTAAACAACAGAAAAAGAAATCTGACAATAGAAAGTTACTGTAGTGACAAGAAAGATAAAAAAATTTGCTCAGAAGAAAATAACAAAGTCAGAACTCCTATATTCAAAGATTCCCTTTCCCCCCCAAAAAAAATCTGAATTTGTCTCAGTTTGATCATAGAAGGTCAAAAAGGATTTTGAATATCAAGTAAGAGAGGTAGAGGAAAAATTGGGAAGAGAAATTAAAGTAATGCAAGAAAATCATGAAAAAAAATGAATCAACAGCTTAGTAAAAAAGACACAATACTGAATAAAATAACATCTTAAACCTAGAGTAGTCCAAGTGTTTAAGGAGGAACAAAAAGCCAATCAGGAGACAAATTCCTTAAAAAGTGAAATTGGTGAAATGGAAAGAAAGGCACAAAAAAAAATCACTAAAGGAAAAAAAAATTATAAATTGTAGACTTGGACAAATGGAAGGAAAGATACAAAAGCTCAGTGAAAAATAATTTACTTATTTGTCTATTTATTTTAATGAAGAAATCATCTCGTAGCAACAAGAAGACATCCCAAAATATATAAAGTGTCCCATTTTTCCCACATCCTATCCAACATTTATCATTTATTTTTTTCCTATCATTTTAGCCAACAAGTCACATTTTAGAGCAGATCCTAAGTCTCTCAACATATAATTGACTAAAAAGCATAGGAAATGAGAAATCTCACTATATTTTTTTCCTGTTAGTTATTTAAAACTCATATTAAAAGCCAGAACAAAACAATACTAAAAAGACTTTCTTATAACAAGGTGTCTTTTATATGTTAAAATTGTATAAGATGCTTATATGAGATATTGAAGTTGTTAATAATGTTCTGTCTGAATGGCTTACATGTAATTTAGTCCCATATCAAGGTCTCATAAGGAAGACAAAGAAACATTATAAAGATTTGGCCTATCAACATAAAAAAATTTAAATAAATAATCTATATAATACACACAACCCATAAAGCTAGACCCTGACGAATATGAACAATGACTCTTTTGAAGTAGTCATATATATTCAACATCATCCTACTCAAAATCATCATTGGAAAACTAATACATTGTTGGTGGAGTTGTGAAATAATCCAACCATTCTGGAGAGCAAATCTTGAATTATGCTCAAAGGGCTATAAAGCTGTGCATACCCCTTAATCTAGCAGAGGCTCTACTGGGTTTCTATTCCCATGAGTTTTTGAACTTGTAGTTAAGCAAAGTAAGCCACAGGGAAATGAAGGGAAATTTATTTTCTCTTTTGAGACTTGAACACTTCTTGGCTACTACTCTCTTATATATCCAATTTGAAAGCAAAATTGTTTTTAGTTAGAGTGTTTGTGAAAAATATATTGTACATCTCCCCTTCTCAAAATGCGACCAACCAAGCAACAGATGACTTTTACTGTTTATGTTTCTTTAACTATTATTCAATTATGAAATTTATTTCAATCACAAAGGTTTATATATCCAAATCTACTTTTGCATTTTTTACTTTTTCTTTTTTCAATGAATTGACTCCATAATTGTCAACATGCTGATTAATTTGTGTTTGGAAACAACAAGAACAGAAGAAAGTAGTAGTATAAGTTCTAAACATTTATTATAGTAGGAACTGACTAATTCACACTGTTCTAATCCACACATGATAATTCTCACCCTTCAATGTCATTCTCACCCTATTTCTAAGTGTAGATTTACTAAAGAACCAAAATGACCTATTGTAACAATAAAATCAATTTTGTTTCTTTTTTCAAACCAAAACATATAGCATGTAGGCCTATTATTTCATTAATAAGAATAATGTTTACTTATATAACATTGTATATACAATTGTGTGATGAAAGGAAGAAAAAAAGGCCCACTTATCTATCCAAATACTAATAGCTAATATAGTATTTTAAGATTTTCAAAGTGGTTTAGAAATGTTATCTCACTTTTTCCTCATAACAACCCTGGGACATGGGTACTATTATTTTACCCATGTTATAAATAAGAAACTTGAAGTACAGAGTTTAAGTGACTTGTTCAGGGTTATACAGCTAGTGAGTAAGGAAAGATTTGTGGATTCTTGATTTGTACTCTATGCAGTATGCCACCTAACTGCCCAAATGTTAGAATACTGTAAAGATTTTATTCTATTCAGATTTTTTCTTTATTTAAAGCTTTTTATTTTAAAAAATATATTTATGGATAATTTTTGACATTTGCACCTGCAAAACCATGTGTTCTAATTTTTTTCCATCCCTTTCATTACCCTTTCCCCCAATTAAAAAAAAAGATCCAATATATGTTTAACATGTAAAATTCCTTGTATACATATATCCAAAAATATCATGCTGCTCCTGAAAAATCACATCAAAAAGGAAAAAAAATGAGAAAGGAAACAAAATGCAAGCAAACAACAAAAAGAATGAAAATGCTATATTGTGGTCCACAAACAGTTCCTACAGTTCTCTCTCTAAGTGAAGATGACTCTCTTCATCACAAGATCATTGGAACTGGTCTGAATCAGCTTTTAATTTGCTTATAATATCACTCTTCATGCCTAAATCATGAACCCATTAAGATCTTATCTTGATATAGGGTGTTAGGTGTGGGACATTGCCTAGTTTCTATCATACTAGTTTCCAATTTTCTCAGAATTTTTTGTCAAATAGTGAGTTTTTATCCCCAAAGCTGGTATCTTTGGGTTTGTCAAATACTAAATTACTGTAGTCATTGACTATTTTGTCCTTATAAGTGTACTTAACTTATTCCACCAATGGACTGCTCTCTTTCTTAGCCAGTACCAAATGGTTTTGATTACCACTGCTTTATGATATAGTTTTATGTCTGGACAGCTAGGCCACCTTCATTTGCATTTTGTTTCATTAATTCCTTTGAAATTCTTGACTTTTTATTCTCCCATATTAATTTTATTAATATATTTTCTAGCTCTGTCTAGTAATTTTTTGGAATTTAATTGATATGGCACTGAATAAGTAGATTAATATAGGTAATATGTCATTTTTATTATAATAGTTCAGCCTATAGAGTATCCTGCAACTTTGCTAAAGTTGTGAATTGTTTCTAGTAATTTTTTAGGTCATTTTCTAGGGTTCCCTAAGTATTCCATGATATCATCTACAAAAAGTGATAATTTGGTTTTCTCCTTATCTATTCTAATTCCTTTAATCTCTTTTTCTTCTCTTATTGCCAAAAATAAAATAAAATAAAATAAATGTTTTTGTACCTGTGAGTCCTTTTCCTTTTTTGATGATCTCTTTGGGATGCAGACCCAGTAGAGACACCACTGGATCAAAGAATATAAACAGTTTGATAGCCCTTTGGCTGTAGCTTCAAATTGCTCTCCAGAATAGTTGAATCAGTTCACAACTCCACCAACAATGTATTAATGTCCCAGTTTCCCTATATTCTCTTCAATTTTTATAGTTATCTTTTCCTGTCATCTTAGCCAATCTGAGAGATATATAGTGGTACTTCAGAGTTGTCTTAATTTGCATTTCTCTGATCAATAGTGATTTAGAAAATTTTTTCTTATGATTATAAATAATTTCAATTTCTTCATCTGAAAATTGAAAATTTATTTGTAAATGCTAATATCCTTTGACCAGTTATCAATTGGAGAATAGCCTGTATTCTTATAAATTTGACTCAATTCTCTACATATTTTAGAAATGAGGCCTTTATAAGAACACTTGCATGTTAACATTTCCCCCAGTTTACTGCTTCCCTTCTAATCTTGTCTGCTCTGGTTTTGCTTTATACAAAACTTTTTTAACCTAATATAATAAAAATTAGACATTTTGCATTCCATAATGCATTCTATTTCTTCTAAGGCCACAAATTCCTTGCTTCTCCACAGATCTGAGAGATAGACTATCCTTTGTTCTTCTAATTTGCTTATAATATCACTCTTAATGTCCAAATCATGAAAGTGTTTCAACCTTATCTTAATATAGGGTGTTGGTATAGGTCCGTGCCTAGTTCCTGCCATACTAATTTCCAATTTCCCTAGCAATTTTCATCAGATATTGAGTTCTTATCCCAGAAGTTGGGCTCTTTGGGATTATTAAACACTAGATCACTATAATAATTGACTATTGTGTCTTGTGAACTCAATTCATTCTACTAATCAACTACTCTATTTCTTAGCCAGTACCAAATGAATTTAATGACTGCTGCTTTATAATATACTTTTATGTCTGGTGCAGCTAGGCCACCTTCATTTGCATTTTTCTCACTATTTAATCCATTCTCAATGAAAGTAAAGTTCCATCACTACGCCATCCAAAGATCAGCCCAAGCCTTTCATTTTAAACCACCCAAATAATGAAAGCAGTCATAAGTATTGATACTATTTTTGTCATAAGAAGTATATGAGAAGTACACAATTTTACCTAATTAAGTTCTTATAATTGGTCTTTAATATTTACCTGATATTTCTCCTGGGTATTATATGTAGAATTTTCTCTTAAGTTAAGGGAAATTTGTCACAAATAACTAAAAGGTTTTCAATTCATTATATGCTCTTTATATGTTTATTATTACATGTTCTTTTCCCTTTTTTTCATTCAGGATTATAGTTCACTGTACTGGGCAAGTTACTCTTGTCCATAATCCCAGCCTTTTGCTGTATGAAATACAGTATCTTAAGGCCTATGTTCCTTAAAGATAGTATCTTCTAGGTCTTGTAAAATTCCTACAATAGTGCCATGATATTTAAATTGTTTCTTTTTTGTTGTTATTGTTGCTTCCAATATTTTCTTCTTAACTTTGAAACTTGTCTGTGCTATTACTGTAAGTTTTTTTCCTGGGATAGCTTTCAGGTAATGATAAGTAGATTTTTTTTTTTTGTATTTTTAATTTGTCTTCTTGTTCTAGAACTTTAATTTAAGGGGGATTTTTCCTTAATCTTGTAATATTGTTTCAATGTTTTTAATCATAATTTTCAGGTAATCTGATTATTCTTATATTATTGCTCCTTAATATGTTCTGCAGATCAGTTGTTTTTCTGATAACATATTTCATATTTTCTTTACTTTTTTATTATTTTGATTTTGTTTACCTCATTCTTGGTTTAACTATTTCAAATGTCATTACTTCCTTTTGCCCAATTCTAGTTTTCAAGGAGTTACTTTCTTCCTTGTCTTTGATTCTTTATTTCAAGTTGATTGATTTTTTTTCATACTTTTCTCAATTTTCTTGAATTGCTTTTGTATATTTTTTCTATTTTTCCCCAACTTCATTTGATTTTTAATGTCCTTTTCAAGTTCCTTCAAGAACTCTTTTTTTGTGCTTGGAGCCATTTCACATTTCTCACTGAAAAAAAGAGTGGCTTTTTTTGCTCCATTATCTTCCATTGAATATGTGACCAGATCTTCTCTGTACTCATAGTAGCTATCTGTGGTTATATTCTTTCTTTTTTGATTACTCATTTTAATTTATTTTTGTTTCCTTTGCCTTTAGTGGCTATTAATGTCAAGTTATATTCCTGAGGTATGGGGAATGATTCCCAAATTTCAGGTTCTCCTTACTGATATTTTCTGAAATCTGTCCCAGGATTTAACCTTGTGCTGTCCTCTCCACTGCTAATGCATGTCTAGGGCCCCAAGCCATACTGTCCCACAAACGATCTTTTTCACAGTGGTCCCTCAGGTGATTGAAAACTACAGATTTCTTCTCTGCCCTGGAACTGAAATCAGGAACTTTGCTTTCCTGCAAAGGCCTACAACTAGTAGCTATTGCTACAGAAATCTATAATCATTTAAAAGAATTTGGACTATCTACTACTAGAAAGAAGAGAAAGCATATAAAGAATGTCTATGTTCTATATTTCTGCATACGTTTGGGAGGACATTCTATACAACAATATTTCATAACTTGGCAGTAGTCTTCTATATCACAAACTTATAAGCAATGTTGAACAAATTATAATTTAAAAAGATTATTCCTTATTTTCATGAACTTTGGGGATTGAATAAAGGGATTTTACAATAAATAATGAATGTGAGTAAGATGCATCTTATAGTCAACAAAGAATTAGAAAAACATGACTAAGAGATGTCATCAAGCAGTTGTACAATAGAAAGAGAAATTGGAACAGTCATATGACAAGAGGGAGGGATTACAGGTGGATTGACAGAAATCTCCATTGGTACCTTCATCATATCAAGAGACATAAAATAGATCTTTCTCTACTGTGTTGGGTATATCCTCTTTGGTGATCTTTTGGGGAAACATAGATATGATTTGGAGAGGATCGTCAGGATGAATTGTAATCAGCATAATTGAGTTGTTCTTACAAATAATAATTCATTTAACTATTCAGGAGTTGTCATATGATATACTTATTGTTAGCCTTTTATTTCCAACTAAAAGCTCAATTTTCTCTAAGAACAGACCTTTTATTTGTAGACTCTTCTTTAGTCTCATTTGAATCTTTTTCATGTAATAAAGACCAATAGCTTTCATAGGCTTTTTATTTAGCCTTAATGCTATCATTTTCCTATAAGGCTATTTCATTCATTTCTTCAGTGAGCCTTCTCCCTGAATCATTAACTAGTTATTTATTTCTGATTTATAAAGTTTAAAAAAATCTCTCAGTATCTTTCTATCAATTCTATTTGAAAAGAAAACCATTTTCTAGTCTTTCATTCATGCTGTTTAATCAAATGTAAAGGAAGCAGCTTAGAAACTGAACCCTATTATTGCTTGTTAGTTTTCTGAATTTACTATTTGACAAGGACTTTGTAATTCTGGATTTGAGTGATTGAACTAGAATATAAAGAACAACATGGGACTTACTGTCTAAAAGGAAGACAATGAAAATTTGTTATATGCTAAAAAAGTGTGGACCCATTCATACATTGGTGCATTGAATTCTATAGGAAGAGAGGATTAACCTTTAAGGAAAAATATTAAGAGCTCAAAAAGGAACATTTTACATGATAGAAGAAAAGATCTCTGAAAAGAAATTTATGGATATAAGATGAAAGCATGCATTAGAATAAGACATTATACTCGAAGTAAATAGAAGATATACTTATTTTAAAATAAAGAAAATTGACTAAAATGGCTTTCAAGATTTGATTTTCTGATTTAAAAAAACAGATACCAGTTCATTGTTTATTGAATGGTTTTCTGGGATTGGACAGGAAGGAAACAGAAGTTGGCTTAGCAAAGATAACTTTTCTTACAAACCTTTCCTTCTGCTCAGTCATTCAATTGTGTCTGACTTTTCATAACCCCATGCACCAGACAACCCAAGGCTCTCATATCCTCCTTTATCTTGCCAAGTCTGTCCGCATTGATTTTTGTTGTCATATTCTTTCTATACATCTCATCCTCTGCCATTCCACATTTTTTGCCTTTAGTCTTTTGCAGCATTGTGGTCTTTTTAAACGATTTCCCTGTTTTTATTATATGACAAGTATTTAAGTTTTAATTTTAGTATTTGACCTTATAATGAATCACTTGAATTGATTTCATCTAGTATTGACTAATTTGAAATCCCTGTTATCCAAAGGACCTTCAAAAGTCTTCTCCAGAACTACATTTTGATAGCATAAATTCTGTGGCTCTAAACTTTTCTTATAGTCTAACTCTCAGTCATACATTAATACTAGAAGTGTCAGTTTTTACTATACAGATATTTATAAATATGATATAAATGTTTTACATACTTAGATTTAAATACTATCTTGAAAAAAAGTAGAAAAATATATAAAACCTATTATCCATGGATTATATTGACTTATTATATTGCAGATTGGATACATTATGGATAAAATCATGTTTCTACTCTTAATTTATATTTTACTTATCTCTGAACACAGAAAACTTGTTAAAGATATAATATTTCTGATCTTCAATGCCAGCACTTTGATGACATTCTATTCTCTAACTTTGATAATTATTTTGGTTCCATATGTAATTTGGATTAGATAGAGAATAAAGGGCATTGCATACTTCCCCAAGCATTTCCAACATGTGACAATACATGAGTTTCATGAAAGCCATGGTCTCATTGGTGGTTTCCTGTGTATATTCTGTCTTCTGACACTCACACCCAAATGAGTTTCTAGCCTCTAATTTCTATTAGCTACTCTCCTACCCACAAAACTTGAAAGCTTTTCTGAAGCATTAGATCTTTAATTTATTTTCATCTCCTTATTATTACCATTTTTGAGATACTACAAAGGATACTTCTTTGAATTTAGTTTTGGTATCCTATATACTTGGGTTTTAAGGAACATGGTGATCAGTTAGTTAAATAGTATCCTTCTGAAAACAGTGAATTCCCATTCATTAGAAACTTTCAAGCAAAAACTTGATAGTGATTTTTTTTTAGTGACTTGTGGAAGAGATTGTCTTCAAAATAAGAGATACACTATATAGCCATTGAGGCAGCTGAATTCCCAAAATTACAGAATAATAGATTTTTAAGAATTGGAAGGCAGGATCAAAATCCCAAAATAGGTCCTTTGACATTGTGGTGTTCTTCCTCTTTTGCTATAATATGATTGTTCTTTATGGGCAGGTTTCTTGGGGAGGGAGCCTTAATTTCAGTTCCAAGTAATAGTCACTTCAAATGCATCCAGGAGTTGAAATTCAATCCTTTATTGTATCCTTCAAAGTCTTGAGCTTCAGCCCCTAGTTCCCTCCAAATGTCTCCAGCCAGCACAAAGGTGGAATATAGAATGATTCTGTCTCCGCCTCCGAGAGTGGGCTTCTGTGTCTCTGTGTGGCCTTCTGTGTCTGTGTCTGTCCCTGAGAGCTTCTTGCTTATATGCTGTCCACTGAGTACACACCAATCATTATATCTCTGGAAAACCATTATTTGTTGTAGGATTAAATCAATTCTAAACTAGATTTAAACATTGTCTGCTCGATTCCACTTAGTACCTTGTTTCAAGTTCTGGCCCATAACATCTCCTTGTAGGATCTGATCAATCATACTAACCCTTGCTAAATTAGATAATTATTGTCTCTATCAATTCTAATGACTTAACACTTTGTAAGGATTCCAATAGAATAAATTAAGTCATCTTTTCCCAAAACACACCTTTTTCTGGAGTTTCTTCACATATTGGTTTCGTTTCCCTCCTTCCATATCTTTATTCTGATTGGTCTAGCAAAGTTATTTCTCATTGTAGAGATCTTTCAAGTGACTTGAACATTATGTTGCTACCTACAGTATGTGGTTGTTAGACTTCATAATTATTAGAATGCTTTCTCTGTTTTTTCCCACATCCCTACATTTTAAGGATAAGGTCATTTCTAGACTTTCTCTGGCTCTGATGCTATAGATAAGAAATTTTATAGACAAGAATTTTTTGATATGGGAAAGCATTGTATTTTGCATCAATAATATGGTAAATCCATTTCAACAAATATTGAAATATAACTTCAGATTTTGAATGCTTTTTGTATCCTGCTTTACCACTCATTAGCATATATGAGATGATAGTCATGCCTTAGACACTTCTTTTTCCCCCTGATTTTTAACATAATATAATGATAACAGTATACACTGGGCCATCTGACATATATAGATATATAAATATCAATATACATATACAGACACACACACACACACACACACATGCATATATATATAAATTTAAAACATACCATTGAACATCAGTACACATAACTCAATTATATTTTAGAGACTATTATTATTTAAATTTATTACAATGTTTAAAAGAACATAACACTGATTTCATCTGTCCCAGTTTTTATAATAATTTTTTGCCCATTCTTCTTTCATTTACTTTCTTCATTTTATAATAGTACATTTACTGAAATATCAAATATCTACACTATTTAAAAATGTTTAGACCAATATCTCTGTATTATGCTATTCTAAGCTCCAAATAGATTTTACTAGAGTCTATTCATCTATACCTGATACCATGAATATCAAAAATCACATAATATATATATGTGTGTGTGTGTATGTGCGTATATATATATATATATATATATATATATATATATATATATATATATATATATATATATATATATAATTTGTACTGATTGAACTTTACCTCAAAGAAGAGATAGGAAATTAAAATTTTCTTATTTGTAGAGGTAAAGATCTATGGGCATGGATTATTCCATTTGATATCTGATTAGATAGATATAGATACAAAACATATATATGCATGTATCAATTCACACATATATATAATACATATGTGAATATGCATGCATATATACTTGTGTGCACACATGTATATACATATGTACATATACTAGCTTAAGTAAATGTAGTGCTACAGTTATTAATACTATATTTTAAAGCATATTTCATTACTACATTGTATGTCTAAGTTACATATGGCTATGTATGTATGTATTGTATATGTGAGTATATACATATCTATCTATCTATCTATCTATACATATATATATGTTTTTGTGTGCATCAGACACTAAGAGTGGTGTATATGTTCACCCATCCCATACATATATTTGTTCATTTACATATATATGAATATATATACAATGCATATTTATTTACACCTGCATATTTATCATTTAAATATAATATGTAATGTTCTTTCATATGCAATATACATATATTGTTATTGTTAAGTTGTGCCCAACTCTCCATTACCTTATTTGGAAGTTTTTTGGGCAAAGATACTAGAGTGATTTGTTATTCTATTCATTATTTTATAGATAAGGAATTGAGGCAAATAGGGTTAAGTGATTTTCCCAGGGTCAAAAATCAGTATTTTAAATAAAACTTTTAATTTTTTTTTAAACATATAAATAGATAGTTTTGCAAAATTATCTTGTATTATAATTTTTTCTCCCTCCCTTCCTCCCACCACCCCCAGATGACAAGCGATCCAATATATATTAAATATGTGTAATTCTTCTATACACATTTCCACAATTATCATACTGCACAAGAAAAATTATATCAAATGGGAAAAAATGAAAAAGAAAATAACATTTAAGCAAACAACAACAAAAAAAGTGACAATACTCTGTTGTGATCCACACTCAGTCCCCACAGCCTGAATCACCTTGCTGTTGAAAAGAGATAAGTCCATCAGAATTGATCATCATATAATCTTGTTGTTGCTGTGTCCAATGTTCTCTTGGTTCTATTCACTTCACTTAGTATCAGTTCATGTACGTCTCTCCAGGTCTCTCTAAAATCATCCTGCTGATCATTTCTTTTAGAAAAATAACATTTCATAACATTCATATACCATAACTTATTCAGCCTTTTCCAACTAATGGGCATCCACTGAGTTTCCTGTTCCTTGACATTACAAAAAAGGATTTTTGTAAAGATCAATATTCTTGATTTCAAATTCAGCACTTTTCTTATTGTACCACCTTATTCTCCCTACACATACATATGTTTATACATATATGGGTATATTTGCAAGTCTACACATTTACATCTATTTGTGTCTATGTTTGGAAAAATTAATGTTAAAAACATCAATTCATTTTAAAAAAATGTAAGCCAATATCATCAAGAGATTAGAAATGAGTTTCATATGATGAAGTCAAAGAATCAAAAGAAGCTAGCAGTAAAAAGTTGTGGGGATACTTGAAATATTAACTTATGTGTGATATTTATACATACAACAATATATGACATGATATGATGTTATATGATACAATATGTCATATATAATACATTGTGTTTAATATGCTATATAAATTCTGCTGTATTATGTTTTGTTATATTATATCATATCATATCATATCACATATTATATTTGGAAATCAATGAGTTCAAATCATTAGTTCCTGTCTAGGACAGACATGTAACTTTCTTACTTCATTATTGCCCAATAGCATAGTCACAGACTCTATTATTTTATTTCTTTTCAGAATGGCTTTGAGATCTTCCATCCTCAAGTATAGCATCTAGGTATACTGATTCTCAGTGAAATTTTTTCACTATGCATCTATGGGCTTGGAGTCAGAAAAACTGGAGTTCAGATTTAGTCTCAGATATTTTACATAGCTCTGGGCAAGTCACTTAATCACTCTTTGCTTCAGATTCCTCAACTGTAATATGGGGAACATAATAGCACTTATCTCACCAAGTGGTATAAGTATCACATGAAATAATTCTAATGTTCTTAAAACACTGATTAGAACATAGCAAGTGCTCAATAAATGTTTGTCCCTTTTTTCTTTTCTACAGTATGAAATAAAGCAGTCTCACCTACTCTGCTACCCTTCTTGCTCATGTTTGTAAGAAGAATTAATGTACCATTAATAAACTTCCAAAAGCCCATAAAACTAGGCTAACTATTATAGAAAATTGTTGTGAATAATCTTTTGGGGAAAATGTTCAAGGACAAGTATCTATATTTTACTAGAATTTAACCTAAATAAGAACTCAGTGACTTACAGGACAGGAAGTTACAAATTAAAAAATATAGAAAAATGTATTTTTTTTTTTTTATTGAACACATTGTGAGCAAGACACTGTGTCAGACTGTGTAGGATGAAAGAAAAATTAGTTATGGTCTCTGACATCAAGAAGTATACAATCTTACTGCTTTTTAACAGAAATAGAATTTGAGTAGAATGTTGTAAACAGATTGTATACATAATTTCAGCAAAGCATTTGAAAATACCATCCCTAAATATATATAAACTGATGCAAAGTAAAGTTAGTCTAACTAAAGCAATGTCATAAGACTTTAAAAGTGATCCACACATTTACCACAGTGAAGCATGTTATCCAAATCATGACAAAGAACCAAGGGTCCTAGAAACAGATTGAGACATCTCTCTTCTGGACATGACAAGTGTGGGAATTTTCTTGACCATATATAGTTCTTACAAAAGTTAGTCTCAGGGACTTCTGGCCAAGATGGCTGAGAGGACACATGCATCTATCTAAGCTCTTTCTTGCCCTTAGAATACTTTTTTTCATGATATAGCCTTGGAATTAGTGCTTGATTGAAAAAACCTACAAATACACTGCCAACAGAAAATATCCTCGAAATTTGCCAGAAAAGATCTGCTTTTGCTCACAGGTGGGGATGGTTAGACCAGGCACAGACTGCAGGCAGGCAGTGAGAGCATGGAAGGCAACTCAGACTGAGCAGATTGGAGGGGATTGGGGTGTGGTCTCAGCCATTGGAAAATTTGAGGGGAGAACTTTGTCCGGTGTGAGCTTCTTTGTTCTGGAAGCAATCCAGTAGATCAACAGAGAAGCTATAAACACAGTAGGTAAAGACTTCAATCCACAAACACTGGGATCTCTTGGGACCTGACCACACTCACCCAACACTGAGTGATTCAGCATTCTCTCAGAGCCTCAGAAAGTGGCCATTGTGCAGGTAGCCCAACCATTGCTGTCCCACTGCTGCTTCATTGCTGCATCCTGTAATCTGTAGAGGAAGCTTGGTAATACCATATTGCCCAAAAAGCAGACCACATTTGCTTTTGTTTGTTTGTTTTCTTTAATTCTTTTTTGTCAAAATGAGAAAAAATTTAAGGTGCACTCTAACTATTGATAGTTTCTATATGGATAAAGAGCAGATTTCAAATCCTGAGGAGAATAAAAATAGATTGTCTCCAGATGAATCCCCAAAGGGGGATATGATCTGGTCCCCAGCACACAAGGCTTTCACAATAAGAAATTTTAAAAGTCTCTTACAAGAGAGCTAGAAGAAAAATGGGGAGAGAAAAAGGAAGCTTGGCAAGAAGGTTTGGATAAATCATCCAACTCATTTAAAGATAGAGTGGATAAAGAAAATCAAATCCCTGAGAAACAGAATTAGTGAATTGGAAAAGGTAAACAATTCTGAGGAAAACAGAATTAGTGAATTGGAAAAAGAAAATAGCTCTCTAAAACATAAAATTGGTGCAATGGAAAAAAATTCCATAGAACAAAACAACTCAAAAACTCAATTGGACAATTAAAAAAATAAAAAATATAAAAAGCAAATGAAGAAAATAATTCATTAAAAATCAGAATTGAACAACTTCAATTCCAATTGATCAAATCAGCTATACTCAGAAAAGGAACACTGGGAAATGAATGTGTACTACTGGTTTTTTGTTTTTTTCCCCAGGTTATTTTTACCTTCTGAATCCAATTTTTTTTTGTGCAACAAGAGAACTGTATTGTTCTGCACACATATATTGTGTCTAAGATATACTTTAACATGTGGAAGTTGTCTCCACAATTTTAAGTTTCTACTCCCAAAACCCCTCTCCAATACCCCTACTCCCAAGGATGAATGTTGGGTGCTTGAAAAAGCTACTTGGATTCACATCCTTCATTAATGCTTCAAGAGCTAAAGGTAGGAATTGTTATTCTGTGATGGCCTGGAGTCCATAGGCCATATTGGATTGGGTCTTGTGTCCTTTGAACAGGAGAGAAAAATCAAAGCTAAGACCAATAAAGGTCCCCCAATAAACTAGATACTGGTTCAAGGATCACCCACTCAGCCTGGTTTTTTTCAGCTATCTCAGAAGCCAGTTCAGGGATTGGCTTAAGTACAATCAGCCCCTACTCATAGACCAAAGAAAAAAAATGATGTATTCCAAGGTATCTTGGATTATCTTTCCAACAGAATGTTGAAACAAGTAAATGCTGAAATTATGTGCTTCTACTCTGAGTGCCTCTAACACCCAAACACCAGGAGATGGGGACAAGTATATAGTAGGGATATAACAACAACTACAATAATAACAGCTAACTTTATATAATACTTTAGCAAAACATTTTGCAAAAGGATCTCATTCAACCCTGGGAAATAAGTGCTATTATTATGTCCATTTCACAGGAGAAAAAAAAAAAAAAGAAGATGAGTAAATGTAAATAGTGTAGGATCACATAAGAGTTTGAGGTTAGATTGTATATTTTTCATCTTCTTTCTTCCATGTCAAGTTCTTTCATCACAAACAGTAAATTTGGGTATGAAAATACCTTGACCTTCTCTAATGCTTCTAAGATAAGAGGAATGATAGGAAATTATAAGTATAATTTTCAAGGAGACAGATTTTAACTCAATTTAATTGAAAGCTTCCTTGGACTGAGATCAGGCCAGAACTTGACTTATTTGAAGTATGTGATCTTGGTAAAATCACTGAAACAGTGCCCCAGGTCAGAGTTCTCCAAACTGTTTTCATGGTGAACTCATGTTAACAAAATGTTTTGTTTGTACTTTATGTAAACGTAATACTGCAGTAATATGTTACATTACAAAACACATGCAAAAATATACATTTAAAAGGAGACAAAGCTGAAATTAAGGATTTTAAAATATATTATTAATTAATGGTAAAAATAATTTTGGTTATAATTAAAATATCAAGTTTTCTAATTTTTAAATATTACTATTAGTAGTATGCTCTTTTTATTCTGAATGGTTAACTACATTGGATGTCCTTTATTTGCTGCTTAGAGTTTCTTAAAAAAATCCCATATTAATTATTTACAAATTCTTGATGTTTTACTTATATTCTCATAATTCACAAAATAAACCGTTATTTCTTCAATTTAAAAGTAGATGTCACAATCAGTAATTTTAATATGATAATGGTATGAAATGAATTTTCAAATTGCCCTATGTTAAGAAAGTGCAAGGTGAGGGAGTATATGTATATTTTTTTGTTATGCAACATAATATGTGGTTTGTGTATAGATTGAAATATTTTATTAGTGTGTATTTAAACTCTCATAAACAATCAGGACAAAACTAATTCAATTTTAACAAAACATTATTTTAAAATTTGAACCAACAATTCAAATATACTACATTTCATTTTTCTTAAATTATAATTCTGATGTATTCCACATGTTATTTTAATTTTGAGATATTAGCATACATGAAATTTCAAAATATAGAACATTGTGAAATGTAGTGTCAACATTTCATTTTCCAGTTCATTTACACTGCCAACATGCCAATGTAACAAATAATATTTAATAAAAAATAGCATTTTAAACTTTAGTACAAAGTGCTACACAAATTATATTTAATGTTACCTATTTCAAGAGCAGAACCAAGATGGCAAAGAGTAGACAGCACTTTGAGTTCTTCATGGCTTCACTCAGAATTAACACTAAATCAAGCCTCTGAACAAATTTTGGAGTGACAGAACCTATAAATATTAGGAGTGTAACAAATTTCTATCAGATATTTTGGAAGGATTTCAGGAAAGATCTGTCTTAATCTTGTGGGAGGGAGATGTGGCCCAGCACAGGCACAGGGCAGGGAGACCAGAATGGAGAGGCCCCATATGACTAATCTAGTGGGAGGCTTTAGCCAAAACACAGTAGCAAAACAAGCATTCTGTCTTGTTTCAGAAGGCCAATGTATAAGCAAACTAGCATGAGATCTCCAACACAGATACAAAAAGAAAATAGTGAGCCCCTGAACCCTAGCATAACAGGTGGACCTGGGCAGGCCCATCTAGTGAGGTGGGAAAGCCTGCACCACCAGCATCAGCAGAGTGTGAAGCCACTATCACCTTCTAGAAGAGGTTCAGGATAATCTCCCCTTTCCCCTAGGAACAGACCTCAAACCTTGTGGTCATTGAAGACATAATAACTCCAGATGAAATTTCAAAGGGGAGTATGAATTCTCACTGAAAAGGCTCTATTAGAAAAATTTTAAAAAGGATCTTAAAAGAGAGTTGGAAAAAATGGGAAAGAAAATGAGAGTTTTGCAGAAGAATTTGGAAAAGAAAACACAAAAATTAACAAATCCATTTGATAAAATGGAAATATATGTGTGTGTGTGTGTGTGTGTGTGTGTGTGTGTATGTGTGTGTGTGTGTATAGATGTATGTATACCATAGAAAATTACTGTTTTTTTTAAATTTTAGCTTTCTATTTTGAAAATATATACAACATTTTCAACATTTACTCTTGTAAAAATTTGCGTTCCAAATTTTTCTCCCTCTCTTCCCCCCACACCCAATAGCCAATATATGTTAAATATGTGCAATTCATCTACATATACCTCTGCAATTATCCTGCTGCACAAGAAAAGTCAGATCTAAAGGGAAGAACAAATTGAGAAAGTAAGCAAAAAGCAAGCAAATAACAATAAATATGGTCAAAATACTGTGCTGTGATAGACATTCAGTTTCCATAGTCCTCTTTCTAGATGCAGATGGATCTCTTCATCACAAGTGTGTTGGAATTAGCCTAAATCACCTCATTGTTGTAAAGAGCCACATATATCAGAACTGATCATCATATAATCTTGTTGTTACTGTGTACAATGTTCTCTCTCATTTCTTTTCTCATTATTTCTTCTACCTCTATTATTTGCCTTTTGCAGTCTTTCGTGAGCATTTCTAAGAAGCCTCTTCAGGCTTGAGACCAATTTATATCATTCTTTGAGGCTTCTTCTCTGGATATTCACTTAGCATCAGCTCATGCAAGTCTCTCTGGGTCACTCTCATTCTGCTGATCATTTTGTATAGAATAATAATATTCGATAACATTCATGTATCGTAACTTATTCAGCCATTCTCCAATAGATGGGTCCCACTCAATTTCCAGTTTCTTTTCACTACAAAAAGGACTGCTATAAACATTTTTGCACAAGTGGGTCCTTTCCCCCTTTTATTATCTCTTTGGGATATGGGACTAGTAGAGAAACTACTGGATTAAAAGGTACACACAGTTTGATAGCCCTTAAGGTATAGTTCCAAATTGCTCTCCAGAATGTTTGGATCAGTTCACAACTCCACCAACAATGTATTAGTGTCACAGTTTTTCTACATCCCTTCCAACATTTATTATTATCTTGTCCTGTCATCTTAGTCAATCTGAGAGGTATGTAGTGGTACTTCAGATTTGTCTTAATTTGCATAATAATAATAAATTGCATAATAATGGTTTTAATTTCTGGGACAACCTAGGTCACTGGTTGCCAGTCTTACCTTATTCCAGGTCTTTGGATGTCTCTGGCCACTGCCTCATCTAGCAGTAGTTCTTTGTTCAACAGAGCACCCGGACACAGGAGCTGGAGCACGTAAGTTTTTATTGCACGCAATCACATCCTGTACTACTCTACTTTCTGGTCCCACTACTTATATTGAATCTATGAGGTCACACACACAGCCAATAAGAGAAGGAGATGTGTTCTGTTAATGATGCAGCCTCCATGCAGTCAGAGTTTCCACACTCATGGCAGTTCCTGCTAGCTACAATACTCACATCCAGGTGCCTCAGAGACTATGGCCTTTTTATTTCCTTGTTACTCCATGCTAGGTTCCTCTTCAAACCCTTACAACTCCCTTTTCTTATTTAGCAAGGACAGCTCATAGCATCAAACTGGCTTTAACATCAACAATGGCTCGCTTAATTAGTGAGATTTCAAAGTGTATAAAAATAGGACAAAAGCAAACAAAAAGTAAAATAGTGAGAGCTGGGCCCAATAGGGACCAAAACCAAGAAAAGGTAAAGTTCTGTAGTTTCAATTGTATACATCCGTTGACAAAGTAATGTACAAAGGGGGTGGGGGAGGTGTATACAAGAAAGGTCATATTCTTCAGCACTGCCTCACTAATTTTGGCAGCTGTATCTGTTGGGTTTTCATCCGCTAATTTGGAGATGTTGCCAACAGGTGGAAAGCAAGGCAAAGCTTCCCTCCAGCCCACCATATGAATAAAGGGGCTGTGGGAGAAGCACCCGAATCCATTGTCCAGTTTTGTCAGCCTCTAGGCATTGCACATCATCCAGGACAGTCCAATTTAGCTGTGAAACTGGTGCTGTGTTCACCATTTTTGGTGTCATGGTCAGGAGGAACATGCCTGTCCATCAGTGTCTGAAGGGCTGCTGACATCTAGGAGATCCTTCTGGGCCAAAGTTGGGGACAATATCATCATCTGGTCCTTCTCTTCTTGATTCCCCAAGTCACAAATGTTTCTGGTTGGAATCCATTCCTCAGTGCTAGGACTGCATCTGGAATGCCAAGAATATACCCGGGTCCCCAAAGCTTGACCCAACCTGGGTTCTTCCAGGTGCTGTTTAAGCCCTTCCACATCACTGTGGAGAGAGGGTTCCCATTCTTGTTGGCCAGTATGTTATTCAACTATGCCTTTTGTATGTGCCAAAAATGCATTGCTGGGATAAGATTCAGGAAATGTGAACATTGCAGGTAATTATATGTATATATTGCTGCATCTAAGAGGGCCTGCATGACCCGGGTGGAGAGTCATGCAAACCCCAACACTTCCTTTTCTTGTTTAGACAGGATATTATTAGGGTGCAATTAGCCTGTTCAACAATGGCTCAGCTGGTGGGATTTTGGGGATCCCAGTGGATTGGGCAATGCCAAATTCAATGCAGAAGAACCAAAAGGCAAAAGATGTATAAGCCAGCCCATTATCCATCTTAAGTGCATGTGGGACTCCTACAATGGAAAAACAATGATAATGATGGTTGATACCATGCCTAACTGTTTGCCCAGGATGGAGTGAAGCCATGAGGAATTGAGAGTGTGTATCCACAGTTACATGGATGCCCTGCTTCTTTACATGAGTAACATCCATTTGTCATAAAGCACTGGGCGACTCACCATGAGGATTCGTCACAGTATTGTGTGGAATAGGACAAAAAGGAGCACAAATAGTATAGCAGCAAACAATAGCCACTGCTTCTGCTTTAGAGATTCCATATAGCCTCCACAATGAGTGGGCAGATAAGTGAAACAAAGCATGTGCTTTTTGAGCAGGGGAAACAAAGTACAGGCTGCACAAAGGATAGAGAAGGGCTTCAGCTGCTCTATTGCCCTCATATATAGGACCGATACCATCAGTGTGAGACCTAACATGCATGATAAAAAGAGGCTCTGTCATTCAATGCATCTTGTGCCTGATGAAGGAGATCAGTGATAGTAGAATGTCTTTCATCTATATATGCATGTGGTAGATGTTGGATGACTTGGCAGGTCTGTCCATAATATTAATAGCCTCTTGATATCATTGCATGGCATATATGATTGTATATAATTCATTCTTTTGTGTGGAGCTATAAGGGGTGTCAAGAACGTGTCTTCTGAGTGTCTTCCCTCCTCAAATATTAGAATTTGTGAAAAGGAAAAAAATTCAATGAACAAAACACTCTTTTAAAAGTAAATTATGATATAATGATGATAGAGACAAGATGGCAAAGTAAAGTCAGGAAGCAACTCAAACTCTTCCAGTTTCCCTTGAAAACCACATGAAACCAAGGCTCTGAACAGAATCTGCTGTGATAAAACTACTCTCCAGCTCAAGATAGAGTGAAAAAACTTCAAGAAAGGTCACTCTCATTGGGGTAAAAAGGGTGTTCAGTCCTGCTCAGATAGAGTCTGGAAAAGCCAATGAAAAGGTTTTTACCACAGCAAATCAGACATGAAAACCCTAAATCTTGGCTCTGTAGAGGAGCAAATTGAGGGGCAGCTTCCAGTCCAAGCTCAGAGGGCAAACTCTACTAAAATAGGCTGTTTCCTGAAAAGAAGAAGCAAAGCTAACCCCTGCAAATATAAGGGGCCCCTTTGCTCAAAGCCAGGGCTGAGAGCTTCAGAAGAAGGTTGGGACAATAGGAATAGAGTAGTAAAAAATAGAGTAGAGCAGTAAAAAAAAAAAAAAAAGGAAATTAAAAAAAAATGGGCAAGAAACAAAAAAAGAACATTGATAATAGAAAGCTACTATGGTGACAGGGCAGGCCAAAACACAAACTCTCTATAACAGAACATCCACAGAAGAAATCCCAAAGACAGAGATAAATTGGCCACAAGCCAAAGAAGGCTTCTCGGAAATGCTCATTAAAAAAAACTTCAAAAGGCAAATGAGAGAAGTAGAAGAAAAAATGAGAAATAAATGAGAAGTATGCACGAAAAAGTAAAAAAATTTGGAAAAGGAAGGAAAAATTTTTCTGAAGAAAACAACTCTTTAAACAGTAGAATAAACAAATAGAAAAGGATATACAAAAGATAACTGAAGAAAATCACCCATTAAAAACTATGACAAAGCAAATGAAAGCTAATGACTGTGGAGAATTAAAGTCAATTAAACTAAAAAGAATGAAAAAAATGGAAGAAAATGTGAAATACATTGTTGTCAAAACAGCTGACCCAGAAAATAAATCCAGAAGAGAAAATTTAAATTTTTTTGGCCTACCTGAAAAACATGACCAAAAAAAGCCTGGAAAACATCCTATAAGAAGACATGCTATAAGAGACAAAACTGTCTCAATGTTCTAGAAAGAGAGGAAGAAATACTCATTGAAAGAATCCATCAATCATCTCTGCTAAGAATTCATACAAGGAAATTTGTGAAACCAAGGAACATTGTTGAAAAACAGTAAAACTACAATCTCAAAGGAAACTACTGCAAATTGCCAGGCAAAAAAACAAAAAAAGACATTAAGGGGTGGAAAGAGGTCTATATTGGAAAAAGAGGAAGAAGAAAATTAGTTCAAATGAACAGGTGCAAAAGACCTATCACAATAGAGGGAAAGAAGAGAGAAAGATGAGCATCAAGTGAAGCTTCTTCTCATCAGTTTGGGATCTCAGAGGGAATAATTTAATCATTCAATTTGGCATAGAAATTTATCTAACCCCATAAAGAAGTAGAAGGAGAAAGAGGAAAAGATAAGTGAGACACAGGATAGAAGGGAAGACAGAAACACTAGGAGAAAAGGTAAGAGAAGCGGGGAAGAGTTGATAGAAGATAAGAGAACAAAAGAATACACAAAAGGAACAAAAAGATAGAAGGAAAGAGAATAAAAGTATACACAGGGGAGGAAATAGGATGGAGAGAAATACAGAACTGGTAATCATAACTATGAATGTGAATGGGATAAACTATACCATACAACAGAGGGGAATTTCAGAGTTGATTAAAAAGCAATCCTGCAATATGATGTTTATAAGAAACACATTTGCCACAGAGAGATACATACAAAGTAATGAAAAAAGGCTGGAACAGAATTTATTATGCTTCAGCTGAAGTAAAAAAAAAAAAGCAATTCTGATCTCAGAACAAAAGCAAAAATAGATCTTATTAAAAGAGATAAGGAAGGAAAGTACATTTTGATAAAGGGTACAATAATGAACTAGTAATCATACTAAATGTATGATTCTCCCCAGAGAAAATTTTAAGCTAGTTACAGAAAGAAATAGACAGCAAAACTATATTAGTTGGGGACCTCAATTTTCCCCTCTTATAATCTAACCACAAAATAAACAAGAAAGAAACTGGGGAGGTTCAAAAAATTCTAGAAAATCTAGACATAACAGATCTCTGGAAAAAATTGAATAGGGACTGAAAAGAGGACATTGTACCTACACAAAGACTGACCATGTATTAGGGCATTAAAAGCCTCACAATCAAATGCAAAAAATCAGAAATAGTAAATTCTTCCTTTGAGGACCTCAGTGAAATAAAAAATTATATTGAATAAAGGACCAGGGAAGATAGACTAAAAACCAATTGGAATTTAAATAATCTAATTCTAAAATATGAATGGACCAAACAACAAATCACAGAAATAATCCTATTTTTTTCAAAGAGAATGACAATAATGAGACAATGTACCAAAACCAATGGGATACAGCCAAACTGTTCATAGGGAAAATTTTATGTTTCTCAATAGCTACATAAATACATTAGAGAAGGAGGAGATCAATGGATTGGGCATTTGGCTAAACATGCTAGAAAAAGAACAAATTAAAACCCCCAATTAAATACAAATGAGCAATTCTGAAACTCAGATGATATAATATTTTTTTCATTAATTCCCTTGATATTTTTGACCTTTTGGTCTTCCAGATGAAAATTTTTAAATTATTTTTTCTATTTGTGTAAATAATATTTTGGTAGTTTAATTGGTATGGCACTGAACAAGTAGGCCAATTTAAACAAATAGTCATTTTTATTATATTAGCTCAGCCAAATGATGAACAGTTGATAATTTTCCAATTGTTTAGATCTGACTTTATTTGTGTGAGAAGTGTTTTGAAATTGTGTTCATATAATTCTTGGGTTTGTCTTGCCAGGTAGATCCACAAGTATTTTATTTTGTCTACAGTTATGTTAAATGGAATTTCTCTTTCTTTCAATTGCTGATGGACTTTGTCAGCAATGTATAATAGTGCTGCTGACTTGTGTGGTTTATTCCATATCCTGCAACTTTTTTTTTTTTTTTTTGCAGTAGGTGTCTGCATGATTTTCTAAGTATAGAATTCTCTAAGTATATCATCATATTATAATCAAAGAATGATGATTTTATTTCCTCACTGCCTATTCTAATTCCTTTAATTTCTTTTACTTATTGTTAAAGCCAACATTTCTAGTACATTGTTCAATAATAGTGGTGATAATGGGCATCCTTCTTTTATCTCTGATCTTACTGGGAATGTGCCCAGTCTCTCTTCATTACAAATAATGCTTGTTGTAGATTTTAGATACTGCTTATTATTTTAAGTAAAGCTTCTTTTATCCCTATGTTTTTATTTATTAGTTCAATAGTTTTTTTTTTATTTTCTATGTTATTAATCTGATCTTTCAGTTTTATAATTTCTAATTTGGTATTTAATGGGGGGGATTGCTTTTTTAGTTGCATGCCTAATTCATTAATCTCCTCTTCCTCTACTTTATTCATATAGCTAATTACAGATATAAAATTTCCACTAATAACTGTTTTGGATGCATCCCATAGGTTTTGGTATGTTGTCTCATTATTGTCATTCTCTTGGATGAAATTATGAATTGATCCTGTGACTTGTTGTTTGATCCACTCATTTTTTAGAATTAGATAATTTAATTCCTTTTTTTGTCCATCTTTTCCTGGCCATTTATTCAATATAATTTTTCTTGCATTGTGATCTGAAAAGGAAGTATTTACTATTTCTGCCATTTTTTTTTTCATTTTATTGTGAGGTTTTTAATACCCTAAATGGTCAATATTTATGTATGTGCCATATACTGCCAAGAAAAATGTGTATTCTTTTCTATACTTATTAAATTTTCTCCAGAGTTCTATCATATCTAAGTTTTCTCAGAACCTATTAACCGTCTTTGTTTCTTTCTGTTATTTTGCATTTGCATTTGTCTTACTCTAAGAGGGAAAAGTTGAAGTCCTCCACTAGAACAGTTTTGCTATTTATCACTTCCTGTAACTAACTTAAAATCTTCTCTTAGAATTTGCCTGCTCTACCACTGGTGCAAGCACATTTAATATCATTACTACTGCATTATTTATGGTACCTTTTATAAGGATGTACTTTCTCTTCTTATCTCTTTTAATTAGATCTATTTTTAATTTTTGCTTTATCTGAGATTAGAATTGCTATCACTGCTTTTTATTTCTGCTAAAACATAATAAATTCTCTTCCAGTCTTTTACCTTTATTCTATGTGTGTTCTCTTAATATCTCCTCCCTTTTTAAAAAACATCCTTCTTTCTTATCCTTTTATCCTAATTCTTTTCCTTTCTATTTCCCCTTTTCTTTACCCTTTTTCCTCCTATTTCCTTATAGGATGAGATAAGTTTCTATATTAAAATAAACATGTCTGATATTTTCTTTATGAGATGATTCCAATGAGATTAAGGTTTACACAATTCTCATCCCCTCCCTTTTCCCCTGAATTATAATTTTTTTTTGCCTCTTCATGTGATAAATTTATACCCATTTTACCTCACCTTCCTTCCTCTTCCAGTACAATATCTTTACCACCCAAAGCTTCTTTTATTTACTTAGGCAATTGGGGTTAAGTGACTTGCCCAGGATCATAAAGCAAAGCTTCTTTTTTATATTATCACAGTAAACTCAAATTATACATATATACTCTATGTATGCCCCTAAGAAAGATTCAATCTAAAGAGTTAAATATATCATCTTTCTATATAAGGATGTAAATGTTTTAATCTTCCCTTTTTACTTCCCTTTTTACCTTTTTATGCTTTTCTTGAGTTTTCTTGAGTATTTGAAGATCAAATTTTCTGTTCAAAGTCTCTGGACTTTTCATCAAAAATTTTAAAAATCCCCTATTTCATTGAATGTCCATCTTTTTCCCTGAAAGATAATGCTTAATTTTGCTAGAGAATTGATTCTTGGATCTAGTCCAAGTTCCTTTGCTCTCTGCAGTATCATAATCCAGCCCATTCAATTATTTAAAGTGGAAATTAGTAGGGCCTGGGTAATCCTGATCATTGTTCCTTGTTATTTGAATTGTTTCTTTCTGGTTGCTTGCATTATTTTCTCCTTAATCTGAAAATTGTAGAATTTTGTTACAATATTCATTGGAGATTTCATTTTGGGGCCTCTTTCAGGAGGTGATCAGTAGATTCTTTGATTAGTTATTTTACCCTCTGTTTCTAGGCCATCAGGGCAGTTTTCCTTGATGACTTGTTGAAACATGTTGTCTAGGTTCTTTTATTCATCATGATTTTCAGGAAGTCCAACAATTCTTAGATTTCTCTCTCCTGGATCTATGTTTCATGTCACTTTCTGATGATGTATGCTACATTTTCTTTTATTTTTAATTTTTTTGATTTTGTTTGACTGGGTCTTGATGTCTCATTGAATCATTTACTTCCATTTGTCCAATTGTAATCTTTAATGAATCATTTTCTTCAGTTGTCTTTTTATCTCCTTTTGCATTTGGCCAATTGAAGTATTAAGTGAATTGTTTTGTTCATTGAATTTGTTTGTATTTTGGAAATTTTGTTCTTCAGGGAGTTATTTTCTTTTTCCATTTCATTAATACTATTCTTTAAATGAATGGGTAAAACAGCAAATTATAGACACAATCAATAATTTCACCCAAGGAAATGACAATAATGAGACAACATATTAAAATTTGTGGGATGCAGTCACAGTAGTAATTAGGGGAATTTTGTAGCTCTAGATGATTCCTTCATAAAATAAAGAGGTGATTAATAAATTAGTCTTGCAACTAAAGAAGGTAGAAAAAGAACAAATTAAAAACACCTGATTAAATACCAAATTTGAAATTCTAAAAATAAAAAGGGAGATTAATAAAATTGAAAATATGAAAACCATTGAATTAAAAAATTAAACTGAGCTTTTGAAAAACCAACAAAATAGATAAACCTTTAGTTAATCTGATTAGAAAAAGGAAAGAGGAAAATCAAATTGTTAGTTTCAAAAATGAAAAGGGAGAACTTTCTACCAATGAAGAAGATATTAGAGCAATATCTAGGATATATTTTGCCCAACTTTATGTCAATAAATCTGATAATATTAGTGAAATGGAGGAATACCCTACAAAAATATAGATTGCCCAGATTTAACAGAAGAGGAAATAAATAGTCCCATTTTAGAAAAAGAAATAGAACATGATGTTAATCAATTCCCTAGGAAAAATTTTACGGGGTCAAATGGATTTACATGTGAATTCTACCAAACATTTAAAGAACATTTAAGTCCAATACTATGCAAACTAGCTGAAAAAACAGGGAAAGCAGGACTCCTACAAAATTCCTTTTATGACACAGGCATGGTACTGATACTTAAACTAGGTAGGATGCAAACAGAGAAAGAAAATTATAAAACAATTTCCCTAATGGATATTGATGCAAAACTCTTTAATAAAATATTAGCAAAGAGATTACAGCAAGTTATCCCTAGGATAATACACTATGACCAAGTAGGATTTATGCCAAGAATGAAAAGCTGGTTCAATATTACAAAAACCATCAGTGTAATTGATTATAGCAATAACCAAACTAACAAAATTAATATGATTATCTCAATAGATGCAGAAAAAGCATTTGATAAAATCCACCATCAATTCCTATTAAAAACACTGTAGAGTACAGGAATAAATGGACTTTTCCTTAAAATGACCATTAGCATCTATTTAAAATCATCAGCAAGTATCATATGTAATGGGAACAAACTATAACCATTTCAAATGAGATCAGGGGTGAAACAAGGTTGCCCACTATCATCATTACTGTTCAGTATTGTATTAGGCATGTTAGCTTTGGCAACAAGAGAAGAAAAAGAGATTAAAGGAATTAGACTAGATAAGGAGAAAACCAAATTATCTCTCTTTGCAGATGATAAGATGGTATACTTAGAGAACCCTAGAGAATGAACTAAAAAACTACTAAAAACAATCCACAACTTTAACAAAGCTGCAAAATACAAAGTAAATCCACAATCATTAGCATTTTTATATGTTGCCAACAAAGTCTAGCAGCAAGAGATACAAAGAGAAATTCCATTTAAAATAACTGTTGATAGTATAAAATATTTGGGAATCTATCTGCCAAAGCAAAGTCTGGAATTATATGAACACAACTACAAAACCCTTTCCACACAAATAATGTCAGATCTAAACAATTGGAAAGATATCAAGTGTTCTTGGGTAGCCTGAGTGAATATAATAATAATAATATATATGTATATATACATATATATAATACATATAGTATGTATATATAATATATAATAAAATGACAATACTATTTGGATTAATCTACTTATTCAATACCATATCAATCAAATTCCCAATAAATTATTTTATAGATTGTTAGGTTCTAGGTGAAAGGGCAGGTCAATTTTCCAAGAACACCCTTAGCTGTGGATCAAAACATCTGAAGGAGTTACTGACACAGGTATTGTTTGTGGACTGGGAATGAAATAAATTGGAGGCAGAGGGAAGAGAAGAGAGGTCAGGCAATGCAACTACCTCTCAGGGGAAAGGTCAAAAAATAGCAACTGCCTCTCAGTCTACTTGCATCATTATCATCATCTGATCACATGAAGAGATCCATTCTACAAATCTGAGTTAGACCTCCAAAATCTACTAGCAGGTGGCTCCTGTATCACAACAATAGATTTAGAAAAATAATAACAAAGTTTATCTGGAAGAACAAAAGGTCTGGAAAAAAATGAATTGAAGGTGGCCTAGCCGTGCGAGATCTAAAACTATATTATAAAGCAGCAGTCATCAAAATCATATGGTACTGGCTAAGAAATATAGTCTATCAGTAGAATAGATTAGACTAACAGGACAAAATAGTCAATTACTATAATAATCTAATGTTTGACAATCTCAAAGACCCCAGCTTTTGGCATAAGAACTCGTAATTTGACAAAAACCACTGGGAAAATTGGAGGTTAATGTGGCAGAAGCTGAGCATTGACCCACACCTGACACTATATATAAAAAAAAGTCAAAATGTGTTCATGATCTAAACAAAAAGAGTGATATTATAAGCAAATTAGAAGAACATAGGATAGTTTACCTTTCAGATCTGTGGAGGAAGGAATTTGTGACCAAAGAAGAACTGAACATCATTAGTAATAACAAAATAGATAATTTTAATTATATTAAATTAAAATGTTTTGGTATGAACAAAATTAATGCAGACAAGATTAGAAGGGAAGCAATAAACCAGGAAAACATATTTACATTTAAAGGTTAAAGGCCTTATTTCTAAAACATATAGAAAATTGACTCAAATTTATAAGAACTCAAGCCAATTAATAAATGGTCAAAAGCCATGAACAGAGTATTTCCAGATGAAGAAATTGAAATCATTTTAGTCATATGAAAAGGTGCTCTAAATCACCATTGATCACAGAAATGCAAATTAAAACAACTCTGAGATACCATTATATACCTCTCAGATTGACTAAGATGACAGAAAAAGATAATGATGAATGTTGGAGAGGATGTGGAAAACTGGGACACTAATACATTGTTGGTGTAGCTGTGAACTAATTCAACCACTCTAGAGAGCAATTTGGAACTATGCCTAAAGGGTAAGAAAAATGTTCATACCCAGCAATTTTTCTCCTGGGTTTGTATCCTAAAGAGATCATAAAGGAGGGAAAGGGATCTACAAGCACAAAAAGTATTTGTGGCAGCCCTTTTTGTATTGACAAAAAACTGGAAACTGAGTGGATGCGCATCAGCTGGAAAATGGCTGAACAAGTTATGGTATATGCATGTTATAGAATATTATTATTTTTTTTTAAGAAATGATCAGCAGGATGATTTCAGAGAGGTCTGGAGAGACCGTATAATGAATTGGTGTTAAATGAAATGAGCAGAACCAAGAGATTATTATGTACACAACAAGTTTATACAATGATCAATTCTGATGGACATGATTCTTGTGAACAATGAGATGATACAGACCAGTTCCAATGATCTTATGATGAAGAGAGCCATCCATACCCAGAGAGAGGACTGGGAAATGAGTGTGCTTCACAACATAGTATTTTCACTCTTTTTATTGTTTGCTTACATTTTGTTTTCTTTCTCATTTTTTCCTGCTTGATTTGATTTTTCTTATGCAGCAAGATAACTATAAATATGTATGCATATTTAGGATTTAACATATATTTCTACCATGTTTAATGTACATTGAATTACTTGCCATCTAGGGGAGAGGGTGGAGGAAGGGGAAGAAATTCAAATGCCATGTTTTGCAAAGGTTAATGTTGAAAAATTATCCATGCATATGTTTTCAAATAAAAAGCTTTAATTAAAAAATACTATTCTTTAAGAAGTGGTTTTCTGTGTTTTCTTTTCCAGAGCTCTCATTTCCTTTCCTTATTTTTCTTCTAACTCTCTTCTAAGATCATTTTTGAATTCTTATAAGAGAGCCTTGTAAGATGGAGCCCAACTCATATCACCCTTTGGGGCTTCATTTGGAGACATTTTGCCTTTAGTGTCCTCAGGTTTTGAGATCTGTTCTTCTCTGTCTCCAAAAATGCTTTCTATGATCAGAGCTCTTTTTGATTATTTTGCTCACTTTTAAAGCTTGAAATCTGCTCTTAGGGAATAGAGGAGATTGTCCCAAGCTTCCCCTAGAGGTGACAGCAGTTTCACTCTGCCTAGCGTTAGTGTTGTTGCCTTTCTTCTCATGCTAGATGGGCATGGACAAGTCTCAAGTTATGCTGAAATTCAAGTAGTTGCATTGAAGGTCTCACAGCTAGTCTGCTGATCCATGCTGAACTAGGACACAGTAGCAAATCATGGTATATTTTGGCTAAGGGACACTTCTCTGCCTTGGCTCTCCTTGCACTGCATTGAGCTCTGCTGCTGCTGCACTCACTTGCAAACCCCATCATCTGACATGATTGAGACAGACCTTTCCTAAAGTTTTTTTTTTTAATTATCTTCTGTGGGAAATTTATTACACTGCAAATATTTGTGGATTCTGTCACTTCAAATCTTGTTCAGAGTCTTAATATGGTGTTAATCTGAAGTAAATCAGGAAGAGCTCAAAAACCTGTTCATTCTCCACCATTGTATTTGTCCAGGACTTTTATTTTAGAATATATTTTGATACTTAAAACCTGGGTGATCAGAGAAAATTAAGTAACTTCTCTGCCACTCTATTTTTCATTCATAAAAGGAGAACATTGGACTCCATGACCTCTAATATTTTAACTGACCTGAGTTTAGGATCTACAATCTCTTAAGGAGACTGGTGGACAATGTATCTTCTATAAATCAGCAAATCCACTAGTAAAAACAATGCCCATTAGTTAGGGCTGAATCTTTCTTTTAAAAATATAATTTATTACAAAAGTAGAAACAATGTCAACAACCTTGAATTGAGGTATACTTAATGAAATGTGAGAATTGTAAAAGCAAGCTTTTGCTGCTGATTTATTTTAAACTCCAGATTACATTGATATGGACATAAAAATCATAGTTTTTTAGATAACTTTTTGGAGAAGGGAAGATTTTTGTCTCAAAATACTCAAATATATCTCATCAATCTGAAAGTTTCCTTCAAGGATAAAGATCATTAACCATCCATATATGTCTAGACTATATAATTTTATCACATTTTGCAAAAAAATTACCAAAAGGATTCCATCTTTTGGCATAAGACCTTCCTTTTATCCCAGCAATGTGAAGGTGGGGCATGAGGGGAACACTCCAGCTAATGATATACCTGCATACACGTACCCATTGTACCCAGGTACTTATACCCCTAACCATAGACACGTTTTAACCTTATCTTGGTTTATGGTGTGAGATGGGAGTCTATGGCTACTTTCTGTCCTGTTTTCCCAGCAGTTTTTGTCAAATAGTGAGTTTATTTTCCAGAAGCTAGAGTCTTTGTGTTTATCAAACTGTAGTTTATTTTAATCATCTATTGCTGTATTTTTGTACCTAATATATTCCACATATGCATCATTCTATTCCAAATAGTTTTAATAATTGTCACTTTATAATATAGTTATAGATATAGTGAGTCTAGTTCACCTTTCTCCACATTTTTTCCATTAATTCATTTGATATGTTTGACCATTTGTTTTCCAAATGAAATTTTGGTGTTATGTTTTTTAATTTATAAAATAATTTTGGTAGTTTGGTATGGAACTAAATATATAAATTAATTTAGATAGAACTTTCACTTTTATTATATTACTTTGGTTTATCTGAGCATTTAATATTTTTATAATTGTTTAGAACTGACTCTACATAAAAAGTGTTTTGCAATTGTTGCAATTTTTGGATGTGTCTTGCAGGTAGGGCAGGTAGACTCCTATATGTTTTATGTTCTTTACATTTATTTTAAATGGAATTTCTCTTTCTATCTCTTGCTGCTGGATTTTTTTCTTATTATTTGTTTGTTTATTTTCTTTGGCAATATGTAGAAAAGTTAATGATTTGTCTGGGCTTATTTTACATCCAGCAATTTTGTTTGAGGTCTTAATTGTTTCAAATAGTTTTTTAAAGTTGATTCTCTAAGTATATCATCATATTATCTGTAAAGAGTGATAATTTTGTTTTTTTTTATAGCCTACTATAATTTCTCCAATTTCTTTCTTATTACTAAAGCTAACAGAATGTAAAATTTCTTAAGGAAAACTCATTAAGATATTGAGTAAAACCTTTAAAAAAAAGAGCATTTCAAAGGGAAAATATTAATTTATAGTGTTAAAGTTTAGTTTATCTGAAAAACTGACCAGAATTATTCCCCAAATTTCATTGGAATCTTAGGATTATAGATTTTTAGTTAAAAGGAATGTTTCCTTTCATTTTATTTCACTGAAATTTTACAAATTTAAAATTTCTTAAAAATGCACCATAATCTAAGAAAGTTGAGATTATTCTTCATTCAGTGATTAGTATATATTTTAATTAGTCCTTTTCTATTTCTTCTAAAATTGAAATGAACTTACTTGTGGGATATATGTTTGGAGGGGAAAGAGGGAGATATTCATTTCAGAATTCTTTGAACTGTTTAGGCTGTTTTGGTGGGGGTAAGATGCATTTAGAGACTCATGAGGGCATGACACATCTGGTTTTGGAAAGATATTAAATATAGATGTATTCTAGTAGTTCAGTGAAACTATTATTAAATTTTTTGTCACTCCCTCTAGTGGTAAAATGAATAGCCAGATGTGTTTTCCCATTTCTGGGACACTAGAGCATTTCTTTTTATAAATCTTCCTCAGGGAGGGGATTCTATGTAATATCCTAGAAGATTTCCTTTCTGGCTTATCACATTCAATAGCTCTAGTGTAGCACAAAGACTGTTCATTTGTTACCCCCTTACAGTCCAACTTCATTCCTCGTCATGGAAAGAGCTCTCTCCTATCTATCTATTATAATTTGTCTATTTAAATTTTAAGTAGAGCTTTTTTTGTTTTTGTTTTTGTTTTTGTTTTTTTACTGGAGAACCTTCTCCTAACTGGTTCCCCTTCTCCTACTTTCTATCCTTTTCAATTTATTCTCACAAGCTACCAAAAAAATCACTCTAAAGCACAGGTCTAAAAACATCACCCTACTACTCAGAAATCTTCAATATCTCTCAGTTGCTACCACAACAAAATTTATTTTTCTCATCTTAAAATTTAAATATCCTTATGATCTGATATTCATTACCTCTTTCAGTTTTATTTTATACTATCAACACATTGATTGTTCTCTGAATTCAAAATTCCATCTTTTTGAATAGGCAGTTCTCTAATGCATGCAACATATTTCCACTTCACATCTTCCTCTTTTGTCAATAGGCACCTTTAAAGTTTAACTCAAATACTCTTATAGAAAGCATTCACTAAGCAGTTGTTATTTTTTCTCAATTCCAACTGTCTTGTGTTTATTTATCTGCATATTGAAATAGGGGCTTCTTATTGAAATTGGTAAAATTGAATATCAGGTAGAAAAACTTTAGCTTAGATACATACATGAAAGCATATGCTACTACAGACAACATATCCTATGATATATAATAAGTATTTATGATTTGTATGGTAAAAGAATAAGAAAATGAAATTGGATTGTAATTGGATTTTCAGGTCACTAATCTCTCCTGATTTTCCTCCTTCCTAACTGATCCTTTTCTATTTTCTTTGCTGTAATCTCAACCAGATCATGCCCTTAACTGTGTAAATATTGTACAACTTCTGCCCTGGTCTCTTCTCTCTTCTCTTACTATACTACTTCCCTTAGTAATGTCATTGGTTCCCAGAGATTTTCAAGGCTACTGATTTTTTCCCACCTTCTCTGATAACCTCTAATCTTGCATTTCTAATTGCCTTTCAGGAATCTTAAATCAGATATCTGGTAGGCATCTTAAACTAAACATGTCCAAAATGAAACTAATTATCCTTTCTGTAAGGGCTAAAAAGCCTCTAGAAGCAAGGAATGCAATTCAAGGCATGTGGGAGGACCTGAGGGATGAGAGGTACCAAGGCACAGGCAAGTCCTACGTGGAGATGGGGCATAGCCCCAGGAAGCGGTATCTGACCCCAGATACCACGTCTCCCTCCTTAGTGCTCTCAAAGCCTAGCATGCCTCCCTCCTTCTTCTCGGGCCAATCCCATTATGCCAGGTTCCTAGAGGACCTTCCCTTCCCCCAGATTTTCAGGAGGATATAAATATATCTAAGAATAAAGTCCTCTTTCACTTCACCCCTACCTACCGGTGGTCTGTCTCTGTGGGATCCGGATTGGTGCCTGAAGATGGGTAAATGTGGCCCAGCTGTGCCATTGATGAACGGGCATTAAGAGTAGCTCAAAGAGGAGCTACCAGGATAGAGTAGTCCATAGGGGTGTAACACTTTCCCTTAACTATCCTCCTCCTACCTTCCCTATGATTGTAGAGGGATTACATTCTTGCCTCCTCACTATTTCTTATATCATATCCTATCTGTTGCCAGGGTTATTCCAATCTTTTCTTCTTTTAGCCGTAAAGTGATGTTCTTAAGGCCCAAGTAGGATGCCACTTAATCACTCAATAAACTCTAGTGATTTTCAGTCATCTCCAGAATCAAATACAAATTCCCTTGCTTAGAACACAAAGCCCTTCATAACCTAAGCCCCTGTTTCTTTTCAAGTCATCTCACACTTTAGTCCTTGATGCTTGGATTCATGATTTGACACTGAGTTCTTAGTTGTTCCATGAATTAGTCAATCCATCCCCCTTAGCTTAGACACTGTCACTGGCTGTTCTCAATGTCTGGAATGCTCTACTTTCTCACCTTTGCTTAATAGCTTTCATGGCTTCCTTTTTCTTTTAATTCATATTAAAATCCTATGCACCAGAAAAAGTCTTTCATATAAGGGAATCATTTACATGTCAATTTTAGGTAAGTTGTGGTATAGATTGTAAATGGTTAGGAATGGATTAGGAGAGAAATGACTCTGAATGGCATTTTCAAGATCTAAGTACATGAAAAGAATGGATGATATAAGATATTTTTTAAAATGTTGAAACCTGGGCATAATTGGAATGGAAACGAGGTGAAATTGTGGGTGAGATTGAAGACTAGAAAAAAATGGATGAGTGAGGAAGGGAAAATTCCTAGAAGAATTGGAAGGAGTTGGGAATCACAAGTAAAGCTATTTACCTCATTAAGGAGAAAGGTTATGTATATCAGAAAGTGAAACAAAGGCAAAGAAAAATATCACTCATTCATGGAGTTGTAGATTAGGGCAGGAAAAGGTTGTAGATTAATGAAGATGATATAATGACATTGAAGGGAATAAAGGTCCAGCTTAAATGTTTTCCTTGGAGAGGGAAATAATACTGTTGAAGGAACTGATTTCATATGTCACAAGGCAAGAGGAAATATCATTTTGCTTTAAAAGTTGTATTCTTAAATTGCACTATTCTTCAAGATGAACATGTAGAGAAAAAGACTTTCATAAATATAGTTACATTTCATGTGCCAACATCTGTGAAGGAAATTGAAGAGCAGAGGAATTCTAAAAAGAACTTCAGGAGGTTCTACTAATTAAATCTGTATAAATTTGAAAATCCAATGTTTTCAAAAGAAAGGTGAACATAGGGAAAGAAGATAAAAATATATTGGAAAATATAATATATGAGTTTGAAGTGAATGAAGTCAAAGGCCATTCTTATCCCTACATAGATTCTCAACATAATATCATCTTAGTTTCTAAATTGTGTCATGCTGCATTGCCTTAAAGTTGCCAAATCTTGTTTCTACATGCACAACATCTCTTGTGTAGATCTTCTCTTTCGTAATCACCACATTTGCTCAGGACTTCATTTTCTTTTGTCTCGACTGCTACAAGAATTGCTCTCCCAGGTTTTAGTTTCTATTTATTTATTTATTCTGACTTTAGCTGCCAAAATGATTTTCTTAAAATGCATGTTTTTACAACGTATCTTCATAAACTTCAGTTTTTTATTTCTTCTAGGATCAAAAAGAAACTGCTTAGTCCTATCCTCATGATGGGAAAACTTGAATGGATTGTGATCTATACTATGAATGGAGAGGACATCATCTGATAGTCACATCCTTGAGAAAAGAGATTTTTTTTTCATTTTTGTCTTTGTCTTTGAGTATTGTTTAATATAGTAAAGTCAATGTTTTTTGATAGATTGCAGGAATTTCCCAATTTAATATTTATAACATTTTTCTTACATAATGATGTGAATTAAGTGAAGCAATTGGTTCAAATTATATTGTAATTGTCTGCAATAATTGGTTTTGTTTGTGCAAAAACATTTAATTTTATGTAATCAAAATTGTCCATTTTGCCTTCCCTAATATTCTCTAATTCTTCTTTGGTCATAAACTCCTCTTTTCTACAAAGATCTGATATGGATATTATGCTTTGCTTTCTTAATTTGTCTATGATGTCAACCTTTATGTTCAAATCAAAACCATTTTGAACTTATTTTGGTATGGGGTATTCAATGTAGGTCTATGCATTGTTTCTGGCATATTATTTTCCGATTTTCCCAGAAATTTTTGTCAAATAATAAGTTCTTATTCCAGAAGCTGAAGTTTGAGGTTTTATCAAATAATAGATTGCCATAGACTTTGATTATTATGTCATGTGTATCTAATCTATTCCATTGACCCACCACTCAATATTTTGTGGTTTGCTTTTTCTAGTTCTAATAGAACAAGGCTGATATCCTTCATTAGTATAGTTTTGCTGTCTATTTTTTCTTGTAGCTCTCTTGACTTCTCCTCTAGGAATTTGAATACTATATACCACTTGGTGAATATGTGTTTAATATTGATATTACTTTATCATTATTTATGGTACCTTTTAGCAAGATGTAATTTCCTTGGGACACCAATACATTGCTGATAGAGTTGTGAAATAATTTAGACAGCAATTTGGAACTATGCTCAAAGGGTTACACAACTGCATACCCTTTGACCCAGTAGTGCCATTACTAGGTCTGTATCTCAAGGAAATCATAAAGGAGGGAAAAGGTTCCACATGTGAAAAAATGTAGCAGCTCTTTTAGTGGTAATAAAGAATTTGAAAATGAGTATATACCCATCAATTGAGAATGGCTGTACAAGATGTGATATATGAAATTAATGGAATGTTATTGTTCTATAAAAAATGATGAACAAGAGGATTTTAGAAAGTCCTGGAAAGATTTACATGAACTGGTGCTGAGTGAAACAAGCATAACTAGGAATACCTTATACACAATAACAGCAAGAAGGTGTAATGATCATCTATGAAAGGCTTGGTTCTTCGCAATGATTCAGGAATCCCAATAGACTTTAGAAAGAAAATGTCATCTGCATTCAGAAAAAGAACTAAGAACACTGAATGTAAATCAACACATGCTATGTTCACTTCTTTTTTCTGTTTTTTTAATCTCTCCCATGTTTTTTCCGTTTTGCTCTGATTTTTCTTTCCCAACATGATTCATAAAACAATGTATATTAAAAATAAGTAAACTTACTACAATAAAAAAGAAACGTATTGACCACATGCAAAAGGAGGTAAAAAAATTTAAAGAAAATAATTCAGTAAAAAATCTTAGAATTGAATGAAGTGAATGATTCAATGAGATATCAAGAATCAGTCAAATAAAATCAAAACAAATGAAAAAAGAGAAGAAATGCAAAATACCTCATTGTAATAACAATTGACCTGGAAAATAGATCCAGAGGAAACAACACAAGAATTATTGGTCTACTTGAAAAAGAACAATTTAAAAAAGAACCTGAATACATCTTTCAAGAAGTCATCAAGGAAAACTGCCTTGATATCCTAGCCTTTGAAAGAATCTACCTATCACTCCCTGAAAGAGACCCCAAAATGAAAACTTCAAGGAATATTATACCTAAAATCCAGGAGGAGGGTAATAGAAGGGAGAACAGAAGTATAAGAGGAAAGAAATAAGAAAGGAATAAGAGCTGAAAAACTAAAAGGCAGATTGAGGGAAATGATGATCAGAAGCAGAACACTGGTGAGAAGGAGAAAGGGGGAAAAGGAGAGAAAAAAAGTATAACTTGGGAAAAATAAGATAGCAGGAAATAAAGAATTAATAATTTTAACTGTGAATGTGAATGGGATGAATTTTCCCATAAAGTGGAAACTGATAGAAGACTGGATTAAAAGCCAGAATTCTACAATATGTTGTACAATATGCTCATAAAAAACAAGCAGAGAAAACACATACAGAATAAATGTAAAAGCCTGGAGCAGAATCTATTTTGCTTTGTGGAAGTAAAAAAAAAATGTAGGGCTATATATCTTGAACTCAGATCAATAAAAAGCAAAAATCTATCTAATTAAAAGAGAGGAGATAAACCTCATTTTGCTAAAGGGTACTATAGATTATGAAGTATTATGACTATAAACACATATGCACCCAGTGGTATAGCTTTCAAATTCTTGGGAAGAAATTGATAACAAAAAATGCTAATGGGGGATCTCAACTTCCCTTTAACAGAACTAGATCAATCAAACTTCAAAATAAATAAGAAAAAAAAGTTAAGAGGGTAAATAGAATTTTTAAAAATAGATATGGTGGATATTTGTAGAAAATTGAATGGGGATAGAAAGGAATATATATTTCTTCTCAGTGGTACATGGAACCTAAACAAAAATTAACCATGTATTAAGGCATAAAACCTTACAATCAAATGCAGAAAGTCAGAAATAATAAATGTACCCTTTTCATATTATGATGCAATAAAAATTACATGTAAAAAAGAGCTGGGGAAAAATAAATCAAACATTAATTGAAAACTAATCTAATCTGAAAAAAAAAGAGTGGCTGAAACAACAAATCATAGAAACAATAATTTCATCCAAGAAAAATGACAATAATGAGACAACATAACAAAATTTAAGGAATGTAGTTCTTAGAGGAAATTATATATCTCTAGATACTTACATGAGCATGCAACTGAAAAACCTAGAAAAAGAACAAATTAAAAGCCCCTAATTAAACACAAAATTTGAAATTCTGAAAATAAAAGGAAGATTAATAAAATTGAAAGTAAAAAAAAAAAAAAAACTATTGAACTATCAAACAAAACTAAAGTTATTTTGCGGAAAGAAAACTCAGCAAAATCAGTAAACTGTTAGTCAATTTGTTTAGAAAAAGAAAAGAAAAATCAAATTAATAGTATCAAAAATGAAAAGGGCAAACATCACCAATGAAGAAATTAAGGTAATTATTAGAAGCTATTTTGCCCAACTGTGTACCAACAAATTTGATAATCTACATGAAATGAATGAGTACTTACAAAAATATAGATTGTCCACAGAAGGGGAAATAAATTACTTAAATATTTCCATTTTAGGCCAAATGAATTTACAAGTGAATTATACCACACATTTAAATAACATTTATTTCAAACACTAGGCAAATATTTTGAAAAATAGGAAAAGAATAGTCCTACCAAATTTATTTTAACACACAGATATGATTTTAATATCTAAACCGGATAGGGCCAAAATGGAAAGAAAATTATAGACCAATTTCCCTAATAAATAATGACGCAAAAATCTTAAACATTATCATTATCATAAACATTATCAGAGATTATGGTAACTCATCACCATGATAATACACTGTGTCAAAGCACAATTTATACCAGGAATGCAGGGCTGGTTCAATATCAGGAAAAATATTAATATAATTTACTATTTCAGTAACCAAACTTGCAAAAAATCACATAATTATATTAATAGATGTAGAAAAAAATTGACAAAATCCAACACTATTTTCTATTAAAAACACTAGAAAGTATAGAAATAAGTGGAGTTTTCCTTAAAATGATCAGTAGCATCTACTTAAAACCATCATCAAGCCAAATATTCCCTTCCTCTTTCCTTCTCCCTCCCCCCCCATCTTTCTTTTGCAATCAGTGGAGGAAAATGAGAGAGAAAAATCAAGTTTTACTCATTGGAAAATATATTTAAAAAAACAAAGATAAGAAAAATAGTAAAATATGGGATGTAAGGTAACACAGTTAGGAAGATTCATCAGTGAAGAATTGTAAACCTTCCTATAGAAGCTATATTTGTCAAATTATGGGTGAAAAAAAGTTGGAAAGGAAAACTAACAAGCTAGAGAACAAAATTTTAACTTGCAGTTATCTTCAGTGTCTTAAAAAGTGTATTAATTTTCTTTAAAAGCTGAATTTGATATGGATTTAATGAAGCTATATATTTGTTTTTTGCCTCTCTGTATCACCATATATCTTCATCAACTGTTGATCAAACTATCTACATGAACTGCTTTTTTGTTGTTGTTAAAGATTTAGAAAAGTGCTACTCTTTGGGATTTCTCTCTCAAAATCTTTATGACCCAATTTCTCAGGTTTTCTTTGCATAGATACTGGAGTGGTTTGCTATTTCCTTCTCTAGTTCATTTTAAATATGAGAAAATTGAGATAAACAAGGTTAAGTGACTTGTCCAGGTCACATAGTTAGGAAGTGTCTGAAGGGAGATTTGAACTCAAGAAGAAAATATTTTTTTTATTTCAAGCTCAGTCCCTATCCACTGTACCACTAGTCATCATATTATATATCTTATTTATTTTCATATGAAAGGTCCCTTAAAACAATCTTCAATCACTAGTTTCTAGTTTATTAAATGTTTGCAATTATTATATTAAAGGATTGAAGGAAACCTACTTATTTTGCTTTGGATATTGCATTGATTTTTACAGTCTTGCTATAGCAGTATAATCTCTAGAAGCTTGTTGCTGAGGTGGTCTTTATAGGAATAAGATAATTATTTTGATTTGTTTTTCAATAGTAAAAGGATAATAATCCTGGTTTTCCTCAACAGAGGTCATCTTAGTGACATGAGGATTAATTAGTATCTTTTGAAGAACTATAAAACAACAAAAATGTAAAAATCATAATATTTAATTTATACAACCCAATAATCTCTCCTTTAAATAAAATAAAGGGAAAGAAAATGAAGCATGATGTTCTCTTGCAAGAATCTAAAAATGGCTTCTTATTTCTGACCACACATGTCCATGTGTTCCTGAGTAAAGAGAGTTGGGTGGAAAATAAACCACATTGGAGCTAACAATAGATTAACGAGGATCAAAGATGAACTTCAAGGATTCATGGGATGTGAATCATTTAAAAAGATATGTCCTGACCCTCCCAAAACCTACAGACTCCAACATATCTTTAAAACATTATCCAATTGTGAACTCCCACTGAAAATTAGGATATTTTTTCCTCTCTTGGGAAAAAAAAATCATTAGTTATAATTTGATGCTATGCAAATTAATTGATACAAATGCAAATGAAACTTTATTAAGTTCTTCATTCCACTCATACACTCAGAACAAAGAAATGAAGATGGAAAATGTAGTGTTGTGTGTGACAAAATGTAAGTCATATTAAGTGGATTGAAGAAAGAATGGGAGTAATGTATAAAAAGACCTGAAAGGGGGAAGTTTATAATTTGATTTAGGTGCCAAAAAGAGGCATCTATTTGAGGCTAAAGTAACACTACACTACAGAGTAATACTAAAAAATTAATGAGTAAGAAGACCACTTTGCAGCTATATGGAAAATGGATAACTCAAGCATGGAATGACTTGATATAGGAAGAACAAGTAGAAAGTTATTATAGTAAGCCAACTAGGAAGTCACAAGAGCCTAACTTTTAATTCTGGCTACATGAATACACAGAAGTGAATATATATGTGAAATGTTGCAAAGTTGGCACTATATATATATATATATATATATATATATATATATATATATAATTGTTAACTATGTATGGGGTGAATGAGAGTGATAGGTGAGGATGACATACTGGCTGTGAACCTGACTTACTGAGAAGATGGTAGTACCCTGGAAACAAATTCATAATAATTAAGAGGCATAGGTTGTTGGGGGAAAATAATTCTATTTTGAACATGTATTTGAGATGACTATGAAACATCTAATTTGAAATTCTTTACATATGGAACTAGAATTCAGGCAAGAGATTAGGTGTAGACATATAGATCTGAACCTGAATAGAGATAAAAATGAATAAGATCAGATGACATCACTCTCTCTCTGATGTCATCTGATCTTATTCATTTTTATCTCTATTCAGGTTCAGATCTATATGTCTATATATATATATATATATATATATATATATATAATATATATATATATATATATATTATATATATATATATAGAGAGAGAGAGAGAGAGAGAGAGAGAGAGAGAGAGAGAGAAATTAGGATACTTCCACTATAAGTAGATTTGTCATAAATGAAGAAGACTAAGATGTGGTCAGATAAGTAGGAGAAACAAGAAACAAAACAAGGCACAATGAATGAAAGGATGAAGACTGAGGAGATGCAATTATATTGGCAATTAAGAGATCATCTGTACCTTTGGAAACAACAGTTTTAGTTAAGTTTCTGGGGGCCAGAAGCCAGTTTCAGAAGGTTGAAAAGTGTACAGATGGCTTTTCGAAGCATTTAGCTGAGAGGTAATAGAAAATTAAGCAATGACTAGGGTAGGATCTAGTGACATTTTTCATAGGATCTAGTGACATTTTTCTCAATATGTAAGACATATGTTTGTAGGCAGTAGGTTAGAACTGTATTATATAGAAAGAGTGAAGATTAGAGAAAGAGTTGATGAAAATGGGTGACATCTGCTACAGAAGACTGGAGGATAAAGTATTTAGAGTACAGATAGATATGTTGGGCTTGCTGAAGAGAAAGTCTACCACTTCATCAGAGACTGTCATAAAGAGATAACTGAAAATGGTGTTGGGAGATATGAAATGAAAAGTGGGGAAGAGGGATAAACAGAGAGTGACCTTTCTTTTTTCCTTTCTACCTTTCTTGTTTTCCCTCTTTCTTTCTTTCTTTTTTTTTGAAGAATGAGGCAAAGTTCCCTAAAAAAGATATTATTAAAAAGAAAGCTGACAATAAAGAAAAAGCATAATGAGAAGGAGTACTTTATGCTCTAATCTCTAGATCACATTCAGCAAATTCAGGTTTAACTTGATTTTATTTGCATGTGAAAATTCAAAGTTCTCATACATTTTCTTCTTTTAGATCAAATGGAGAAATGTGACAAAATACACTATGTACCATAGGATATATATAAAGCTGGATATTATAACACACACACACACACACACACACACACACACACACACACACACAATCCAACATTCCAATACATCCAAAGATCCATGGTGTTTTTAAGTGTGGCATTCCCTTTACCAACATAGATAGCACTCCCTCTGCATTTTGTGAGATATTGTTACCAAAAAACTCTTTTCTTAGATGCCAGCTTCCGGATAATGAGCCATTTTCAGATTAGGGAGACTGGTCCTCAGGCCACCAACAAAAAACTTCAGTTTACTTAAAGCTGTTCCAGTTTTTGGTAGATAAAAACTGCTAGAGCTTTGTTTTTCTAGGATTCAATTCAATTTAATGAATAATTAATAAGCATCCATTTTGTGTTAGAAATTCTGGTAGGTTCAAATGCAGAAGTAAAATAGCCTTTGATCTCAGAAAGTGTAAATTTTAGTTAGAAGATACAACTTGTAGTTTAAGTATGGAAAATATTAGGTAATATTAGGAAGGAGAGAATACTGAAAGCCAAATCAAGAAATCTTTTTTATAGGAAATGACATCAAATCTGAGCCTTGAAGGATGGTATTAAATAACACTGATTAGGAGAGTTTGATAGGACCTTGGTTACCATGTAGTCCAGACCATACTTGGAAGAAATCCTAAGTATAGAATACTCAATATAATCATCTAAACTATGTTTGAAGACCTCCAATGAAAGTACTTTGATTCTCTCTTGAGACAATCCATTTTTGGGGGATGGTGCTAATTGTTAAGATCTCCTCCTTAACCTTCCCCATCTCACTCACACACATATATCAAGTTATTTTTTTTTTCTTCTTGAAACTTTCACCAATAGCTCCTTGTTATATGCTTTTAGGCCAAATAGAAGAAGTTAATTGTCCTGTCACATGAAAGTATTTCAGATATGTGTTGATAGTTATTGTATTCTCCCTAATATTCTATGGTCTAGGCTGAACATACCCAGTTCCTTGAAATAATCCTCAAAGGATGAGGATTTTGTCAGAATAAAGGTTCTTCAGTTATTCTATTGTGTTCTGATCCCTTAAGAATGAACCATAACTTAAAATTTAATTCAACATTATGGAATTATCAAATATGATATGAACTTCTATAAGTGTTGATAGTCTAAGTGGTCAGAATACTTATATGTTTCTTAATGTGTTAAAGCTCATTTCATCAGAATACAAAGAGGTGCTAAAGCAATGATAGTTTCAGATTTGTGGCCAAAAATGTAGGAAATAATATACCAATTTACTAGTTATACATAATTAACCATTTTTCTAATTGATTTAAATATTAAGGAAACTTACACTTCCTCCAAGGACATAGTTCTTTCAAGCTGTGAAATAAAAATAACTACAATTCTAGAAGGAAATTATACCATTGTGGAGATTGTTTAATGCCCACGAGCATCCATCTCTAATGATAGGAATCTTAAAGCAAGTTTGACATTTAAATTAGATAGGTGTATAAATAAGCAAACAGATAGACAGACAGACAGATAGATAGATTATAGATAAGATATAAAGAGAGATATAGATATGTATATATGCTTATATGTATTGTGCATGTATGTTATGTATAAGGAGAGAAAAGGAAGAAGATGATAGAAATGTGATATAAATATATGGATACATAAGAGGTGTCAATTAATTTCACTGGGGAGGGTGTAGCAGCCCAACACAGGTGCAGCACAGCACAACACAATTCAGGGAGAATCAGGGAAGAAAGGCTTCCATGTGTTAGGTGAATCTAATGGGAGTCCTTAGCCAAAATAGAGTACCTTTTGCTACTATGTCCTAGTTTAGAAGCAAATTAGATGTTAGACCTCCAATGCAACTATGGAAGGCAAATAGTAAGTCCCTGACTATAGCATAACAAGTGGGACTTGGCCACCCAGCATAGAAAGCATTAGCTCCAGGATAGCGTGGAAGTGCTATCAACTAGAGGAAACTTGGGACAATCTCCCCTTTGCCCTATGAACAAACCTCACACTTTAAAAATGAGAAAAAATGAAAAAAGAGCACTGACCATAGATAGCTTTTATGGAGATGGCAGGGAAGAACAGACTTCAGCCCTGAGACACTAAGGCAAAACATCTCCAAATAAAGCCCCAAAAGGTGATATAAGTGGGTCTCCATTTCACAATTCTTGGAAGAATTTGGAGAAGATCTAAAAGAGAGAAGAAAAATGGGGGAAAGAAATGAGAGCTCTGGAAAAGGAAATACAGAAACTGTCTGAAGAAAATCGCTCTTTAAAAATAGTTTTTGCAAAAAAGAAAACAATTCCTTGAGAAACAGAATGTGTGACTTCCGGGGGCGGAGCCAAGATGGCAGAGAAGGCACACACAACTTTCTAAGCTCCTCTCATTCCCTTCATAACCAATTATTTAATTCAGCCTCAAAAATAGCTCTTCACTGCTTAAATTTATGAAGATTAGAAGCTCTACAACTTACCAACCGAAAGTCAATATGGAAGATCGCCAGGAAAGGTTTGTCCTGAGGGACCAGGAACAGACTAGCACAGGCAGCGTCCTGAGCAGACCAGGGCAGGAGTGACCTCTGTGGCTAGAGAAATTATAGGGATGACTCTGCTATAGGCTAACTGCTCTGCCTTGACTACAAAGCAGTAAACTGGCAGAGAAATTAAAGCTTAAAACAGAGGGTACTCTAAAAAACGCCAGAACCTAATGAAATCTGGCTGTAACCACTCAAACCTGGAAGTGACTCAGGCAGACTTTAAAGAATCCCTGTAGTCACATGCTGAAGTTCGGGGCTTTTGAGGGGGCAGTTACAAATCTGCAGGGCAGGGGGGCACAGCCTGGGCAGCCTCTAATCGGCACAGTAGGGGGCCAGGCCTGGGGCAATAGAACTTCCCCAGAAGACTGTGCTTCCCAGACAGACACTTCCTGTCCCTGCAAATCCATTCAGTGCAGCTGCTAATATCCACAGCCGCAGGGCAGGATTTGTCTTGGAGTAGTGAAACTCTTACTGCTCAGTGTCTAGCCCCAGGGCAGTCATTATCTCACACTGGGGGGGAGGGAAGGGGGGGAGGGGTTCTTTGCAGGGCACTTTCTCAGTTTGGCCCAGCAGGCCTGAGTTACTCCCGGGTGGGGAACTCTTTCCCAGAGCACTCCAGTACCTCACTGCTTTTTATAGCGGGCTGGCAGGGCAGCTACCCGTCCATACACCTTTCACTGCTCTGCAGAGGAAGAGGATAACCTCCTGGCTCTGAAGGCAGACCCTACAGGCTTTAACAAAATGAGTAAAAAAAATCAAAAGAACGATTGATAGTTTCTATACAGAAAGAGAACAGCTTTTCAACCCTGAAGAAACTAATAGCAGACAGTCTCCAGATAATTGTTGGTCCCCAATACAAAAGGCTCTCTTAGAAGAGACTATTAAAAACCTTAAAAGAGAACTAGAAGAAAAATGGGGAAAGGAAAAAGCAGCTATGCAAGAGAGTATGGAAAAGGCACATAACTCATTAAAAGAAAAATTTGATAAAGTGGAAAAAAGAAAACAATTTCTTGAAATGTGAATTGGAAAAGGTAAAAAATTCCCAAGAAGTGCAGGGAAACAGAATTTGTGAATTGGAAAAAGAAAATAACTCACTAAAAAAAAAAAGTGAAATGGAAAAAAATTCCATAGAGCAAAACCACTCAATTGGACATATATAAAAAGAAGTAAAAAAAAAAAAAGCTAATGAAGAAAATAACTCACTAAAAATCAGAACTGAACAAATAGAAATGGCTGATTCATTGAGACATCAAGAATCAGTCAAGCAAAACCAGAAAAATGAAAGATTGGAAAACATGTCAAATATTTATTGAAAATTGCAAAAAAGAAAACAATTCCTTGAGAAACAGAATGTGTGACTTCCGGGGGCGGAGCCAAGATGGCGGAGAAGGCACACACAACTTTCTAAGCTCCTCTCATTCCCTTCATAACCAATTATTTAATTCAGCCTCAAAAATAGCTCTTCACTGCTTAAATTTATGAAGATTAGAAGCTCTACAACTTACCAACCGAAAGTCAATATGGAAGATCGCCAGGAAAGGTTTGTCCTGAGGGACCAGGAACAGACTAGCACAGGCAGCGTCCTGAGCAGACCAGGGCAGGAGTGACCTCTGTGGCTAGAGAAATTAGATCTAGGAGAGATAACCTGAGGATCATTGGACTACCCAAAAATTATGATGAAAAAAAGATCCTAGATACTATTTTACAGGAAATCATCAAAGAGAACTGACCAGAAGTAATAGAACCGGAAGGTAAAATAGGCATTTTAAGAATTCATCGAACACTTTCTGAAAAAGACCCTAAAATAAAGACTCTGAGGAATATTGTGGCCAAACTTCAGAATTTTCAGACTAAAGAAAAAATTTTACAAGCAGCCAGGAAAAAAACAGTTCAAATACCAAGGTGCCACAATAAGGGTCATGCAAAATCTGGCTGCCTCAACATTAAAGGATCGAAGGAACTGGAATCTGATATTTTGAAAGGCAAAAGACCTTCTAATGCAGCCAAGAATAAACTACCAGCTAAACTGACTATTTTTTTCCATGGAAGAAGATGGACATTTAATGAAATAGAGGAATTCCATTTGTTTCTAGGGAAAAAAACAGACTTAAACAAAAAATTGGTCTCCAACAACAGGACTCAAGAGAAGTAGAAAAAGATAAAAGGAATTCTTGAGAACTGTATTTCTGTTGTGGATATATATAAAAACCATATATATAATTTGATTTTATGAATATAACATAAAAAAGAGGAAATAGAAATGGAAAGAGGATAGTGTCAGAAAAAGGGAAAAGGGGAGATAAAAAGAGGGAAACTACATGTGATAATGAGGCAAAGGAAACCTATCATATCTGAGGGAACGTAGAGGGGGGAGGAATATTATTTGAATTCTACTCTCATCAGAATTGGCTCAAAGAGGAAATAATTGACATATTTGTTTTATAGAGATTCTTCTCTCACTTCATTAAAAAGTGGGAGAGGAAAAGGGAAAAGGAAAAAGAGTAATAAGGGAAGGGTACAAGAAAGGGGAAGGGATTCAAAGGGAGGAGGGACGGATACTAAAGAGGGTGAGCTGTGTGATGCAAGTGGGACCTATAAGTTTAATACTAGGGAAGAAGGGAAGGAGAACAAGAAAAAGAAAAGTATAATCTGGGAATATTAGGATGGCAGGAAATACAGAATTAGTAATTTTAACCATAAATGTGAATGGGATGAACTCTCCCATAAAGAGGAGGCAGATAGCAGATTGGATCAAAAGTCAAAACCCTACAATATGTTGTTTACAGGAAACACATTTAAAACAAGGAGATACATACAGAGTAAAGGTAAAAGTCTGGAGCAGAATCTATTATGCTTCAGGTGAAGTAAAAAAAGCAGGGGTACCCATCCTTATCTCAGATCAAGCAAAAGCAAAAATTGATCTAATTAAAAGAGCTAAGGAAGGAAACTATATCTTGCTAAAGGGTACTATAGACAATGAAGCAATATCAGTATTAAACATATATGTACCAAGTGATATAGCATCTAACTTCCTAAAGAAGAAGTTAAGAGAATTGTGAGAAAAAATAGACAACAAAACTATAATAGTGGGAGATCTCAATCTTGCACTGTAAGACTTAGATAAATCAAATCACAAAACAAATAAGAAAGAAATTAAAGAGGTAAATAGAATATTAGAAAAATTACGTATGTTTATCTCTGGAGAAAACTGAATGGAACAGAAAGGAGTATACTTTGCAGTTCATGGAACCTACACAAAAATTGACCATATATTAGGACATAAAGACCTCAAAATTAAATGCAGGAAGGCAGAAATAGTAAATGCTTTCTTTTCAGATCACAATGCAATAAAAATTACATTCAACAAAAAGTTAGATGTAAATAGAACAAAAAGTAATTGGAAACTAAATAATCTCATCTTAAAGAATGTTTGGGTGAAACAGCAAATTATAAACACAATTAATAATTTCACTCAAGATAATGACAATGGTGAGACATCACACCAAAATTTATGGGATGCAGACAAAGCAGTAATAGGGGGAAATTTTATATCCTTAGAGGCTTACTTGAATAAAATAAATTGGGCCTGCAACTTAAAAAGCTAGAAAAAGACCAAATTAAAAACCCCCTATCAAGTACTAAACTTGAAATTCTAAAATTAAAAGGAGAAATTAATAATATAGAAAGTAAAAAAAAAAAAAACATTGAACTTATAAATAAAACTAAGAGTTGGTTTTATGAAAAAAACAATAAAATTGATAAACCTTTGGTAAATCTGATTAGAAAAAGGAGTGAGAAAAATCAAATTAGTAGTCTTAAAAATGAAAAGGGAGAACTTTTCACCAATGCAGACAAATTAAAGAAATAATAAGGGATTACTTTGCCTAACTTTATGCCAAAAAATTTGATAACCTAAGCAAAATGGATGACTACTTCCAAAAATATAGGCTTCCCAGATTATCAGAGGAGAAAGTAAATTGCTTAAATAGTCCCATTTCAGAAAAAGAAATAGAACAAGCTATTAATCAACACCCTTAAAAAAAATCCCCAGGACCAGATGGATTTACATGTGAATTCTACCAAACATTTAAAGAACAATTAGCCCCAATGCTTTATAAACTATTTGAAAAAATAAGGAATGAAGGAGTCCTACCAAATTCCTTTTATGACACAGACATGGTACTGCTACCTAAACCAGGTAGGTTGAAAACAGAGAAAGAAAATTATAGACCAATCTCCCTAATGAATATTGATGCTAAAATCTTAAATAAAATATTAACAAAAAGACTACAGAAAATCATCCCCAGAATAATACACCATGATCAAGTAGGATTTATACCAGGAATGCAGGGCTGGTTCAATATTAGGAAAACTATCAGTATAATTGACCATATTAAGAATCAAATTAACAAAAACCATATGATCATCTCAATAGATGTAGAAAAAGCATTTGATAAAATCCAACATCCATTCCTATTATAAACTCTTCAGAGTATAGGAATAAATGGACTTTTCCTTAAAATAATCAGTAGCATCTATTTAAAACCAACAGTAAGCATCATATGTAATGGGGACAAATTGCAACCATTCCCAATAAGATCAGGAGTGAAACAAGGTTGCCCACTATCACCATTACTATATAATATTGTATTAGAAATGCTAGCTTTTCTATTTCAACAATAAGAGTTGAGAAAGAGATTAAAGGAATAAGAACAGGCAATGAGGAAACCAAATTATCACTCTTTGCTGATGATATGATGGTATACTTAGAGAACCCCAGAGATTCTACTAAAAAGTTATTAGAAACAATCCATACCTTTAGCAAAGTTGCAGGATACAAAATAAACCCACATAAGTCATCAGCATTCTTATATATCACTAACAAAACCCAACAGTTAGAATTACAAAGAGAAATTCCATTTAAAGTAACTACTGATTGTATAAAATATTTGGGAGTCTATCTGCCAAAGGAAAATCAGAAACTTTATGAGCAAAACTGCAAAACACTTTCCACAGAAATTAAGTCTGATCTAACCAACTGGAAAAATATTAAATGCTCTTGGATTGGGCTAGCAAATATAATAAAGATGACAATACTAACTAAACTAATCTATTTATTTAGCCTATACCAATCAGACCCCCAAAAAACTATTTTGATTACCTAGAACAAATAACAACAAAGTTCATATAGAAAAACAAAAGGTCAAGAATTTCAAGGGAATTAATGAAAAAAAAATCAAATGAAGGTGGCCTAGCTGTACCAGATCTAAAATCATATTATAAAGCAGCAGTTACTAAAACCATCTGGTAGTGGCTAAGAAATAGACTAGTTGGTCAATGGAATAGATTAGGTTCAAAGGACAAAACAGCCAATAACTTTAATAATCTAGTCTTTGACCAACCCAAAGACCCCAGTTTTTGGGATAAGAACACATTATTTGACAAAAATTGCTGGGAAAATTGGAAATTAGAATGGCAGAAACTAGGCATTGACCCACACTTAATACCATACACCAAGATAAGGTCAAAATGGGTTCATGACCTAGGCATAAAGAATGAGATTATAAATAATTTGGAAGAGCATAGGATAGTTTACCTCTCAGACTTGTGGAAGAGGAAGGAATTTATGACCAAAGAAGAAGTAGAGATCACTATTGACCAAATAAAAAAATGATTATATCAAATTGAAAAGTTTTTGTACAAACAAAACTACTGCAGACAAGATTAGAAGAGAAACAATAAACTGGGAAAATATTATTACAGTCAAAGGTTCTGATAAAGGCCTAATTTCCAAAATATATAGAGAATTGACTCTAATTTAAAAGATATCAAGCCGTTCTCCAATTGATAAATGGTCAAAGGATATGGACAGGCAATTCTCAGATGAAGAAATTAAAACTATTTGTAGCCATATGAAAATATGCTCCAAATCATTATTAATCAGAGAAATGCAAATTAAGACAACTCAGATACCACTACACACCTGTCAGATTGGCTGGAATGACAGGGAAAGATAATGCAGAATGTTGGAGGGGATGTGGGAAAACAGGGACACTGATACATTGTTGGTGGAATTGTGTCACATCCAGCCATTCTGGAGAGCAATTTGGAACTATGCTCAAAAAGTTATCAAACTGTGCATACCCTTTGATCCAGCAGTGTTTCTACTGGGCTTATACCCCAAAGAGATACTAAAGAAGGGAAAGGGACCTGTATGTGCCAACATGTTTGTGGCAGCCCTGTTTGTAATGGCTTGAAGCTGGAAAATGAATGGATGCCCATCAATTGGAGAATGGTTGAGTAAATTTTAGTATATGAACGTTATGGAATATTATTGTTCTTTAAGAAATGACCAGCAGGATGAATACAGAGAGGATTGGCGAGACTTACATGAACTGATGCTAAGTGAAATGAGCAAGAACCAGGAGATCATTACATACCTCAACAATGATACTGTATGAGGATGTATTCTGATGTAAGTGGATCTCTTCGATAAAGAAATCTAATTCAGTTTCAATTGATCACGAATGGACAGAAGCAGCTACACCCAAAGAAAGAACACTGGGAAATAAATATAAACTGCTCTCATTTTTGTTTTTCTTCCCGGGTTATTTATACTTTCTGAATCCAATTCTTCCTGTGCAAGAAGAGAACTGTTCAGTTCTGCACACATATATTGTATCGAGGATATATTATAACCTATTTAACATGTAAAGGACTGCTTGCCATCTTGGGGAGGGGGTGGAGAAAGGGAGGGGAAAAATCAGAACAGAAGAAGGATAATGTTGTAAAACATTACCCTAGCATGGGTTCTGTTCATAAAAAGTTATTTTAAAAAAAAGAAAAAGAAAAACAGAATGTGTGAAACGGGAAAAAATTGAATGTAGAAAATAACTCATTTAAAAGTTCAATTGGCCAAATGCAAAATGAGATACAGAAAAAGCTAAAAGAAAGAAAATAAACCACTAAAAATTAGAATTGAACAAGTAGAAGAGAGTGACTCAATTATTCATCAAGAATCAGCCAAACCAAAAAATGAAAAAAAATAGAAGTAAATATAAAATACATCATTGGAAGAACAACTTACCTGGAAAATAGATCCAGAAGTGACAATCTAAGAATTATTGGACTACCTGAAAACCATGATGAATAAAAGACCAAGAAAACATCTTTCAGGAAATCATCAAGGGCAACTGCCCTAATGTCCTAGAACCAGAGGGTAAAATAATGATTGAAAGTAACCACTGTTCACCTCCCAAAACAGACTCCAAAATGAAAACTCCAAGAAATATTGTAACTAAATTCAGGACTCATGGGATCAAGGATAAAATACTGTAAGCAACCAGAAAGAAACAAGTCAGTTATTGAGAAGCCACAAATATGATTACCTAGATTCTAGTAGTTTCCATTTTTTAAAAATCAAAGAATTTGGAATATGATATTCTGCAGGGCAAAGGAACTTGAATTCTAGTCATAATCAACTATCTATCAAAATTAAGCATTATTTTTCAGGAGAAAATATGGACATTCAATGAAATATGGGACTTTCATTTATTTTTGATGAAAATACCAGAAATGAACAGAAAATTTGATTTTCAAATACAAAATTCAAAAGAAGTATAAAATTGTAAAAAGGGAAGGAAAAAAGCAACAGCAGTGTTTTTTTTTACTTTAAAAAGAATTTTTATTTATTTTTTATGAATTCTCTTTTTTTTTTTAAATTTTTATTTAATGATTACTTTATATTGACAACATTATCCCTTGCACTCGTTTCTTTTCTGATTTTTTCCCCCTCCCTCCCTCCACCCCCTCCCCTAGATGGCAAGCAGTCCTTTATATGTTGGATATGTTGCAGTATATCCTAGATACAATATATGTTTGCAGAACCGAACAGATCTCTTGTTGCATAGGGAAAATTGGATTCAGAAGGTATAAATAACCCGGGAAGAAAAACAAAAATGCAGATAGTTCACATTTGTTTCCCAGTGTTCTTTCTTTGGGTATAGCTGCTTTTGTCCATCATTTATCAATTGAAACTTAGTTAGGTCTCTTTGTCAAAGAAATCCACTTCCATCAAAATATGTCCTCATACAATATCGTTGTTGAAGTGTATAATGATCTCCTGGTTCTGCTCATTTCACTTAGCATCAGTTCATGTAAGTCTCGCCAGTCCTCTCTGTATTCATCCTGCTGGTCATTTCTTACAGAACAATAATATTCCATAACATTCATATACCACAATTTACCCAGCCATTCTCCAATTGATGGGCATCCATTCATTTTCCAGTTTCTAGCCACTACAAATAGGGCTGCTACAAACATTTTGGCACATACAGGTCCCTTTCCCTTCTTTAGTATTTCTTTGGGATATAAGCCCAATAGAAACACTGAACAGCAGTGTTTTTAAAAGGTTAAAATGTTTATATTCCTCTATGGGAAGATGATATGTTTAACTCTTGAAAACTGTATCTTTGTTAGGGATGTATGGTATAAATATAATTTGAATTTACTGTAGTGATATAAAAATAAACTAGGCCTGGAAAAGTGGTTGTACTGAAAAAAAGATGGTGGGGGAGGTAAAATGGGATAAATTGCATCACATGAAGAGGCAAAAAAGATCTTGAGGGAAAGAAGGGGCATGAGCATTGTTTGTACCCTAATTTCATTGGATCTGTCTCAAAGAGAGACTCTCAAATAAATGTTGTTTCATAGAGAAACTTGTCTCATTCTATAGGGAAGTAGGAGGAGAAAGGGGAAAGAAAAAGGTAGGGATAATAGAAGGGAAAACAAAAGTAGAAGGGGAAAGGGATAAGAAAAGGGAGAGGAAACATAAAAGGGGAGGGCAGATTGAGGGAGGTGGTGTTCAGAAACAAAACACTGGGGAGAAGGGAAAGGCGGAGAGGAAAAAGAAAACTATAACTTGGGGAAAATAATATAATGGGAAATACACAATTAGTAATTTTAACTCCAAATGCAAATGGGATAACCTATATCATAAAATGGAAGCAGATAGCAAACTGCATTAAAAATCAGAATCCTACAATATGTTGCTTATAACAAACACATTCAAATCAGAGATACACCAAAGCAATGGTAAAACTAGAATCCATTATGCTTCAGCTGAATTAAAAAAAAAAAAAAACATAAAACAAAACAAAACAAAACAAAAGCGGTGTAATGGGCTGAGGCTTGAGTTGATGCACTGAGGTCCCAAGCACATGAGGCTAAATAGTAATTGGACCATAGTCTATTAATACGTAAGCTTGGAGAAAGAATGGCCCCCACCCACTCTTTGTGCAAGTCCTGATGTGTTGTATAGGAAATGACGATTTTGGTGGGTGGAGGCAGGGGAGTGGAAAAGGAAGGGGAGGAGAGATTTTTGGGATGGCCATTGCGATGGTTGGCTCGGCTCGCGTCTCTCTCTGCTAGCTGATTTGTTTCTCTTCTTCTTTTTGCTTTTGCTGCTTTCAACAACTTTTCTGTTTGTTAAGTGTCTGAGGCTGGATTTGAACTCAGTTCCTCTTGACTTCAAGGCTGGTGCTCTTTCCACTGAGCCATCTCCTCCCCTTCCCTTTCCACTCCCCTGCCTCCACCCACCAAAATCGTCATTTCCTATACAACACATCAGGACTTGCACAAAGAGTGGGTGGGGGCCATTCTTTCTCCAAGCTTACGTATTAATAGAGTATGGTCCAATTACTATTTAGCCTCATGTGCTTGGGACCTCAGTGCATCAACTCAAGCCTCAGCCCATTACATCTCCCGTTTTCTTTTGTTTTAGAACACAGGCGATCATGCCATCCCTGACTCTTCAGGGAGGTCAGAGCCCCCAAGGGGAGGTGATCAGGTCAAGAAAGTAGAAGATACTCTCCTTTTGATATAGATATCCTCAAAGACCTGAAAAAGGCTTGCACTCTTTATGGGGCTACATCAGCTTATGTTAAGATGCTATTACAAAATTTGTCTTTTGAAATCTTGACCCCTGATGACTGGAAATCTATAGCAAAGATATGCCTAGAACCTGGACAAAACTACTTGTGGCTTTCTGAATATAGTGAGCTCTGTAGGATACAAGCCCAACAAAATAGTCAAAGTGGAGTTCATGCTGCAATCACCTATGACCTACTTACAGGTACAGGTCCTTATGCAAATGTCGCAGCACAAATTAATTATTCTGTAGCAGCATATGAGCAAATTGCTGCTAATGCTATCAAAGCGTGGGCTTCCCTCCACAATAAAGACGACAAAGGGGGGGCCTTCACAAAAATAACACAAGGGCCAAATGAACCCTTTGCTGACTTTGTGGGACGCTTGCAGACAGCTATCACAAGAACAAATGGAGAAAATCTAATAACAGACGTTTTGATAAGGCAGCTTGCTAAGGAAAATGCTGATGAGGTTTGCAGAAGAATTATACTAGGACTGCGCAGGGATGCTCCTTTAGAGGAGATCATAAGACGCTGTGCCACAGTGGGCACAGGTGCCTTTTATACCCAGGCTATGGTGCATACTTCCCAAAATCCAAACATGGGAAGACAGTGTCCCTCCTGGCAGGGGACTTCCAGAGAGACTCGTAGATGCTTTCAGTGTGGAAAAGTAGGGCATCTGAAAGCTCAATGTTGGTATAGAGATAGAATGGGAAAACAAGGTGGGAGAACAAGACCCCAAACCCCATGTCCAAAATGCAACAGAGGCTTCCATTGGGCCTCAGAATGCAGACAGATTCAGGGAAACGGGATGAGGGGCCCAGCCCCAGGGCCCAAGGCAAAAAACACTTGGGGCATGATGGCAGCCAATGGTGCACCCAGGGAGGGCCTAGAAGTCCAGTATCCAGACATGACCAATCAGCCAGAAAGCCATATGATGGGAGAAGGGGATTACACAGTCAACCAGCCAGGAAGCAACTTGATGGCAGAAGGGAATTACAATTGGGGAGAATAGAGCTGTATGCAGCTGGGACAACTGAGATACCCCCTGGAGAGGTGAAATCTGTTCCTCTCCAGCCTATGGATCCCCTACCTCCAGGCACAGTAGGCTTGACCATTTCACGTCCTTTTTGTATGTACAAAACAGTGTCCATCCACACACTGATGTGGGAAACTGGGGAATGTGTAGATAATATCCCAGTCACTAATATAGGTAGACAATGTGTGACTTATCACCCAGGAGAAGTAGTAGCATCAGGTTTACTCATACAGAATCCTAATAAGCAACCTGATGATAGTCACCCAAATTCTGACTCCAGACCACAAAATCAAGGAATTTACTGGACAGCAGCTGTAACAGCTGACCGACCTATGCTCACGATCTATATAAATGGCCTACCATTGGAAGGATTGGTAGACACAGGTGCAGATCGTACAGTTATTAGAGGTGCCAATTGGCCCAGTCACTGGCCAAAGATTAAAGCAGACACCTATATGTCTGGAATAGGAGGATCAATAGCAGCTGAAGTTAGTGCTGCCCCTATGAGATGGACTTTTGAAGGCAAAACAGGAGTTTTTACTCCTTTTATAGTTGAAAAACTCCCCATCAATCTGTAGGGAAGAGATGTTTTACAACAATTAGGGTTAAAAATGAGTACTTCGGTTTTTTAAGCAGGGCTGCTGTTGAAGGCCTGCCAACACTTTTACCTGTTCCTATCCAATGGAAAACTGATACACCAGTGTGGATAGAACAGTGGCCCTTAGGTAGCGATAAAATTCAGGCCTTATTAGATATAGTACAGGAGCAGCTTGAACAAGGACATTTACAACCTTCTCTAAGTCCTTGGAATTCCCCAGTGTTCGTTGTAAAAAAGAAATCAGGAAAATGGAGGATGCTCACTGATTTAAGAAAAGTAAATGAACAGATGGAAACTATGGGAACTCCTCAGCCTGGACTTCCATCTCCTACTCAATTGCCTAGAGAGTGGCCTCTTTGGGTCATCGATATTAAGGATTGTTTCTATTCTATCCCTCTGGATAAGGAGGATATGAAAAGATTTGCCTTTTCAGTGCCCAGCGTTAACTTAGCTGAGCCTTATAAAAGATATGAATGGACAGTTTTGCCACAGGGAATGAAAAACAGCCCGACTATGTGTCAAATGTATGTTGCTGCTGCTCTTGCTCCAATAAGAAAAGCATTTCCAAAAGTTATGCTATTACATTATATGGATGATACATTGGGATGTGCACCTGAGGAACAAATGTTAGAAGCATGCCTACAAAAGACCATAGAAACACTAAGATACTACAAATTATACATAGCTGAAGAGAAAATTCAAAGACATGCTCCTTTTCAATATTTAGGATATGAAGTATACCCTAAGGTGCTTACAGTACAAAAACTGTCCTTAAGAACAGAGAAGCTAAACACCTTAAATGATTTTCAGAAATTGATAGGAGATATCCAATGGATGCGACCAGTGTTAGGCTTGACTACCTATCAGTTACAACCATTATATGATATTTTAAGGGGAGACAGTACTTTAAATTCACCACGCCAGCTTACAAAAGAAGCTCAAGAGGCTTTGAGAGAAGTTGAACTGGCTTTATCCAATGTGGTTGAGAGAGTCACTCAAAAACCTTTGGAAATAACAGTTTTTGCCACACAAGAGGCACCCACAGCAGTCCTTCATCAAGGAGACAGTGTGATAGAGTGGGTGAACCTCCCGGCACAACCAGAACAAAGCCTTACTTCTTACCCAGTGCTTGTGGCTAGAATTTTGTTAAAGGCCATTAAGCGAGCAGTACAATTATCTGGGGCAAGACCTGATAAGATATACACCTTTTACACCAATACACAAATTAATGTGTGTTGTGAGACCATCCCAGAGTGGCAAATTTTATTAGCCATGGCTCCTAATTTTATACATGGGTCTCCATTAAAGATAACCAGACTTTTACATAATTGGCGATGGATTCTTGAAGAAAAAGTTTCTAAAGTTCCTCTTAAAGGACCAACTATCTTTACAGATGCATCCAAACACAATATTTGTGCTGTATACTCTCATGATTTAACCATAAAGAGAGTAGTCAGAACTCCTTTTCAGTCCACTCAGCAGAACGAATTGTATGCGATCATGTTAGCTCTCACTTATTACCCAGGAGACATAAATATAATATCTGATTCAGCCTATTCAGTAGGTGTGGTACAAAGAATTGCCACAGCCCAAATAAAATTTGCAGCTTCTAATATATATCAGCTCTTTAAGGAACTTCAGGAGCAAGTGAGAAAACATCCAGGTAAGATTTATATCTTGCATGTCCACTCACATAGTGGACTCCCAGGCCCTATTTTTGATGGGAATTCAAAGGCAGATAGCCTTTTAACTATGTTAGCCAGTACACCTTTATTTCAGGAGGCCCAGGAATCCCATTCTAAGTACCATCAGGCTGCTCGAGCTTTGCGTTTACAATTTGGGATTACAAAAGAGGAAGCTAGAGCATAGTAAAAAGCTGTACAGCTTGCCTTCCTTTCCATGCTCCTACACTGCCTCCAGGGAAGAACCCTCGTGGTTTGAGACCCAATGAAATCTGGCAAATGGATGTGACCCATTATAAATCTTTCGGTCGTCTGTCTTTTATCCATGTTGTGGTAGACACCTTTTCAGGATTCACTTTTGCCATACCAGCAGCAAAAGAGACAGCCCGAGTGGTCACTGCATTCCTCCTGCAAGCATTTGCCATTATGGGTGTGCCACAAGCAATAAAAACAGAGAATGGTCCTGCATACACCTCCAAACATTTTGCACACTTTTGTGCACAGTATAAGATTTTACACACCACTGGCATACCCTTTAATCCTCAAGGACAGGCAATAGTAGAGAGGAGAAACAGAGATATTAAGACGCTGCTCCAAAAACAAAAGAAAGGGGGAGCCACAGGTAACCCTAGAGAGCTTCTAAATCTAGCACTTTATACTATTAACTTCTTGATTTTTGACAAAGATGCACTGGCTCCGGCAGACAGGTTTTATAACCCACCGGAAGGGCAATGTCCAGTGCGAGCAGCTCCACTATCTTTAGATAATCGCCAGGTGATGTGGAGAGACCCAGAAAGTGGTGAATGGAAGGGACCAGATAGGCTAACTGCTTGGGGGAGAGGGTTTGCTTGTATCTCTACAGGTGGAGAAGGAATCAGATGGGTGCCAACGATCCGTATTCGCCTTGTCCATCGCAGAGAGACGGAGCAGACCCTTGAAACGAAGGAGAAGACCCAAGAAACATCGGGTGGTTCTGTTGCTGATTGTGCTCACCATTGAAAGAGTGTGGCAGTTATGGCGTTTGACTCATGGACATAGAAAATCATTGGACTTCAAAACCCTTAGAAATCATTGGATTCTCTGAGACATAAGATTGTTGTAGGACTTTAAAGCCCTCAGGAATCATTGGATTTTCTGAGAAATGATAAGACTGTTACAGGACTTCAAAATCTGCTGGAATCATTGGATTCCTAAGACATAAAAAGACTTTTGCTGGACTTCAAAAACTTGGGGGGATCATTGGATTCCCTGATATGTGAAGCAATGGACAATAGACTGGTTTTGGACTATCTCTTGGCTGCTGAAGAGGTGTATGTGTGACTGCTGTTTACATACTCTCCTTCTAGGACTTTTGGCAATCTTTTACAACACAATGTTGATTTATATTGTTTGTTATACCGTTACTTGGGTGTATAATTCATGTTTGTTACACCACATCAAGCCTGCACTGACTGTGGGGAGAGTCATCACTAATAGTCTCTGCGTTGTTGCTATGTGCTATGTGTTCCCATGCTGATGGGTTTGTGCATAATAAGACCCTTGAGCCCAGAAACCTGCTAGCAACCCCCACTTCCCTTTGGTGCTTTTCATCTCCCTTCCTGAGATGTCAGGGAGGGCGTGATTATCTCCTTTTTAGTGCTTTCACCTCCCTTCCTGAGAAGTCAGGGGGGTCGTGATCACTTCCTTTTTGGTGCTTTCACCTCCTTTCCTGAGAAATCAGGGAGGGTGTGATCACCTCCCCTTGGGGGCTCTGACCTCCTGAAGAGTCAGGGATGGCATGATCACCTGTGTTCTAAAACAAAAGAAAGCGGGAGATGTAATGGGCTGAGGCTTGAGTTGATGCACTGAGGTCCCAAGCACATGAGGCTAAATAGTAATTGGACCATACTCTATTAATACGTAAGCTTGGAGAAAGAATGGCCCCCACCCACTCTTTGTGCAAGTCCTGATGTGTTGTATAGGAAATGACGATTTTGGTGGGTGGAGGCAGGGGAGTGGAAAAAGCGGGATAGCGATTCTGATCTCAAGCAAAAGCAAAAATAGGTCTAATTAAAAGAGATAAGTAAGGAAAATATATTTTTTTTTCAAGTAAATTTATTTATTTATTTTAAATGTACAATGCTTTATGAATTATGCTGGGAGAAAAAATCAGAGCAAAAAGGAAAAATCATGGGACAGATAAAAAGCAGAAAATAGAAGTGAATATAGCATATATTTATTTACATTAAGTCTCCTTACATCTTTTTTTTTTTTTTCTGGATGCAGTTAGCATTTTGTATCTGAAGTTCATTAGGATTACTTTGGATCACTGAACTACTAAGTAGTACCAAGCTTTTCATAATTGATCATCACACCTTCTTGCTGTAATTGTGTACAGGATATTCCTAGTTCTGCTTATTTCACTCACCATCAGTTCATATAAATCTTTCCAGGTCTTTCTAAAATCAGCTTATTCATTATTTTTATAGAACAATAATATTCCATCACTTCATATATCACATCTTGTACTGCCATTCCCCAATTGATAGGCATTTACTCATTTTTCAATTCTTTAGCACCACAAAAATAGCTACTAAAATATTGTTCACATATGGGACCTTTTCCTTCCTTTATGATTTCCTCAAGATACAGTAACAATAATGTCACTGCTGGGTCAAAGTGTATGCACAGTTTATAAGCCCTTTGGGTATAGTTCCAAATTGCTCTCCAGAATGTTTCAAACATGTATCAAACTCCACATCATTTCACAACTTCACCAGGTTTGCAATAATGTCTCAAGGAAACTACATCTTGCAAAAGGGTACCATAAATAAAAAAATAATATCAGTATTTAACATATATGCACCTAGTGGTATGGCATTCAAATTTCTAGAGAAGTTGAGAAGCATAAAAGAAAAAAAAATAGACAGAAAAACTATACTTGTTGGGGATCTTGACCTTGCTCTATCAGAACTATATAAATCAAACCACAGTATAAACAAGAAAGAAGTTAAGGAGGTAAATAGACTTTTAAAAAAGATAGGTATGATAGATCTTTGGAGAAAATGAAGGTGTATGAAAAGTAATATACATTTTTCTTAGCAGTACATGGAACCTACATAAAAATTGAGCATGTATTAGGGCATACAAACCTCAAAATCAAATGTAGAGGAGGACAAATAGTAAATGCAACTTTTTAAAAAAGATAATTATGCAATAAAAGTTACATGTAATAAAGGGTCAGGAGAAAATAGACCAACAATTAATTGGGAACTAAATAATCTAATCCTAAAGAATGAGTAGATGAAACAATAAAGCTTGGAAACAATCAATAATTTCATATAAGAGAATGATGATAAAAAGGTAATATATCAAAATATAAGGGATACAGTCAAGGCAGTTCTTAGTAGAAATTTTATATCTCCAGAAGCTTACTTACCGAAAACAAGAAAAGTTCAATTAATTGGGCATTCAACTAAAAAGGCTAGAAAAAAACAAATTAAAACTCTCCAATTAAATGCCAAATTTGAAATTATAAAAATAAAAGAGAGATTAATAAAATTTAAAAAAAAAAACTATTGAAGTAATAAATAAATCCAATCATTGGTTTGATGAAAAAAAAACCAACAAAATAGATAAACTTTATTTAATTTTATTAGAAAAAGGAAAGAAGAAAATCAAATTGTAGGATCAAAAATGAAAAGAGTAAACTTTTTACCAAAGAAGAGGAAATTAGAGCAATAATTAGGAACTATTTTGCCCAACTATGCCAATAAATCTGATAATCTAAGTGAAATAGATGAATACTTATAAAAATATAGTTTGTCCAGATTAATAGAGAAGAAAATGAATTACTTATGTAGCTCCATTTTAGAGAAAAAAAAGAAATTGAACAAGCTATTAATCAACTTCATAAGAAAAATCTATGGGACCAGATAGTTTTATAAGTATATTCTGCCAATCATTTAAAGAACAATTAATTTCAGTACTATGTAAACTATTTGTAAAATAGGGAAAGAAAGAGTCCTACCCAATTTCTTTTATGACACACATAGGGTGCTGATATCTAAACCAAGTAGGATCAAAGTCAAAACAAAGAAAAAAAATTATAGACCAATTGCCCTAATGAATATTATGCAAAAATGTTAAGTAAAATATTTCCAAATAGATAACATCAAGTTATAACCATAATATACCATGACCAAACAGGATTTATACAAGGAATGCATGAGTGGTTCAATATTAGAAAAACTATTAGCATAATTGACTATATCAATAACCAAACTCACAGAAATCATATGATTATCTCAATAGATGCAAAAAAAAATTTGACAAAAACCAACTCCCATTCCTATTAAGAACACCAGAGAGCATAGAAATAAATGAAGTTTTCCTTAAAATGATCAGTAGCATCTATCTAAAACCATCATCAAGTATCATACAAAATGTGGACTCCCAATAAGATCAGGGGTAAAACCAGGTTGCCCACTACCACCATTATTATTAAATATGGTATTAAAAATATTAGCTTTAGCAATAAGCAAAGAAAAGTAAATGATTCAGAGTAGATAATGAAGAAACCAAATTATTGCTCTTTGCAGATGATATGATGGTATACTTAGAGAATCTTATAGACTCAATTAAAAACCACTGAAAATAATAAAAAAGTTAGAAAATTTGCAAGATATAAAATAAATCCACAGATGTCATCAGCATTTCTACATGTTAACAATAAATTACAGCAGCAAAAGTTACAAAGAGAAATTGCATTTAAAATAATTATGGATAATATAAAATGTTTGGGATTCTACCTATGAAGCCAAAGTGGAGATCTATATGAAAATAATTACAAAACACTTTTCACACAAATAAAATCAGATCTGAACAATTGGTAGAATATCAAGTGCTTATAGGTAGACCGAGTTAATATACTAAAAATGACAATTCTACCTAAATGAATCTACTTTTTATTTACCATCCTAATCAATTTGCCAAGAAATTACTTCACAGAGCTAGAAAAAATAATAACAAAGTTAATCTGAAAGAACAAAAACTCAAAAATTTCAATGGAATTAATGAAAAAAATGCAAACAAAAGTGGTCCAGATCTAAACTATATTATAAAGCAATTGCCATCAAAAACATTTAGTACTGCCTCAAAAATAGAGTAGTTGATCAGTGGAATAGGTTAGGTTTATAACAAGAGTCAGTAATCTAAAATTTAATAAACCTAAAGACCTCAGCTTCTGGAATAAGAACTCAGTCTTTAACAAAAATTGTGGGAAAACTGGAAAATAGTATGACAGAAACTAGACATGGACCAACACCTAACACCCTTAACCAATATAAGATTGAAATGGGTTTATGATTATAGTAAATTAGAAGATCAAAGGATAGTTCACCTTTCAGATCAGTAAGGAATTTATGGCCTAAGTAGAACTAGAACACGGTATGAAATGCCAAATGGATAATTTTGATTATATTAAATTAAATTTTTTTTGTATAAAAAAAATCAATGCAGACAAGATTGGCAGGGGAGCAGAAAAGTGGGGGAAATATTTCCATTGTAGGTTTCTGATAAAATCCTCATTTCTGAAATATATAGAGAATTGACTCGAATCAATAAGAACACAAGCCATTCTCCAATTGATAAATGGTCAAAGGATATGAATAGACAATTTTCCAATGAACAAATTAAAACAATTTCTAGTCAGATGAAAAAATGCTCTAAATCACTATTGATCAGAGAAATGCAAATTAAGGCAACTCTGAGGTACCTCTCCACAGTTCTTAGATTGCCTAAGATGACAGGAAAAGTTAATAATGAATGTTGAAGAGGATGTAGGAAAACTGGGACACTAATACATAGTTAGTGGAGTTGTGAACTGATCCAACCACTCTGGAGAGCAATTTAGAACTATGCCCAAAGCACTATCATACCGTGTGTACCCTTTGATCTAGCAATGTCTCTACTGGGTCTATATCCCAGAGAAATCATAAAAAAGGGAAAGAACCCACATGTGCAAAAACGTTTTAGCACCCATTTTTGTAATGACAAGGAATTGGAAACTTAGTGAATGCCTATCAGTTTGGGAGTGACTGGATAAGTTACAGTATGTGAGAGTATTTTGGAATATTATTGTTCAAGATGAAACAATCAGCAGAATGATTTCAAAACACCTTGGAAAGACCCTGTACGATCTAATGCTAAGTGAAGGGATTAGAACTAAGAGAACATTTTATATAGCAAGAACAAGATTATGTGTTGATCATTTCTGATGGACATATCTTTTTTTCCACAATGACATGATTCAAAGTAATTCCAATAGCTTTTTTTGGAGAAAGCCATCTTTAGAAAGAAGACTGTTGGAATTGAATATCAATCAAAGCATAGTTTTTTCATCTTTTTGTTGCTGTTTGCTCACTTTTTTCTCAGTTTTTCCTTTTTGATCTTATTTTTCTTGTCCAACTTGATAATGTGTAGCCTTTCTTGTGAAATATGTATAGAAAAATTGTGCATGTTTAACATATATTGGATTACTTGCACTTTAGGGGAAGGGATAGGGTAAGAGAGGGAGAAAAATTTGGAACAAGAGGTTTTGTAAAGGTGAATTTTGAAAATTATGTTTGCGTGCATTTTGAAAATAAAAAAAACTATTATTTTAAAAAGAATAAGTCAAGTCAACTACCAATATAATTGTATTCTAGGAAATATGCAATGAAATTTTTTTTTTATGGTACCATACACTATATAAGTAATGCCATCACATTTATTTTATTGGTCACAGATAAGGCCCCTTACCATTCTAATTCTGTGATGCTATAATTGTCCCAATTATACTGAAACTATACAGAAACTGTACCCAAGATTTCACTCATGATTTATACTCTATTCCAAACTTTTTAGGGAGATAAAGGTATACCTAGACGCATGATTCGATTGGACATAATACCAATTTTTTAAACTCAGTTTTATAATGTTTGTCATTTTAAACATGCATTAACCCAGCACTGCACATTTTTAAAGGCTGAATTTGTATATATAAATTTAATTAGTTCTTTAATCATTACTCATTTTTTGTTTGGTTTAATTGATGCTTTGACTGCCTTTTTATCTTGTGGCAATCTTGAAAATCAAATAAATTAAATGAATAGGGCCACATTTTATTATTATTAAATTTAGCTGGCAGCTTCAGGTCTAGCATCTTGCAAGTTTCTACAGGCCAACAGAACTGAAATCTTGAAGCTGAAATAGATATTTCATGATGATAGAAGCTGTTCCACATGCATTAGAGCTAACCGCAAGTGAGTAAGAAGTTAAGGACAATAAAGCATTTTTTAAGTTGTCTTAAAATCAGTGTCTTGAATTCTTGAAAATAAATCAATTTGAAATGAGGTTTTTCTTTAAAAAAAAAAAGACTAAAGGGAATAATAGGAAATGGGTTTCATGCACTTGAGAAGGAATAAGTCCACTGGGAAAGCTAGCATGGGAAGTAGGGAGTAAAAAGAGAGACAGCAAGAGCCCAGTGCAACTTGATGAAACTTTTTAAATTTTTCTTTTAGATTTTTTTCATTATTTCAAAGCTTTCAAGTTTTAATCACTACCTTATGGGATTTAGTAAGAAATTATTTTAGAAAAATAATTGCATATAATAATCACAAGTGAACTGAACTGAATTAGAACAGAGACTGAGAGAAAACCCAACAAGCAGAAACTTGCTGTTAAAAACAAATACTTAAGATACATTTGTTTAAGATTGCACATGAAATTACTCATCTGTGTAGAATCATATCTACACCAAAGTGCATCTCCTATCTCATCTTAAAGTGATGCTGATCCCGAGTTTTGAAACATTTTTCTAGATGAGCATGAGTCTGTCTAATTGATCTTAATGAGATTAAAAAGTTTCAGGGATGATCCTAGTAACTGAATATATGTTGAAAATGTTTTAAGTCGATATTATCTAAAATCCATCCAAGTTAAATTAAGTAAGGTTATGAACAGAATGTTGGCCAACAGGTGATGTTTTCCTTTTAGCAAACGAAATTAAGTAACTTACTAGAGTACACAAGCAATATGATTTCTATTATTAGAGAGGGCCTCATGCCAGTGAAACCATGGAGCATTCAAATATGAAGTATAGAACCTCAAAGTTTTGTTTTATTTTGTTTTTCAAGTGAGAAATGCCATTCTTTGTATGTAGTAATAATGTGTTCATTGTAATCTATTTAGAAATTATAGAGTAAGGTATTTTTTCTATTTAGAAAACTTCAAAATCTATATTTTAAGCCACAATCTCTCTTCTGATTTCTATTTTTTTTTTTAATCAACACCTACTTGCTGGATAGCTCCATTTGAATATAGAGCCTAATTGTCTCAAACTCAATATATTCAAAGTGGAATTCACTATTTTTCTCCCTACTTATCTACTTATTCCATGCTACTTTCTGTCAGTTTTATATAGATTGAACTTCTTTAACTTTGTGAAGAATTACACATATATGCACCAACATTATTGTTTTGTTTAATGTTGTGTATTTCTAGAATAACATTGAGTCTGTAATTGATGAAAACAATACCATTATTTTATTATTTTGATACAGCCCCAAAATGATTGTCCTCTAATAACTTATCTCCTTGTATTTCTGTAAGTAATATTTTATAATTGTATATATTAATACTAGAATATCTAATAGAATAATGACTCTCTGATACATTATATATTCTGTAATTAATTTGAATCGGTTCTTCTTCACTTCCTCCTGATTTGTTATTTTTATGACAGAATATTGAATTTTATATATATAACAACTATATATATAATATATAATAACAATTGTCTTTACTTTCTTTATTTTCTAGATAAAAATGTAAATCAATCTACAAAATGCAAAAAAAGATATTTTGCCTCCTTTTTGTGAGTGCTTATGCCTTTACTTTTTCTTATTATTAATATTGTTGCCATTTCTAAAGTTTTATCAAACAATAGTCTAAGGAGAGGCATGTTTGTATTGTGTTGGGATTTATTGCATAACACTAGCATTTGATTTTAAATATATCATTTGTTTAATATTAAACATAATATTTCTGTGGTGTAGGAGAAACATATCTAAACCCTGTCTCAAGCAAGTTAGGCTTACTTTTCCTCAAAAAGTTTTCAGACAATCCTTGAGACTTGATTAATTTAAAGGGACTAAAGGTTTTGGCTATTGAAATCATATCTTAGTTACCTGAATACAAAAAAGAAATAGGAAACTGTGGAAAGAGACCTAATCACCTGAATAAGTTATATGTATAGTTAAAGAATATCCTTATTTAATGTACCCTTTTTAAAACTATTCAATGATGGTACAATGTCTCATTCAATTCCAATAATGAGCATAACATACTAGTGAATTATTCTGGGTTAAGCCCACCACAGAACAATTGGTTTAGTTACACAAGATTGGATCTCATTTCAAGGAACAGAAAGATCTCATTGAAATGGGGATGGGTAATATAGAGGAATTTGAATGAGCCTAGATTGGCCATTGTGCTTCTGATGATACTTTTGGTATTGCTTCTACAGTGGTGGCTATTTATGACAAGTCAATTCCCATCCCTATTGTCATTCAGTAAGGAAATATCAATGTCCATATTAATTGTACACTTGCAGTAAACTGTCTTTTGGTGTACCTGATATATTGTGCTTGGGCCTTTATTCTTTGTAATTTAAGCCTCTTTTAAGTTTGATTAGGGGGCAGAACTCAGTTTACCTTAAAAAGGTAGGCTGGAGAAATTAAATTTGGGGAAAATAAAGACAATTTTCAATTTGTTGAAAAGGAGAAATAATGAATAATTAGATTTGTTCTCCTTTTGCTGGAAATGTATGTCTTTGTATAGCTAAAGATCATTATCACCAATTTCCTCCCAAGAAAAATTACTGAAAGAAGGCTCTTTTCTTTGCTTTAAGGGAACCATATTTGTGTACAATTGGGAAAATAATATTTTTAAATGAAGATGCCTCTTGAAGAAAAAGCATATACATATATATATATATATATATGGTGGGGTGGGGGTGTATTCTTAGAATAGTCTCTGGCACATTGTTGACACTCTATGCATAATGCTAGCTTTTATTAGCCTTATTAGTTATAAATCCCAGATAAAATCTTACTCTCAACAGGAAGCCTTTTGCCAATCTCCCTTAATTTTAACACCTTTCTGTTAATTTATCCAATATATGTTTTATTTATATATATATAGTTGTTTGCATATTATATCCCACATTTGACTGGGAGCTCCCTACAAGCAGGAATGGGCTTTCACTTTTCTCATATTCCTAGGATTATGCCTTTTTACTATAGTATATATTGGATTTAAGTGAGGTAGAGCTTCAAGAAGTCATAGGCCTCATTCCCTCACCAGGGTCATGGAATTATGGTGGCAACACAAAAGTCAGGAGTACTACCCAATGACTGGGGATGTGATGGATGTCTTGGGCGTATTTGATGTCTGGTCAAGCACTCCACAATGCCTGCTTCCCCAATTTCATGGCCCATTAAATGGATCATATCTACTCAGTCTGCCAGGGGAAATCTCCATGTACTTGGGGATAGATAATCCCTAATTCACTGATGAGCCTGAGGTTCCTCAGTTACCCTCAACCTTGTTCAGTCTTACCAAGTGTGATCACTATGAATGCTATTGCTTTTTGGAGCCACAGGTGAGAATTGGTTGGCAGGACACCCAAGGTGGAAAGCATCCCTACAACCTCACACCAGAGGTACTAATCTTCCCTGAATACCAGGACATCCTGCCTTTCTTTGTATTCTATGTGCTTAATATATTGCTTAATACTTAGAAGGTACCTAATAAGTATTTCTTGATGGACTGAATTCCAGCAGCAAAGATTTTGGAATGGATCTCAGCAGTAGTAGCAGCCCAATAGTAGAACAATGGACAATGTCAAAAGTCAGACCCATGGTAGCCCATTGCTTACTGCAATCTAGAAATAAATAACTCTTCCACTATACAACTTTCTGTGATCACTGTGTAACTCCTTCCTAAGAAGTCCTTAGAGAACCAAGGGGCAACATTGTTGGCAGGTGGTTTGTTTTCAGACAACAATGAGGGGAAAGAGAGCAAGCCTGGGTCTTCTAATATTTCTTCTCCTATATTCTACTCCTTAAGATAGCTATTCCATTATTTTGCTTTGGTGGGCTTTGCTATGCTTTTGTTATCTTTTTTCTCTTTCTCTTTTAGTGCTGCTTTTCCAGTAGCATTCTAAAGTCATTTAAGTGATGTCAGATCTTCTAGAAGACTTCAAGGACCTTTTTCGGGGATTGTAATGCAGCAGGAACATTATCCTAATTCCTATTTTCATGCAAGTTAGACTTTATAAGTATTTTTAAAAAAAAAAAGTATCAAGATTCTTGAGACTCAATTGGTTAAAGGGACAAAAGACTCAGGCTATTGACATTACAACTTAGTTTCCCTGAGTATAAGGCAACTCTAAGAACTCTGATGGTTGACTGGTAGAAAATGATTGGACCAGTCATTGTACTATATATCTTTTGTTTTTTATTGTTCAATCATTTTCTAGTCATGTCCAACTCTTTATGATCCCACTTGAGGTTTTTTTGGATAAAGATACTGGAATAGTTTTCCTTCTCTAGATCATTTTACATTGAGGAAACTGAGACAATGTTAATTGCCTCACACAGGTCACACAGCTGGTAAATATCTGAGACCAGATTTGCACTCAGGAAGATGAATATTTCTGAGTTCAGATCTGGTGCTTTATCCATTGTTCCACATAGTGATATGGTGCATGCCTGTAGACTCACCTATTTGACATGCTTCTGCTAGCAGATTTAGTTTGAGATTTCTAGGCTACATTGGAATATTTGAATTGGCTGTCTGATGAAGATTGTCAGTGATGATATAAGCACAGGGCCTCCCTAATAGATAATGAGTAAGACCTCAGTAGAAAAGGAGATCAGCATACCCAGATCTATCAAAGTGGCATCAGCTCTCATGAGTTGTATCTGAACTTCTCTTCCCTTCTAGACTATCTATCTTTTTACCCACAAACATACACATCTGCAGGGACACGTGTGTTTTTTGTGTGTGTGTGTGTGTGTGTGTGTGTGTGTGTGTGTGTGTGGAAAGGGAGGAAGAAGAGGACAAGTAAAAGAGGGAAAAGTTGAAGGAGGAGGAGGAAGAATAAAAGAACAACTATTTCAACTACAACAAACAACAATAAAATTCTGGTCAGCATAATCAAGGGGGCTTCACTTAGATGAATCAATTCATGCTATCCTTAGTCCATATATTTGTTGATATAAATTACTGCATTAACTAAATGAATCTCTTTTTGTAGACTGTTGAATTGTTTAGAAGTATTACATTTCATTCTAATAATAAACATGGAATATCAGAGGACTAACCCAAGTCAGCTTCCACCCAGAACTTATGTCTAGGTCATTAGAAAGTGGGGTTTTATCTGTTGTGTATAAAATAATATCATATTTTTTCAGAGAATTTTTAAAATTCGTCTAATGACATTTATTTTTATTTTAAAGGATTAATCATGTTAGTTATTTTACAAATGTTTAATTATTCTTTTATACCATGTAAACATTTAATTTCAGGATAAAGATTAATTTTGCCTGGCTTATCTCAGTAGTCTTTTGTTTAGGATTTTACTTAAAATTTTTACATCAGTAATCATCAATGATTTTAATCTATGTCTTTTCCCTGTTTTACCTCTTCATCCTTTGGTTATACAGGCCATATTTGTCTCATAAACAGAGTTAGTAAGGTTTTTTTTTCCTCCCCTTATGCTGTTGTATTTATTGAATGTTAAATTAAATTTAGTGAGTTATTTAAATATTCTAGCCTATTGTTTTGTTTAGGTACAGTATATTTATCTACCTAAATTCTCAGTTTTTCCAACATAAGACTGTGTACAGTAGGTTTGGAAAATTATTTTCATTTATGCCCTGTTAATTGTCATGAATAATGAATTTTAAAAGCACTAAATAGGCTTTATAATTTCCATTTGTAAATGGATTCTAAATGTAATCCTTTTTTTTTTCCTTCCCTAAGTAAGTCATTACTTTTTTCTCTTACTTTCTTTATTTTAAAGTATACTGTCATTGAAAATTACTAGTCTATTCCAAATATGAAATTCTATAATTCTTGAATTCACAAATTGATCTTTCTCTTCTTCTGTGGAATACTGGCTAGTTCTTCTGAAAGAATTTTCTTTTCAGAAATAGTAAAATATAGATCTCAGTGTTATTTATTGACATATGCCAGTAGTAACATTTCCAGGTCTAACTACTCTTCTTCTTTTTGTTTACATTTTATACATATAATATCAAAGTTTTACCCCAAAACAAAATGTAACATTTATGAACTACTCAGCTGATAGTCATAATAAGGTACTTTGTAATTATGATCATTAATTGTTCTAAAGTGTTTGAGTAATTGAGCAAATAAACTCATACATACAACTTGTTATGGTCCAGTCATTCAGTCATGTCTTACCATTATCTTATTTGCAGTTTTCTTGGCAAAGATGCTGAAGTGTTGTTTTTTTGTTTTGTTTTGTTTTGTTTTGTTTTTCATTTCCTCCTCTAGTGGGTTAAGACAAACCGAGGTTAGATGGTTTTCCGAGGGTCCCAAAGTTAGTGTCTAAGGCCAGATTTGAACTTGGGTCTTTCTGGCATCTTACTTAATTCAGGCTATTCACTAGAAAGTCAAATACATAAATTGAAATTTACATACTTTGGCCACTTAAAAAGACACTTATTGTTTAAGATCATAATACTGGGAAAGATTGAAAGCAAAAGAAAAAAGGGATGATTGTTGAAGAAATGGATAGATAACACCATGGAAACAGTGAATATAAACTTGGAATATAAAGTTATGTAAGTAACAGAAAATAGGGGCAGCTAGGTGGTGCAATGAATAGAGCACCAGTCCTAATGTACCTGAGTTCAAATTTGGTCTCAGACACTTAACACTTCGAATCCCAATTGCCTCAGCAGAGAGAGACAGATGAGAGAGAGAGAGAGAGAGAGAGAGAGAGAGAGAGAGAAAGAAATAACAGAGAATAGAAAAACTTGACTTGATTTTCTATGATCCATAGATTCATGAAGAATCAGACCCAGTTGAAAACAGTTTTCTGATTACAGGCCCAGAGCTCTATCCATTGAACCATCTCGTTACCGCCAGTGCAAACATAAGTTAAGTGACTTGCCAAAGTCATGTAGTTCCTAAGTAACTAAAGCCAGCATTGAACTTAAGTCTTCCTGTTACAGGATAAGTGTTTTGTCCACTGAAACATCTATTTGTCTCCAGATATGACATACTAGTTGGATATCAGTGATGAAATTCTGATTGTTTCAAAGTTTTTCTTCTTAGACTGAAATAGTAACTGATTATTAGTATGTTTTTAATATATTCTAGATGACCCCTATTGTCCCTTCACTTTTCTACAGAAAGCTAGTGCTTATTAAAAAACATTTTCCCTAAAATATAAAATGTAAAAAGAAAAATAATCAATAAATGAAAAAATTGATATCACATGTATAATTTCACAGTTGTGCACTCCCTATATCTTCAAAGCCTTGGAGAACAGGTATATTGTCTCTCTTGAGGAGCTAAGTTTAATTTTTTTTAAATTAAGAAATATTAATAATTTATTACTTCATAGTAATTGTTCTTTGTTGTTTTTATACTGTATATTGTTTTCTTGGCTTTATTTCACTTCACAAAAGTCCATATATATCTTTTCATATATTTCTGTATTGACTACTATCACTATTTCATTAAGCAGAATATAATATTACATTTATGGGCCACAAGTTATTTTGCCTTTCCCAATTTATGGTCACACAAATATGGCCAAATTGTGTCCAAATTTGGTTGTTTCTGTAAAACATTTAGCACAGTACCCACGAAAAATATCACCAAAAATATCATATGTGGAGTCTTTTTTTGTATTGATCTCTTTGTTGTAATTGTATAGCACTGGGATTCTAGATCATGGGGTATAGATTTTTGTCTGTACAATTACAAATACTTTTTTTAGAAATTTTGTAACAATTAACAATGCAACCTATTATGCAGTTCTGTTCATGTCTTTCAACAACTCCACCAACATTGACTATTCCCATTCCTTGTTTTTTTTTTTTTTTCCCCTGATATTTTGTGAATGAGTTGAACCTTCATAGTTGGTTTAATTTGCATTTCTTTTATTGTAAATGATTTGAAATTCTTTATAATATTTTATTAATAGTTTGCATTTCTTCTTTTGAAAATTGGTGTATATATCTTCTGACTCTTTTTTAGTTCAGGAATTGTGACATCTAGACTAACTCTCTGTAGGATCTCTGGATGAGCCTTGGTTTTAGCTGTAGTAGTAATGAAGACAGGAGAGCCACCAGGAGGATCTCTGTTTTTGTCTCCATCTTCTGTGTCTCATCTATGTCTGAGTCTGAAATTGAGCTCTGAGCCCTCATCTCCAGTTCTCTTAGCCCTTAAATACTTCAATCTGATTGCATCATTACATCACACTAAGTGAATGCCAACTAGAGTGATTATATCATTATATCACACTAAGTATATGTGAACTAGAGAACCATTATCTCATCAATCACATTGAGTAAGCACCCTGCTGTAAGTATCCTTGTATCAAGTACAACACAGGTGGTCACACCCTCCCTGACTTCTCAGGGAGGAAAGTGAAAAATTCCGTAGGGAAAATGGGGAGCCAAAGCAGATATTTTTAGCAGGTTTCACTCAGAGTTCCTCCACTATCTGTGGCCCTCTACAAGGAATGGTTTTTAGTCTTATTCATTTTATTAAGTTGCCTTGCATACCAAATCTTAATCACTATTATTTCATACAAATATTACCCCCTGCCACCTCAACAAAAGATGACTTATTAATAAGTATAGAATAAGAGAAAAATAAAATTTCAATATATGCACTTGATATCATAATTCAAGAAGGTTCTATAGCAGTTGCCTTTCAGAAAGTAAGGGTTAAAATTAAAATTTCCTTTGTAGTCAGTATTCAATGAAATTACAACTTTAAAGTGTAGTGTCAATAATAGTTACATAACTGATTTTGTGACCCAATTAGAGCCTTCATGAACTTGGACCTCAGCATTTTCTCAGATGAGTCATATACCAGTATTCTTGATAACAACATTCTTAGGATCTAATTTCTATTCAGCTAAAAATCTTATAAGGTAGAGGGATATAATGGTTGTATTCTCATAATTCAGTTTGCAAGGACTCATAGAAATGAAGATGAATGCATTTCTTTTGATATTGAGTCTCTTTGTCTGTCCCTGATTGAAAGGGCAATGTTAAAGTAGATAAATGATTGATAGATGATAGGTCTCTATAAAGATCAATCGATTTATCAATCTATCTATCTACATATATATTTATAAGCACACAGATAAAGAGATGACAAATTATATATAGATGGATCTATACCTCTATGTAAATCAGTAAGGTATAAATAGAACTCTCCATATAGATATGTATACATAATAGATGGTTACAGATATCTTTCTTATAACTAATATGTGGAGGTAATGTTCAGTGTTGACTCAGTTATCCTTGTTTTTTAAACCCATGTTTGATATTTTGCACACATATGCACACACAAACACAAAGAAAACTAAGTTTCCCAATATTGAATTAATATTGTAATTGCTAACATCTATATAGTGGCTACTATGCACCAGGTTCTCTACTAAGTCCTTCATAAATATTATCTTACTTTTATCCTCACAACACCCCTGGGAGGTAGATGTCATCATTATCCACATTTTGTAGTTGAGGAACTTAGGTAAGCAGATGTTACAAAGCTAGTATCTAATTCTGAACACTATATGTGTCCATATGTATGTAAATGTGTGCTTGTGTGCGTATATATGTAAATGTGTATAAATGCGTGTGCACCCACACTATAGTACACAGAATGATTTTGTTGGTTGGCATAAAATTTCAAAGCTTTCACTTTCTTTTTTTTTTTTTTCCAACCTAGGTATACTCAAATCTTCTTAGGCAACCTTCTTTTAGGGGCTGGATATTTAAACTGGATGTAGACATCCAGTCAATGGCTGGGGACAGTTGATAAGCATTAGTCCTATTGGGAGCACAGACTCTCAAACTTAAGTAATCTATCAGTCTCAGTGTCCTTTAGAAGCAGGAATGTTAAGCATATGACATCATTCACAGGAAGATTTGTTTTTAAATTTATAACAGAATAATTTATTTCATGCTCATCCATAGGTAGGATGCCTTAAAGATTTACTTGACCCTAAACATACTAGATCTCAGAATGTATTAGAAAGCATTAATTATCAAAGCAATTTGGTACTAGCTAAGAAACAGAATGCTCAATCAGTGGAATAGATTAGATATACATTAAATTATATTAAATAACCATTGTAATCAAATATATGATAAACCCAAAGATCTGTTTTTGAAACAAAAATTTACTATTTGACAAAAACTGCCAGAAAAGTCAAAACAGTATAGCACAAACTGGATATAGACTTACATCTCACAATATATACCAAGAAAAGATCCAAATGGGTACATGAAGGATGATACCATAAGCAAATTAGGAGAACATAGAATAGTTTATTTCTCAGATCTATAGTTAAAGGAAGAATTTATGGATAAAGGAAAAATAAATAGTATCACAAAATGTAAACTAGATATTTGGATTATATGAAATTTAAAAGTTTTTCTATAAACAAAACCAATATAATCAAAATAGATACAAAGTGAAATTTAGCAGAACCAAGAGAACATTGTGCAAAGTAACAGTATTACTGTACAATGAAGAATTGGGAATAACAGCTATTCTCAATAATACAATGATCCAAGATAATCCCAAAGGACTAATGTTGAATCATATTATGCACCTTCAGAGAAAGAATTGATAATATCTGAATACAGACTGAAACATGCTACTTTTCCACTTTCATTTTTTTTAAATTTGAATCTTCTTGTACAAAATGAGTACTAATGTTTTACATGATTGCCTATGTATAACCTATATCTGATTGCTACTCATTTCAGGGAGACGGTAGAAGAGAGTGGAAAGAAGGAATAAGGGGAGAGAGGAAGAAAGGGAAGGAATGTTGAATCAAATTTTGATCTCAAAATTAAAAAAAAATCTAAATACTAAAAAACTCTTTTAACATATAATTGGAGAAAATAAAATTATATACATATATATGAGTATGTATATGTATGTGTGCGTATGTGTATGTAGTGCATGTGTGTGTGTATTATTTTCCCCAGAGTGTTGTTCCCAAATCTTTAGTTGGTTAACATCAACTGAGGAGACTAATTGATTGGTGAATAAGGTGCTAACATGAGGAAGGCTTAAAAACTTAGGTTACCAGAGAAAATGGGGGAAGTGAAGGATAGCAGAACTATCGAAAATGGAGAATGAAGCTGCAAAGCTCTGGTTAGAATTCAGAGACCACATTGATCCACAAATTATGATATCCCTAGATTTAGCAATTTTGCCTGGATAATACTAAACAAGCATAGTTAAGAGTTTTCAGTAAGAGTCGTGGAGAACTCTTTGGGACCCTACTTTGAGTTTTCTTAGCAAAAATACCATAGTGATTTGTCATTTTTTTCTTCAGCTCATTTTTAAAACATGATGAAACTGAAGCAAAAAAGGTTAAGTGAGTTGCCCAGGGTCCCATAGCAGGTAAATGTTAGAGGAAGGGTTTAAATCCAGGTGTTACTTACTCCAGACTCTGTACTCTTTCCATTAAGCTACCTAGCTGCCTTAAAGAAGCTTTTGAGCTACTAATTCTGAAGTTCCTCTCCCCTTTCTAACAATGGTGGCTAGAAATCAGCAGGATTAAAGCAGAATTCATTAACTCCTTTGGAGATGTAGGCTATTGGATCCATTGGTAAAAAGTTGAAGAATAATGGTTTACTACTTGATTCTCTTTCATGTTAAGTGTTTCTTTATGTTTTAATTAAATACTTTTAATAACTAATTTATAAATCTTTTGTATGGCTTAAATAGAAAGAAAAATTTTATAACATGTGGTAGCATTCAGTCTATAAAAATTGATTAAGAACAACAAAAAGAATAACAACAAAAAGCTACATTGAACCTGGGTACAATTTGAAATGTTAATGGTTTTTGTTTTTTTTTTTTAAATGGACATATTTAGTTCAGAATTTTAAAAAGACTTTTTTAAATCTGATGATATAAATCCACTCAGTACAACAAATATGTCAAAATAATTTTAAAAACCCTATACATTAACTATAACTAAAATAAAAAAAAGAATAAACCATGATATTAAATAGAAAGTATGAAAGTATTTCAGGATTTATGCATAACAATTAATATGGTGATTACTGGCACTAAAAAATGAATTATGTGTCCAGCTGGTACAAATGGGAAAAAATGGAATACCATGTCACCCAATTATAAGCAACAATAACAAAACCATCATAACCACCATCAACAATTAGATCAATAAAACATGCAAAATTGGATACAAAAATCAAAAGTATATTAGGAAGTCTTGATTCCTTCAATCAGTAATTTTAAGCAAAATTCAAAAGCTAATATGATACAATGAATTGGAGTACACAAAAGAGCAAAAATAATATTATTTGAGAAACAAAGGGATCGAAAGAGAGAGAGAAAAATACTTTAAATACAAAGATGAAATTTTCTAGTCATAGGCATATTCAAACTCTGATCAAATATGAAATATAGAGCTTGAACATTAAAATATTGAAAGAAAGAAATTCTGCCCATATGGTAGGATTCACTGAAAAACTTGAAAGTAGTAGATTCTAAATAGATTGATAATTATTGGTTTAAATATTCAGTCTGAAACCCCCATGACAACAAAAAGGTCTCTAATGATTGTCACAAATCCTTTGACTCAGTTCTATATTTATCTCTGTCTCTGTCTCTCTTTTTCTCTCTATTGCTGTCTCTTATTTCTATGTGTCTCTCTATGTCTACTTCTTTTCCTCCGTCTCTCTCTTTCTCTGTCTCTCTGTCTTTGTGTATGTATCTCACTCTGTATATCTCTCTCTATATATATATATGAATATATGTATTTATTTTATCTATGACAATATATGCAGGTGTGTATACACATTTATGTATATATGCATATATGGGTTTACATACAAAGTTAAGTATACTAAGAATGCTAAACTTTAGGACTTCATATGGAAAATCATTCTTCATTTAAAACATTCCAATAAGAAAACCATGTCAAGATCACATAATATATGTGACAAGATGTTGCTTTTGTAAGACAGTGTTGGATATTTCCAAGACACCTAGAATAGAAGTCAGGAAGAACCAGGTTCGAATCTCAGTTCTGATATTTTCTAGCTACAAGACTGAGTAAATTATTTAACTTCTATGAATTTGTATTGTTCTGCCTCTGAGAGTTATGAAAGTCAAATAACAAAAGGTTTTTGAGGCATTTAGTAAACCATAAAGCCCTATCTAAATAGCAGGGCTCATTATTTTTAAAACAGTCAATATTTCCAAACATAATTATTACCCTATGAGATTTTACTTCATGGATGATATAAACCAATCATATTAAAAATCTCCATAAGATATTAGAAATTCTAACTCACAATATTGATCTCCTATGCTGGCAAAATAAATAACAACAGCAACAATAACAACAAAACTCCTAAAGATAAAAAATAAAACAAACAGCAACCAAAAGAAAAAAAAAAGCTCCACAAGTTAGATTCATTCTAATGATTTCCAAAGCAACAGCAAACACAATATATGATTGTGAAGTGCAAGTAAATTTCCTTTAACATCTGGACTAGTGAATGATTTTGTCAGCAGCTTAACACCTTAGTGTCACCTTAGCATTTAAATAGATCAAGAAAACTGAAAGACCATGTCAAACATTTGATAGTTGATAATAGGATTCCTGGACAAGAATGACAATATTGACAAGCTCTTTTCTTGAGTTTTCATATGCCAGTTGTTAAAGGAAATTGAATTAGTAGTCATGTTATTGAAATATCACTTTGCTACTGTTAACTTCAAAATTCCCAAAGTTGGGTGTCTCTAGAAGACAAATTTGTCATTGAGAAAATGAGCATTCATATTGAAGGACATGATCTCTTAATTTTTGAAATTTTAGAAACTTTTTAAAAATTGGGTTTGGCTGCTTTGAATTGTGAAATATAAGGAAAGCATCCAGTGAATTAATCACAATAACTAACCTACAGGGATTAAAAAAAAAGTTATTTGCAAATATTGTATAACTTTGAGTTGTTTATAAATGATTGAAAATAGTTTTTTGTTCTTTCTGCTGTTACAGATACAGATTGCTATCATATTGACTACAGTTAAACTGAGAAGTATGCAAATTTAACATGAATTCTAAGACTCTTCTGAATCATCTGAACAAAAAAATTCTGATTTTAACATTAATGTGACAAATGAACTGTGCATATCATATTCCTCCCCTTCACACTTTTTCAGCACTAATGTTTTATAAAAATATAAGAACTGTGTGACTGAATGGAGGGTGGGGTGGAATAAAGGAGCATCATTACACAACTGAGAGTTTGGGGAGTGTGTGTGTGTGTGTGTGTGTGTGTGTGCATACTTGCAAGTGTATGTATTTCTTTCAAAGAATAATGAGACACTCCATTGCTACCTAGATTTTCTTTCATGGATAGATGCATTACACTACAATCATTACAAAGTCAAAATTGAATTCTACTCTCATTGATAGACTGAATAAAAATTTTTAAAGAATATGTCAGGAGATTTCTAACATACAATTTTTTTTTAATCCTGAAGCAAAACTCTAAACGTCCCTAAGTCTAAATGATAAACAAGAACTCGAACTAATGATTTTAAATACTGAAAAGAGCACCAGGAGTTCAGAGTTCAAGGTTCAATACTACCACCTAGAAAGCATGTGATTTTGAAAAAGTTACTCTTTGGGATTGAAATTCAACTTCTGTTAAATGAATAGTTGAACTATATTTCTAACATTTCTTCTTGCTTTGATCTTCTCTAATTTCCTATTTCTCCTTTTTTAAATTGATTTTCTCATTTATAAATAAATCAGTAAATAAAAATTTTTTACAGTTTTCTACCCTACACTTTGAATTTGCTATTTTCAACATAGTATGGAAAGATAAAAGGGAAATGAAATTAGCATTGTTAAGAGCCTACTATGTGTCAAACTCTATGCTAAGCATTTTACAAATGTGATCACATTTGCATGGAAATATAACAACTTATTCATGACAATATTTCAGAGCAAGGATTAAGACTGCAGCAACACCAACAATTAAAACAACAAAAACAATAATGGCTCACATTAAAATATGGCAACTTAGATTCTGCAAAGCATTTTTCTGAAAATAATGAGTAAATGAGATCAAATTGTATTTAACTGTTCTAATTCCCCTCCAAAACCCACAACTCCTCCCCATAAAAACCCATAAACCCCAGACACCTTGGGGGTTATATTGGAAATGAACAGGGTTAAAGAGACACACATTTATAGACAGTAGACTGAATATATCTTGAGGCAATTTCTGTGCGGGTGCCCATAATCCCAGTCTGTGCACTAACTCTCTATGACTGCTTTGTGTCAAAGCAAAAGAATAATTGACATGCTAGTTAACATAGGATGAAAAATGACCTTGAGTTCTACTTGGTCCTCTGCTCAGCAGGATAGAGGAACTTGCCATTGTTCATCCTTTCTGAAAGATGACAATGAAGCATCTTTTCAAAAGAAACCCAAATGAAATACACATCATTTTCCCTTGAACAAACTGACCCACAACTCATATTCAGTGTTCTTAGTTTGCAGAATTCTAGGGGTGTGTGTGTGTGTGCAAGTAAGGATTTCTTTTTTTCTTCTTTGAAAAAAACAGAGTAAGAAAAAAAGGAAAACAGAAAAGAAATAAAACAAAAGCAAAACAAAAAAGAACATGGTCATGTGCCCAGTACAACATCAGGAAGGATTCAGAATATATAACAAAAAGTTACAGATCAAAAAAGCATGTACATATATATATATATACATATATATGTATATAATGTATATAAGTGTATATAATATAATATAATACATTATATTCATAAATGATCTTTTTTTAACTTCTTTGTAAATTGTTCTTTGGTTCTCTGCTGCATCTTATTTACTTTAATTTCCCCCCTTTCATCTTCCTATCACTCCCAACCAAGCTACATTTAAGAAAAGATATTTATGTATACATATATAGATATTATAGATACATACACATATTTACACCCACACCCACCCCACATACACACATGTCTTTCCTATCCTTGCTGCCTTTTTAATTAAATTTTGCTCCATATTTTGCCTTAATATTATTTAATCTCCCCCCACTCAAGGGTCCCTCACTTGTTTTCTTCCCTCATTCTTCACTTGCCCATCTGCCCATCCCTCCCCTCTTATTTCTTTATAGGTTTTGGAGGATGCAACACCCTTAATAGTGTATATGTGGTGTTACCTATTGAACTCATTCCTGATGTGAGAAGGTTTTCAGAATTACAAGTCCTCCTCTTCTCTCTAATGCTTGTATAAATTCTTCCTCTGCACCTCATTTGCATTACATGATTGTTATTTTTATCTTTTCACTGCTAGTCTTTCTTTTGAACTACCCTATTGTTGATGTGAATCTTATATAAATATATATGTGTATATATATATATATATATACACACATACATATATATATGTAAACAATTGTCCATGTTTAAAGAATTTGTCCATGTTAAGTTTCTTAAAATTGATCTTTCATATTAACTTTTATATTAAATTTTCTGTTAAGTTCAGATTTGGTTGATAAAAAATCCTGAAATTCTAGATAATTTTTTTGGATATGATACTTTTGATCACATGCCTAATTATTTTGATTGTCAGTACATATAATTCCAGGACCTGCAGCCTTTTATTGTAGCTGCTGATAAGTCTTGTACAATTTTGATAGCTCCTGTATATTTGAATTTATTTTTTGTTTCTTGCAAATTTTTCTCTTTGATCTGGGAATTTTGAAATTTGGCAGTGATTTATATCCCAAAGAAATACTAAAGAAGGGAAAGGGACCTGTATGTGCCAAAATGTTTGTGGCAGCCCTGTTTGTAGTGGCTAGAAACTGAATGGATGCCCATCAATTGGAGAATGGCTGGGTAAATTGTGGTATATGAATGTTATGGAATATTATTGTTCTGTAAGAAATGACCAGCAGGATGAATACAGAGAGGCTTGGAGAGACTTACATGAACTGATGCTAAGTGAAATGGGCAGAACCAGGAGATCATTATACACTTCAACAATGATATTGTATGAGTATGTATTCTGATGGAAGTGGATTTCTTTGACAAAGAGACCTAACTCAGTTTCAATTGATAAATGATGGGCAGAAGCAGCTACATCCAAAGAAAGAACACTGGGAAATGAATGTAAACTATTGCATTTTTGTTTTTCTTCCTGGGTTATTTTTACCTTCTGAATCCAATTCTCCCTGTGCAACAAGAGAACTGTTCGGTTCTGCAAACATATATTGTATCTAGGATATACTGCAACATATCTAACATATATAGGACTGCTTGCCATCTAGGGGAGGGGGTGGAGGGAGGGAGGGGAAAAATCGGAACAGAAGTGAGTGCAAGGGATAATGTAAAAAAATTACCCTGGCATGGATTCTGTCAATATAAAATTATTATAAAATAAAATTTAAAAAAAGAAAAGAAATTTGGCAGTGATATTCTTATGTACTTTCCACACATGATCTCTTTGAGCTGGTGATTGTTGGATTTTTTTCTATTTCTACTTTCCCTTTGTGTTCTATCACCCTGGGAGAATCTTCTTCAATTATTTCTTGCATTATTATGCTGAGGTTCTCTTTTTGGCCAGAATTTTCTGGCAGTCCAATTATTCTTATATTTTCCCTTCTTGATCTGTTCTCCAGAACTGTCATTTTTCTTTTGTTTTACATTCTGTTCTATTTACTTTTTCTTTATAATCTGTTTTGTTATTTCTTGGTCTCTCATAGCTTTCCTGGTTTCCCTTTTCCCAATTCTAATTTTCAAAGCATTTTTTTTTCATCTTTGAGACTCTGTACTTCTTTTGCTAGTTTGTTAATTTTTTCCCCAAAGCTTTTCATTTTTCTTGGATGGTTTTAATGTTTTTTCTTTAATTGTTCCTCCATATCTCTCATTTCATTTTTTAAATCTTTTTTTTTTTGAGTTCTTCTATAAATTCCTCCTGTGCAAGGAGTCATTTCACTTTACTCTTAGAATAGAAATATTTTTTAACTAAAGTGTTCTCCTTTGAAGATGAATCCCAGTCTTCACTGTTATCATAATATGTTTCAATGGTAGGGTTCTTTCTTCTTTGCTGGTTCATTTTTTTTTTAAATAAGAGATATTAATGTAAGCACCTCTAATTATAGGATGGAGGAATGGTGTCTCAAGCTTCCCTTCAGCTCGCCACTCTGATCAGGAACCCCAAACCAAGGGCTCTATTTTCCTGTAAGTGCCCATAGCCAACAGCATTTCTGCTTCCCCTACCCAATCTGCACTTACCAGGTGCCAGTTCCTTTCTGCCTAAGGCCCTATTTCAGCACCATATCTGGGCCTGGTATTCCCAATCAGTCGAGATTGCTCAGTCTTCCAGGACTTAAACCCTGGCTCTACAAACAATCTGGGAGCTGAGTCTCTGTGGTCCCCACAGAGGCTGAAGCCCCACTGAGCTAGCCCTAGGCTTCACTTTTCTGCCAAGCTAGCCCAGAGGTGTTTGTACTTCAGACAGGTTAAACCCCAGCTAGGGCCTTTCTTTAGATCTTCTTGAGTGGCATCAGGAGGACCTCATTTCTGCCCCAAGTCTTCTTGATTTTTTATGAATTTATGTTCTCCATGATATGCAAATTTGTTCTGTTTGTGGGGGAAATTAAGGAAGTCTGAAATTTACTAACTTACTCCACCATCTTCCCAGAATTCTCCTGGATTTTTTTAAGATAGTAAAAAAAAAAAAAAAAAAAACAGGAACCAAAAAAAAAAATCAAAATCTGGTTTATGTTCCAATGTTATTACTCACTAGCTGTGTAACTTTGGTTGCTATCTGTGTGATTTTGGACAAAACACTGACTCTATTAGAACATTTTCTCTCATATAATACAAGAATTCAACCCCATCACTACATACTTCAAAAGGTTCTTATAAGTACAATTACATGAAGAATTATGTGTGAAAGCATTGCATAAATCATAAATACTATTAAAATGTATAATATATTTGTGGTACTCTAAATATAATTCCTATGACATGACACTTGATTTCATATGATATGGTTTCTTTCATACACACATATACACATATATCTATCTATCCATCTATATTTATATCTATCTGTCTATGTGTGTGTGTTTGACAATTGGTTGATAAATAATGGACTTTATGACATGAAATATAGTTTCTGATAAAAATGAAGCCTTTCTACTATGTATATTTTTTTCAATTGTTTTAGTAATAGGATTCTGGAAAGAGTTAGAAGTCTGAATTCTAACTCAACTCAATTATTAATCATGTGACTTCAGGCAATTGTTGAGGCAATTAATAAATCAAGAGTTACTTATTAAGTACTTACTATGTATAGAACAAGCAATTTGTTCTCAGTTTCTTATCTTTCTTGCCTTTAAGGCCTCTTTTAGCTATGATGTCTATAGTTCTTTCTGGTTCTTTCATTCAAGGGATGAATCTACACTTGGAAAAAACTACCACAAATAAATGCTAACTGGGTTTACTGCAGAATTATCTTATATAATGTTACCTGGACCTTCACTGCAGCAAGGCAACTCTTTTAGACTCCTTAATCAATTCAATAATCCACTTATCATAACTGATCTTTGAAACTTTCTCAACCATTTTCAGACCTCTCATAGTTTCCTCTTTCCCAGCTCTCTCATCTAAGAACCTTGTCTCATATTTCATTTTAAAAAAAATTGAGGCCTTCATTTCTAAAATATGTAAAGAATTGGCTCAATTTTATAATAGTCCAAGCCATTCTCCAACTGATAAATGGTCAAAGGATATGAACAGACAATTTTCAGATGAAGAAATTGAAACTATTTGCAGCCACATGAAAAGGTGCTCCAAATCACTATTGATCAGACAAATGCAAATTATGACAATTCTGATTGGCTCTCAGATTGGCTAAGATGACAGGAAAAGATAATGACGAATGTTGGAGGGGATGTGGGAAAACTGGGACACTGATTCATTGTTGATGGAGTTGTTACATCTGCTTATATGCTCAAAAAGTTATCAAACTGATCCAGCAGTGTTTCTACTAGGATTATATCCCAAGAGATTTTAAAAGAGGGAAAGGCACCCATGTGTGCAAAAATGTTTATGGCAGCCCTCTTTGTAATGGCAGGAAACTGAAAATTGAGTGGATGCCCATCAATTGGAGAATGGCTGAATAAATTATGGTATATGAATGTTATGGAACACTATTGTTATGTAAGAAACGATCATCAGGATTATTTCAGAGAAGCTTGGAGAGACCTACATGAACTGATGCAAAGTGAAATGAGCAGAACCAGGAGGTCATTATACACTTCAACAACAAGACTATATGATGATCAATTCTGACAGACATGGCTGTCTTCAACATTGAGATTATTCAAATCAGTTCCACTTGTACAGTGATGAAGAGAATCATCTACACCCAGAGAGAGAACCAGGGGAACAGAGGGTGGAACACAATATCCAGTGTCACTTTCTGTTATTTGCTTGCATTTTGTTTTCTTTCTCAGTTTTTCTTTTTCTTCCTTCTTGATCTGATTTTTCTTGTGCAACCAGATAAGTGCATAAATTATGTATACATATATTGGATCTAACATGTGTTTCAACATATTTAACATGTATTGTACTGCCTGTCAGATAGGGGAGGGGGAAGGGAAAAAAAGGGAAAATTTGCAACAAAAGGTTATGCAAGGGTCAATGTTGGAAAAATTACCTAAGCATATGCTTTATAAATAAAAAGCTTTAATTAAAAACAAAAATGAGGCCATTTGCTTTCAGAAAGAATTCCCTCTTCTCTCCTTTTCTTCATCTTACATCACTTACATGCTTTCCTTTATTATCTTCTGCTTAACCCCAGTCTACATGAAAAGGTGGCCCTTCTTACCAAGACAAGCTCCTTTATATGCACAAGTGACCCCATGGAAGCCTAACTTCTAAAGCACATTGTTCTCCTCTATTATCTCCATTCTTTTACTTATCTTCAATCTCTTAATTATTTACTGACTGCTTCTCCACTGCTTATAATTATAAAGCTTCATTCTTCTTATCCTTGCTTAGGTCTTTGACATTGTTCATAACCTCTCTAATGCTCACTTCTGTCTCTATTTCCCCAGATTCTCTTAATACCTGTCAAAACACTGCTCCTGTTTCCTCTGCAGAATCTTCATCTAGGTCATGCCCCGCTAAACTTGCTTCACTCAGGGGTTTGTCCTGGGCTTTCAGATTTTCTTCCTCTATAACATTTCAGTAATACCATCAATTGCCATGAATTTCATTTGCATTTTAATGATTGACAAATCTATTTGCCCAATCCTAAAAACCTTTCTTGATTTTAAATCTTGAATCACCAACAGACTATTAAATGTTTCAAATTACATGTCCCATAGACATCTTAAACTCAAAATATCCCAAATTGAACTTATCTTTCCCTTCAAACTCTCCCATCTTCAAAGTTTTCTTATTACTGTTGAAGATACTACCATCTTCTCAGCATCCAGACTTACAATCGAGCAGTCATCCTTGATTCTTCACTGACTCTCAGGCCCAGGTCTGATTAGTTGACAAACCCCTGTCCTTTCTACCTTCTTAACATCTATTGTTTCTTTCTGTTTAACACCTTTGTTACTGCCACCATCCTGCCTCATTACATTCTGTCTGGACTATTGTAGACACCTGTTGATTGGTCTCCCTGATTCAAACTGCTCTGCAATCCAATTCAATCTATGCTCCAATCACCTGTCAAAATGATTCTTCTAAAATTTGGGTATAACCATGTCACTGTGTCTTGCTACCTCTAAGACAAAATATAAAATTCTCTCTTTTGAAGCTTTTCAAGATCAGGCCCTGTTAAAAATTTTGAGTATTCTTACTTTCTGGGAAAGAAAAGAATATCCCCTCCCCACAGTTCTTGGATTAACTCTACACCTCATGTAAGCATGCAAAGTTGAGCTATGATTCTTTCCTCAGGGCTATCAAATAGGAAAGCCATGAATAAGCCACAGCTTACCCAGTACCTCAGTCTTGAAAATTGGGTTACATATTTGAAATAGAAAGCATTTTTCCAATGCAATGCCATATAAAAAACACTTATAACTTGTCTAAGAAAGTAGGTTAATAATGGGTGATTGAAAGCAAAGTGATAGATAGCTAATTTACAATCCATTTATTGCAGTGTTATCCACAAAACATAAAAACAACCAAATTATGAGAGAGAGAAGAAAGACCAATACAATAGGTAGAAAGGAAAGGACCAATACAATACAATAGTTTCTTCTAACACTTTCTACTTATTTGACTGTGAGAAAATCATTTAACTAGCTTGGGCTGCTCTGTATTTCCTTCTCTGTAAAATTAGAGGATTGGTTTAGTTAGTCTTTAGGGACTTTTTAAATCAATGTTATACTGGCTAATAATCAGTTCCTTATAAAGCAAAAATACATATGTTTGTCTCTATATGTGGGCATTTATATGTATAAATATATTTTATATATTTGTGTGTGAATATATTCATATATATATATATATATATAACACACACACACACACACACACACACACACACACACACATATATATATATATATATATATATATATATATATATATATATATATACACATTTAAGTTTAATCTGTGTTATATAGATTTCTTTGTCACTTTTTAAAGTCTAGACAATCCACCAAAAAAATCAAAACCCTGATTTGTATAATTTTGTACTTTCCAAAATTTAAATATTTACCCTGAAAGGCTCTAAATCCATGATCCTATAACCTTTTAGTATCCTGAATGAATTCTGTAGAAAGGATTTACAGAGAGTCATTAGCAATAGTCCCTTACGATGAGATGGCATGCAAAATTTGGAAGAGGATATTGAAGAAATCATGTTTCCATTAAGGTAAACATGGCATCCATTCTTAATTTTTCCCTGGAAGATAAATAATAAAACTCTTACAAAAATAGAATTATAATATTTTTCCTGGGATTTATTAACTAAAAATAATAAAAAAATAACTAAAAACTATTATTTGAGTGGGAAAATGACAATCATAGAATGCTATAATTTCTTTAGGCAAGCATTCATATTTTGTAGATAGGCAGAGCTGGTACTAGAAGTAATGTCTCCAAATTACCAGGCAATTGTATATTGAGAAAGCAAGGTGATGCCCAATATAAAGCATTGAATTTAGAGTCAAGAACATTTAAGTTTCAGTCCTATTACAATCACAATTGGGGAGGTCCCAATTCCCATGGTGTCATTTTTTGTATTAGTAAAACGAAGATAATAAAAGCTCCTACCTCATACATGAAACAATTTATGTAAAGTGCAACAACATGTTTTTTTATATAATTATTATTACTCTCTTTCATGTGTAAATAATTAACACATTAGTCCTAAGACTAGGTGATTAGCAGCAGTTTGTTTTGTGGGAACAGATACTAAAAATTAAATTTCTATCACTTTTAAACATTGTGTGTTAATAATTCAGAGTAGTATCAATATATCTCAACATAGAAGCCAAAATAACTTACTTCCCTTTCAATTTACCCAACAGACAAGGATAATTAATTTGGTTAATGAGAATATAAAATAACTCCTAAAGAGATATAATTGAATGGAGCTTAACAATAATACTACTAATACTGGACACTATTACTACTGCTGCTACTGCTACTGCTGCTGTTGCTGCTGCTACCACTGTTACTGATAACACTACCACTGCTGCTGCTACTTCTACAACTACTAATAAAAAGCATATACTTATTTGAAGCTTTGGTCTCTTTTCATGTTGGAAACACTTTCAGGGGAAAAAAAAGAGTATGAAGAAAACAAGTGTGATATAAAAATGGAATAAAATATTATAGCATCATAGGAAAATATGATTAATGGGAATTCAGAGAAATATAAAAAGATTAGTATGGACTTTCGTATCTTAAACAAAATAAACAGACTCAGGATAATGATATCTCAAATAACTATAATAAAGTAAATTAAAACTACAAAAGTTTTGAATCACTTTCATTTTTATTACTTTATTTAATTTAATGCTCTAAGACTCAAAAAGCTAAGATGGCTAGAAATTCCATCATACCTTATTAAATTTTGAAGGTTGTTAATATTTGGCAGGACACATCTGGTTACTTCCTTTACAATATAAAACATTAAGCTTAATAAATGAATGCTGTGAATATATTTGATAATACATACTATATTCTATATCCAGATTTACACCTTCCTTTCGAAATAATGGAGTTATATTTTATCACAAGTTCCCTATGACTCAGATTAGTTATTATGATTATTCAGTTAATCAACATTTTGATCAGTTTTAATGCTTTTAATTTAAATTGTTATCTTATCCTTGTTTTGTTTATCTGGTTTACTATACAGAAATTCATGCCAATCATTTCATCTTCCTCTGAATTACCAATAATCACATTTTTATGATGCTATAATATTTAATTCCATTCTTATATTACATTTTGTTTCTTCATATTCTCCTTTTTGCTAAGAAGTGTTTCCAACATGAAAAAAGACCAGAAAAAGTTTGAAAAGAATAAAAAGAAAAGAAAATATCAAATAGTTTATAAGCATCAAAGAGTTAAGTGCATCCTTCAAATCTATTTTCCTTTTCCTTTGAAGTCCAATTTCCTTTGTTTACTGAAGAAGGAAAAAAAAACTCACAAGGACATATAGCAAATTAATGTTAAGCATGAAATTGAATCTCGATTTTCCTGATTCCTAGTCTAGGCGTCTTTCCATAATCTACTATACTATAAAACTGCTTACCACATAGCAAATTCCCAGTAAGTTCATCCTACTATTTTGAACTCCAGGGAAATTTTACCCCTGAAGGTAGAAAACAAATGTATGGAAAAATACAAGTTTTCCCTCAACAATACCATAGATAAATAACAAGAGCCAAGAATGAAGCAAACAAGCAAAGGACAAAACTTGCTATATGGCTTACAATTTATAGCTACTGCTGATGTACTCCCATGGTATTGTGACATAATTGATCAAAATAATGCTTAGGGTCTCCTCATTATGGATTCATTTGCTATTCATTAAAATATCGCGTCCCATAATGGCTTCATTTGGTATTCAGGGATGTCATATGGTCCTCCATAGGTGTTCACGGACACTTAAAATAAATTGCTCCTTGCCTCTTTTTGATGACACTTTAATGCAAAATACATTTGCACTAACACAGTAGCTACCAATCCACCTGGTGCCAAAGGGACAGATATTTTTCCATAGCATCTGGAATATTAAAATAAAGAGTCTTCTTATTCCCTGAAAATGTTATTTGGGAAAGTGGAAGAGGAGAAAAGGATACAGATACATGCACAGCATTTTAATTATAATTATTTTTGATGA